>NC_137057.1:2978597-3110825 GCF_032717465.1 Coenobita brevimanus
ATTATTAGCCGAGCCCCTTTGACACTCAGGTTGGGAATCAATACCTTACGGTCTGATCAGCAGCCTAACATGTACTGTAGCCTAATAACTGGAATATACCATTACTGCTGGGGATGTAAAACACTCTTACTGCACCTTCATTGCACGATAATCTTTAACTCTCTCTCTCTCTCTCTCTCTCTCTCTCTCTCTCTCTCTCATTAGTAGCATCATTGTCCTACTTCACCACATTCGCTGCACGTACCCCGCCTTCACGCTCTTTGGTTCTTTCATATTTACAACCTCTTTTCCTTTAGCACTTTATCTGTTCTCTTTTCTCTGACCTTTACTCACTAAGCTCTATAATATGGAGAGACTTTCTCATGGGTAACACAGCGTAATTCATGTAGCCGCCGCCAGGGAGGCGCTGGTGTAGCAGCAGCCATGTTACACGCCTGATGCCCATTGTTTTTGAACTGAGGTGTTCGTTGGGTTTTTGAAAGCAGCCGATGATTCCGTAATATATAGTGCCATGGTCAGCTGTGCAGCTTTAGGATGCAAAAATGGGTACAGGAATTCATCAAAGAGAGATGGCATTACATTTAACAAGTAAGAAATATATCTTGTTGCTAATTCTGTAACATTACTGTCCCCTTGGGTGCGGCGGGAGATTCTTTCTCAGTAACCCTGCATGAATGAGGCCATTAAAACGGGCCCATTTATCTCCAGTCTTTCTCTCCATGTCCTCTTCTCTTCTGTTCACATTCTCTTGTAGATATTTCCATGTTTCTTTCGGCCCTTATCAATCTGGACATTCGGCTTCATGACATGGATAGTGCCATGAAGGGTAAGTACTGCACTGCAGCAACCTATGGCGTCGTTTTATACTCATTGGCTAAATGTACCCCATATAATTCGTCGAACTAGGCAGAAAAAAATCATAATCCATATATTTTTTTATACTATAAGTGACGAGTGTATCTTTATAACCACTGCTTAGTGGAAATGAAGTATTTGAATTTGAATTTGAGTGCTAGTGTTTCAATATGCCGGCCAAAATCACACGCCCGCGGCTGAGATAGCCTCTCCATACTATACAGCTCAGTGCCTTTACTCCGTTTCACACACCAGATTAGTTTTTTGTCTCATCCATCAGTCCTTTCCTTATCCCTTGTCAGTGTTCTACACTTTCTCTTTCGCTTCATCTGTTTTTGATTTCCACGCAGTATATTCTCTTTCCACTACATTACCTTCTCGCTTGCTTGTAATCCATGTTTTTATTATCGTCCGCCTTTAGCAAGGCTGAGCGATAATGTTTTTGCCCGAGTCTTTGTGTGTGTGTGTGTGTGTGTGTGTGTGTGTGTGTGTGTGTGTAAATAACAGAACGGAGGAAGGAAAAACAAATGAGTAAAAAAAAAAAAAAAATCCATACACCAGATTACTGGCGTCCTCCGTTCATAAAATATCTGTAACAGTTAGACTAGAACAACTGTGGGTTGAAATTTGGAGGGAAACAACTCTGGGGAAGCGAATTCCAGAGAGATGCAGTTCGGGGAATGAAAGAATTCTGATAGGCAGAAGTTCTACAATATGGCTGAGTGACATTCCAGTCATGAGCGCTACCAGATGCCCGTGTAGCACGAGGGAAGGCATGGAGAGGTGGCACCATGGACGCAACTTCGTCTGAGCATTTGCCAAAAAAATATCTGTAAAATAATGCAAGGGAGGCAACATTCCTTCTTACTTGTAGGGGAGGTAGTTTATATGTAATGACAGGGTTGTTAATAATTCTAACAGCTTTGTTCTGAAATTTGTCTACTTGTCTTAATGCAACCTCTCCATAACCATTCCACAAGGGTGAGCAATATTCAAGCTGAGAGCGCACATGACTTATAAATTATAGCTAACTGCTCATCGGCGAAGAAGTTACGAACTCTGTACAATAATCCAAGTTTCTTTGAGGCGGTTTTAGCAAGTGATCTGACATGAGAGGTCCAGCTGAGGACACTGTTAAGTGAGACTCCAAGAATTTCAATACTTTTGGAGATGAGAATAATAGTAGCACTGAAGGTAATGTACGAATCTGGCAATATCTGTCTCTTAGTAAATTGTATATATTTAGTTTTACTAGCATTAAAAGAGACAAGGTTGTTTTGTTCCCATTCACTGATTGTAGATAGATCTTGATTTATGGAGATGGCTGTACTGAGTTGAGAGGTAGAGATATTAGACTTTGTAAATGGATGTCTGAGTGTGAATGAACTATGTAGTGTTGAGTCATCTGCATATGAGTGAATGGTATTGTGTATGACAGATAAGAGATCATTAATATGAACCAGAAATAGGGTTGGCGTCAGAACTGATCCTTGCAGCACGCCGGCGTTAATTGAGTGGAAATTGGAATATACATCATCTACTTTTGCTCTTATTTTCCTGTCACTAAGATATGAAGAAATCAAAGGAAAAAAAGACGTTAGTCCATAGCAAGGGAGTTTGGACAGCAGGGAACGGTGCCATACTCTGTTGAAAGCTTTAGAGATATCAAGAGCTACTGCATGAGTTTCTCCAAAAAGATCAATTGATTGATGGATGGTATGAGTTAAGAGATTATGTCAATGGTGGATCTTTCGTGGCGAAAACCATATTGTCTATCACTAATTAAGTTGTTGGATTCAAGACGTTTAACAATGTGCTTATTAATTAAAGATTCAAATACCTTACCAAGAGAAGATGTGACAGCTATTGGTCTGTAATCGGAGGGATCAGACGAACTTCCTTTCTTCGGAATTGGGTGGATATTGGCTTCTTCCCATGAATTTGGGAATAAAGAAGTACGTACAGTATGCATAGTCTGAATAATTTAGCTAGGACAGAGGCAAGTTCAGGGGAACACTTTTTCAAAACAAATGGAGGAATTCCATCTGGGCCTGGAGCTTTGTTGGTAGGTAAATTGTCTAGGATGGATTTTAAGTATCTTGTCTGTGTATCTTAAGTGGGGCAATTTCGGGAGAATCAAGTTCCAGTACTGGGACATTCTGGCTGGTATCGTCTATGGTAGAGTTTCTGGCAAAGGTACTGGCAAAGATATCTGCTTTCCCACGCAGGCCATTTGTAATGTTGCTATCTGAAGATTTTAGTGGGGGAATGGAAGATGACTTGTTAAAGTTATTATTGAAAGAATTAAGAGTTGACCAGAATATTCTATTGTCGTTAGGGTTGTTAAGTAATTTTGACGCTTGCTTTTGTAGAAAGTTTGATTTAGATAGATTTAATACAGCTTTTGCTTGATTTCTAGCAATTTTAAATTGAGAGAGTGATTCAGATGTGTTTTATTTTAAGTAAGAGTTATATGCTAATGACTTTTGGGCTGTTGCTCTGGCACAGTTGCCATCAAACCATTTTGGAGAGTTCGATCTTTTAGTGAACTGTTGACTTGGTATGAATAAATCCATACCAGCTAGTATTAAATCACAAATGTGGGACTGGGTAGAATTGGGATCACAAGAGAAGAATGACTGCCATGGAATGTCAGCAAGATAATTTCTAAATCCATCCCAGTCTGCCCTATCAAAGTGCCATCGGGTCACCTGATGTTTGTCTCTGTTACATTATATCTCATGAACGGCTCGAGCTATCAACATGAAAACTTCATTGTATCAAGATATGGCCAAAATCTTGGACAAGTTCGAAAATGGGCACTTTGGGTCAAGGTCAAGGTCAAGGTTACCATAATGGCTGCCAAAGGTCAACTAGTTTCTTTATTATGGACTGGCTTTTAGTGAAATACGGTGACTGAATTCCCTCGAGTTTTACCATTTTTCCTCAGAAATGATTTAGTACCTTTGCTTTATTTGCCGGACGGTTAGCATTCAGCTCCCGAATGCTTTTCTTTCATTCTTAGTGGTTTCGTTGCCTTTTCTACTTCTTTATATAAATTTTTCTTCACACTTTCCCTCATCCACATCTTCATCCTTTGCAGTTCATCTTCCTCACTCACTTCCCCGACCTGTCTCTTTCACTGCTCATTTGCCAACCGTCTGTTCAGCTATTTTTTTCAGTATTATTTAACTTTTCCCGTTCTCAGCTTTCCCTTCCTATAACTTCTCACATTCCCGTTTCCATTTTAGTCACTCCCTTTCCACCCTCTTGCAACCATCTTACGGTTGCCCTCTCACCTCCTATACCTCTCCTGTAGCCCTGTATAGGGTTAAACGAAGGATTTTTTTTTTTATGTTTGCAAAACGACATTTATATCACTTAAGATGCCACTTTTTTCGCTCGTATTTATTCTCGTCCAGGGTGCAGTCGGTGTTTTCAAGGAAATTCTGTTCCGGCGTGGCTATACGAGGGAGGTGGGCTTGTTTTCCTTGAATCTGGGGCCCTTCATTTCATCTCATCTCACTGACTTATTCCCAGTTGTTTTTGGAGACTTGTCTATCATTCCGGCTCCTTTACCTCACTCGTCGTCTATCTCATTACCCTTTATCAGATTTTACCCTCTCACGTGCTACCTTATTTTCTTCTTCCCTGTTATCAACAGACATCCTTACTCCACACCTTCCTTGATTCACTTTTCTTTTATCGTGTCCATTCTACACACCACCCGCAAGTTCCTTGTCAGTTCCATTTTACCTTCTGCTGCTTTTATCTTTTCGTTATCATGCCACGAGGTGGTCACTAAAACACCTTCATGCAGTCCTGTTAGCCTCAACACACTGGCCCCTGTTCAATGTGGAAGTTTTTCATAGGATGGTTCTTTGAATGCAATGATACGAAATAGGGATGTGAGCATGGAAGTAAAAAAGTCGCTGCATGATAGTACTGTGATACTAACTCTAATGTATGGAAGTGAAGCATGGACCTTGTTGGAAGGACACAAGTCAAGAGTGAGATCAGTGGAAATGAGTTGTTTGAAAGGAGCATGTGGTGCTACATGAAGAGACAGACTGACTAATGAGGAAATGAAGGAACGTTGTGGTATGGATGAGGATGTTGTAGAAAGTTTTAGGAGAAATACACTGGGGTGATTTGGCCATGTGGAGAGGATGGAGAACAAGAGACTAACGAGGAGAGTGTATGTGAGTGAAGTGGAGGGATGGGAGAGGGAGGGGGAGGCCAAGGCTGAGATGGATGGATGGAGTTGAGAGGTACATGGGAGAGGGGGTGTGAGCTGGGGGGAGGGCAGTGTGATGGCGGGGGACAAAGAGACATGGATGCGCTTTGTTTGTGGCCACCTCTTATGGGATTAAGGCGTCTTGCAATAGATAGATAGATAGTTTTTCGTAGCACCAACGATCTGTGTTCCCTGTATTACTCAGCTTATCAATTAGTGTGCATATTAACATCCGTTTTTCTAATTCTGGGCATAATCCAAAAACGGAATAAAATTAAAGGAAACTGTGGGGGAACTGGGAATAAGCGTATGTACAGTGAAAGACAAAAGTCGTGTCCCGGTTTTGTCCGAAGATTAAGTGTAACATGTGAAACATTATGAGAGCTCTACCACAGCTACATATTAGTGGTTGGCTAGCCTGACTTTCATTAAGCTTCATATCTGCTGCTGATAAGATGACAGGAAATTCCGAAGCCTTAACATCCAGGAAATTCCGAAGCCATAACATCCATATGCGAGAACTGCTGCGTCCGAGAGACGAAATGTGAACCATATTCCGTCAGGTGATGACTGCCGGACCGTTACATATTACAGAAACGTCAGGCAGACCTAGTATATACCTTGGTATGGACAGGGCAAAACAACAGGCGTCCAACTACCGGGAAGATAAAAGAGAACATAATATACCTTTATTTAGGAGGAAACAATCCCGAAGAGATAGTTCAAATATTCAGTGTAAGCAGAAGTGCAGAGGTGAATTGGGAGTATTCGGGAAGAAAGCACAACGGACAGCCCTGGTGGGACTTCGCCTCTCTTGACGTGAATGGGCTGGACTCCTTCATGCACTACATGCAGACTTATGAGGACGCTGCACCAGCGTTGCCACTCATGATCGGTGTATTTTTCAAGATGTTTGGGTAAAAGTTTTCAAGATTGGGTACAACTTTTAAAGGTCTATCTATCTATCTATTGCAAAGAAAACCTCAATCCCGTTCTGGGTGGCCACAAACAAATCGCCTCCAAGTCGCCCTGTCCCTCGCCATATCACTGCCCTGCTCCCAAATCACCCCCCCCTCTCTCAAATACCTCCACACCTCATCCCTCCATCTCATCCTCGGCCTCCCCCTCCCTCTCCCCCCCTCCACCTCACTCACATACACTCTCTTCGTCAGTCTTTCACCCTCCATCCTCTCCACATGGCCAAACCACCTCAATGTATTCCTCCTAACGCTTCCTATCACATCCACATCCACACCACAACGCTCCTTTATATCCTCATTTGTCAACCTGTCTCTCCATGTGACTCCACAGGCTCCTCTTAAATAACTCATTACAACAGCTCTCACTCTTGACTTGTGTCCTTCCAACAACGTCCAAGCTTCACTTCCATACGTTAAAGTTGGTATCACAGTACTGTCATGTAGTAACTTTTTCACTTCCATGCTCACTTCCCTGTTTCTTATCACTGCTTTCAAGGAAGCAGCAACTTTTCTTCCCTGATGTACCCCTTCAAGCACTTCACCCTCCAAACCTCCATCCTTACTCATCACACTACATAAGTACTTAAACGCACTCACATTATCCAATTCCTCACCATCCAACCTCGCTGTACATTCACTGACTTCACCTCTCTCAAAGACCATCACTTTACTCTTCCCTACATTCACCTTTAGATTCTGTTTCTTACACACTCTCCCAAACTCATCCACCAAGGCTTGC
The DNA here is from genome assembly GCF_032717465.1 of Coenobita brevimanus. Taxonomy (NCBI): domain Eukaryota; kingdom Metazoa; phylum Arthropoda; class Malacostraca; order Decapoda; family Coenobitidae; genus Coenobita; species Coenobita brevimanus. The sequence continues at coordinate 2,985,409 of NC_137057.1, forward strand.
AGCTCCCCTTCGTCTTCACTCAACAACACAGTATCATCTGCAAACAGCAGTACAGGGAGTTTCCAAACACTACCCTCTCTCACCAGGGCCACTCCAACATCCACTACCCTACCTTGTACCTCTTTTATTACCCCATCCATGTACAGATTGAACAACCATGGAGACATGACACATCCCTGTTTCAACCCAACCTTCAAAGATAAAAATTCACTCAATTCACCATCCACACGCACTGCAGCCTTAGCACCATCATACGTACTCTTCACAGCATTCAGCAACTTCCCATCTACTCCATATATTCTTAATACTTTCCACAATCCTTGTCTATCCACCCTGTCATATGCTTTCTCGAAATCCATGAAAGCCGCATACTACTTCTTTCCCTTCTCTAGAAACTTTTCCACTAAAGATCTAAGAATGAATATCTGATCTACACAACCTCTTCCCTTCCTAATGCCTCCCTGTTCTTCTCCGACTAATTCCTCTGTTCTTTCTCTAACTCTGTCAATAAATATCGTACCATACACTTTTCCTATTATACTGAAAAGACAAATGTCCCTATGATTACCACACACTTCTTTTTCCCCTTTTCCTTTGTACAAGGGAATAATTATACCTGACTTCCAATTCTCGGGACTCTACCTTCCTCCCGGGCCAATCTGCACATCTTCCACATCCATTCTACTACTATCTCTCCCCCATGCTTCAGCATTTCACCACACACTTCATCAATTCCTAGGGCTTTCCCGAATTTAACTTTCTTCATTGCTTCCACAGCTTCTATCCTACTGATTTCTCCCTGTCTTCTCACCTCCCTCCTTCTCTTTATATTATAAAAAATATATATATAGAATTATATATATATATATATATTAACTTAATATCTAGTGCAATATAGAGTTGGCATATGTGCTTCCTATTTATTTGAATTATTTTCCGGCGAATTTTTGAATTTCTAAAAGTGTTACTTACCTGACCATCAGATATGAATACTGCCCAAGTTACTACATCATATAGATGTTCTGAAAGGCACTTTATCAACATAAGGGCACGTTGAATGTGACAAATGACTGAATTAGCAGAAGCTTCATTATATATTCAGGATACCAGACTGGCAACAAACTCAATACAGTGGAGTCTCTTTTATCCGAAATTCTTTTAACCGTAATATGCCATTAATCGTAAGTTTTACTGAAACATTCTCATTCCGATTAACCGCAAGAATCTGAAATCTATCCGAAAATTCAAACACGGCTGGCTTTTTTTAGCGCCACTTGCGTTAGTTTACGGTTGCTTTATTTGTTCGAATTGCTTACAGTGAATTACGTAAATGTTTTGGTGAAGGTTTATTTAAGTTTATTTTGTGTGAAGATTTATTTAAGTTGACAGTTTCATTTAAAGTTACTAAAGTGCAGTTACATATGTAGTTACTACAGCGCATTAAGTGTTTTGGTGATGGTTGAGTGGCTTTTGGGGTGCTGGTGGTGGTGGTGGGCTAGACGTCGCCAGAAATGGGTGATGGGTGAGTACAATACTGTTCCCTTGTATCCTATATATTATTACAGTATCTTTTATATATAAAAAAATCAGTTAAACGAAACTTTGAAAGTCCCATGAATTTTGGTTAAAAGAGACTCCACACTGTATAATATTCTGTTCAGAAGTCCCCAAATAAAAATACATACAATTCAAGGTATAAATGAAATACGAAAAACAATGTTGAGTTTAACTGTTTTGAGTTTCAGTACGCGTGCTTTTCCTTAGTTGAAGAAAATAATTTTGTGTTATAAAAAGAAAAAAAAGTGGTGCCTGGCACAACAAACCTCGCCCGACAGCAATTATTTTATTGCTGTTAAATACTGACTCGTTTCCGCCGTTTAGTGTCAGTGCACAATTAAAGTTTAAGGTAATGGTGCAAATGTTTTCAAGTTATGCCCTGTAAAAATCCGTGATATTGAGTTTGACCCTTCAGAGTCAATCAAGGTCAAAGGTCTTGGTGCCAAATGGAAGCCCATATGAGATTTCCTGTATCTTGGTATTAGTAAATATCTCTATCTTCAACGAGTTTCGAGTTATAGCCCCATGAATATCCGTGACCTTGAGTTTGACCTTTCAAGGTCACTTACGGTCAAAGGTCAAGGTACCAATCAAACACCCATATGGGATTTCTTATATGCTGATAACAGTAAATACATGTATATCTCTATTTTCAACCATTTTCGAGTTATAGCCCCCTGCTCTTGAGTTTGACCTTTCAAGGTCATTCAAGGTCGAAAATCTTGATGACAAATGAAAGCCCATATTACGGGTTCCTGTATGTTCATTCTAGTAAATATCTCTGTCTTTAACCGTTTTCAAATTATAGTCCGCTGAAAATCAGTGACCTTGATTTTGACCTTTCAGGGTCCCTCGATTACCTCCAAAATTTTATCACTTTCTTTGAGGACCAGTGCCCAAATATCCTGAAAGTTTAACGTAATTTCATTCGGTCGTTTTTCCGTAATGTTGTTAACAAACAAAGAAACAAACAAACAAACTTGACCAAAAACAACACCTCGTCTGACTCTGCCCGGGCAAGATAATTTTTCTTAACTCACTGGGGCACGGTGGGACATACATTTACAAGAGACTGGATCAGCAACGGGCCACCACACGCCACAGCAAGAAATGGGAGTGCTTATGCAGGCAGCCTGTAGGTGTCAGGGTTGGCGGTTTGGCGGCCTTTTTACATAATAATAATAGCCAGGCACAGTTAAGTTATTTAACACAAAATCATTAAATTAATTAGTTCTCTACAGTCATATGACTGATTTTCTCTGCTTCATTCAGCTAGTGATATCACACGCGGAAAAAAGGTAAAAACAAAAGAAGTTAAAGAGAAAATATGAAAATTTTGCATTTTTTCAAGATTTTGATATATTTTACGTTTTTCTTGAAGCTTTCAAAGTTTTGGGTCAATTTTTTAAGATCTTGAATTTTTTTTTCAAGCAATGGCAATGCTGCGCTGCACTAGTGGCAAGCAATGCAATGGAGTACTGCAAGGGGGAATTTCAGTGAGCTGCCCCGGGGGTCCCTTCAAACTGTCACAGACCCCGAGGAGGTGAAGATCCTCGGCAGTATCCTCCAGATCGTCCAATCTATTTCCAATTTCGACTACGCTTCCACCTCCAGTACAGTGTAGTCTTCGTCCGTTGCCCCAGTTGTCTTTTTCGCTTCATCCAGTGAGTCCGTAGGTCTGCAGTTTTCTTCGTCCTGGTGGCTTGTCTATTTTGATAGTAAAAAATTGCTCTATGTGGCATAATAGCCAACGTATGGCCGATAGCCAAAATATATATATATATATATATATATATATATATATATATATATATATATATATATATATATATATATATATATATATATATATATATATATATATATATATATATATATATATATATATATATATATATATATATATATATATATATATATATAAAGGACAGTAGTTGTTGTTCAGGTCGCCCTAATGTTACCACACAAATACAATACCTTCCAAACACAAGGTTGGATGGCAGCACCGGTAAGCAGTGCTTATTCCGTAGAGACGAACTGCAGCTAGAATGAAGCATATAAATAGTTGTGCGTAGACTTCAGTCTTCTGGGTTATGTGTTCAAACTCCAGCCTGTGGGATTCATTTTGCAACTTAGTAACTCCTATCATCACGTTTTTTTATGACAGATAATGAAAACCTATCTATCTATCTATCTATAGCCCGACGCCCTAATCCCGCAAAGGGTGGCCGCAGACAAAACGCCTCCAAGTCGCTCTGTCACCCACCATTTGACTACCCTCCCCCCAACTCACCCCCCCCTCCCTCATATACCTCTCAACTCCATCTCTCCACCTCATCCTCGGTCTACCTCCCCCTCTCCCTCCCTCCACCTCACCTACATACACCCTCTTAGTCAGTCTTTCATTCTCCATTCTCTTCACATGTCCAAACCACCTCAGTGTATTTCTCCTAATCTTCTCAACCACATCCATATCCACCCCACAACGTTCCTTCACTTCTTCATTCGTCAACCTGTCCCTCCACGTCACTCCACATGCTCCTCTCAAGTAACTCATTTCCACTGCTCTCACTCTTGACTTGCTCCCGTCTTGCAAGGTCCATGCCTCGCTTCCATACATCAGGGTAGGGATCACAATACTATCATGCAGTGACTTCTTAACTTCCATACTCACCTCCCTAATTCTCATCACTGCTTTCAGTGTACCAACAACCTTCCTTCCCTGGTGTACCCTTTCACGCACTTCATCCCCCAAAGTTCCATCATTACTCATCACACTACCCAAGTACTTGAATGCACTCACATTCTCCATATCCTCACCATCCAACCTCACTGCACACTCTGTGACTTCATTCCTCTCAAACACCATAACTTTACTTTTGTTTACATTAACTTTCAGATTCCTCCTCCTACACAATGTCCCAAATTCATTCACCAAACCTTGCAACTCCCATTCATCTTCACTCAACAGTACTGTATCATCAGCAAACAGCAACACCGGAAGCTTCCAAATCTCACCCTCATTCATTAGAGCCACCCCTACATCCACTGCCCTACCCTGCACCTCCTTTACAACCCCATCCATGTATATATTAAACAGCCATGGAGACATCACACAACCCTGTTTCAGTCCCACACTGAGATCAAAGAACTCACTCAGCTCACCATCCACTCGCACCGTAACCCTAGCTCCCTCGTACATACTCTTCACAGCACTCAACAATTTCCCCTCCACTCCATATATTCTTAATACCTTCCATATACCTTGCCTATCTATTCTGTCATAAGCTTTCTCCAAGTCCATGAAGGCAGCATACACTTTCCTTCCCTTCTCTAGATACTTCTCCACTAAACATCTAAAACAAATATCTGATCTACACTCCCTTTTCCCTTCCTAAATCCCCCTTGTTCTTCTCCAACTAGCTCCTCTGTCATATGCCTAACCCTATCAATGAGTATTCTACCATATATTTTACCGGTCACACTAAGTAGGCAAATACCCCTATGGTTACCATATACTTCTCTCTCTCCTTTTCCTTTGTATAAAGGAACAATTATACCTGATTTCCAGTCCTCTGGAACCCTTCCCTCTTCCCAAGCCAATCTACACAACTTCCATATCCACTTCACAGCAATCTCACCCCCATACTTAAGCATTTCACCACACACTCCATCAATTCCTGGGGCCTTTCCCAACTTAATATTCTTCATCGCTTCCACTACTTCCGCCCTACTGATCTCTTCCTCCATCCTCTCATCTCTTCTTCTCCCAGCCATTCCCCAACCACTTATACTCGCACTGCTCTCACTCTCCACATTCAACAAATCCTCAAAGTGCTCCTTCCATCTCCTCAGTTTCTCTCTCTTCTCCACCAACAGTCTATTATTCCTATCTTTCACTTCCCTACTATTTCCCCTTTCACACTGCCTTACTTTCTTTACCTCCATCCAAAACAATTTCTTACTCTCCCTCCATTTCACACTCAGATTCCTCCCAAACTCCTCATCCACTTTCTTTTTACTATCCTTCACCAGTCTCTTAACCTCCCTTCTCCTGCTCACATATACCTCTCTCTTCTCTCTCTCATCTTCTCCCCTACCTCTACTCGCTAACCATTCACTATATGCTTTCTTCTTTTGTTCCACAGCTCGTTTCACCTCATCATTCCACCATGCTGTCCCTTGCACACCCTTGCATCTCCTCCTCACTCCACAAACCGCCTCACACGCTGCGCCTATCTCTTCCATGAATATCTTACATACGTCTTCCACCCCTTCCATCTGCTCTAGCTCATACCTTCCCAGTCTTTCTTCCACTATGTTCTTATACTCTGTCATTTTCTCACTATCCTGCAATTTCTCCACTCTTCTCACAGGAGTTGCTTCCTCCTGTCTTCCCCTTCGTCTCCTCAACCACTTTCTTTGCAGCTCTACCTTGGCCATCACTAGGTGATGGTCCGAGACTCCATTCCCCCACCCTCTCCACACTCTTGCATCCAACACTTGTCCTCTCATTCTCTCATCCACACACACATAGTCTATCATTGCCTTTCGTTCAACAAGTTCACCATCCATCCTCCTCATTACTCTCCATGTATACCGGTGGATCATCTTATGCCAAAAGTAGGTGTTGGCTATTGCCAACCCCTTACAAGCACAGATGTCCACCAAAGCACTCTCATTCCCATCTACATCAGCTTGCACACGCCACTGACCAACCACTCCATCCACTCGTACATTCCCAACTTTGCCATTCATGTCTCCAATCAACAGCACTCTCTCGCTCCTCTCAAACTTGTCCATACACGCTTCTACACTCGCCCAAAACTCATCTTTCACTCTTGCCACTTGATCCTCTGTCGGGGCATACACACATACAATCGCCCACGCTTGTATACCTACTTTCATCCTCACCCATACAATCCTTGCACCCACTGTTCCATACTCTCTTATATTCTCCTTCCACTTCTTGCTTATCATCAGACATACTCCCTCTCTTGCCCTCTCATTTTCATTGACTCCCGCACATATACCTAAACCATATTCCCATTCTCTCACCCTTTCACCTTTCCATTTAGTTTCAGTCAGTCCACATACATCCACTTTTGCATCCTCAAGCACCTGAACAATCTCTCTCTCTATCACTTCATCATTCACTTCTCTCACATTTCACGTTCCCACCCTAAGAATGTCCTTCGTCCGTTCCTTAGTCGTCAACGTATGGTCCGTCCGAGTCCGAGGCTCTTTGTTCGTTTTTTTTGTTAGTTCTTTTTACGGGGTGGGGCACTAACCCACCACCAACCCTTTTAGTCGCCTCGTACGACAAGCAGGGATACATGTATCAAGTAAATTAAGTGGTCGAAAAAACACATCCATATGAATGTATTTCGTCTAGTTATGAAAAATATGCTCTCATCCACTGGCTCTCACCTGGAGCAATTGGCAATAGGACAGTGCTACCAACCGTTCGCATGGCACATAGCAGAACGCACCAAAATTTTAGCCTTTCGGCAGATGTTTTCACCTGATTTTAGGGCACTACTTTTGTCTTTGATCGTACTTTAAATTCTGTTCAACCGATATGATTCGGCAATTTTATTTTATTTCTTTTCTTCTCTCACCCACAATGCTACACCAGTATGGGCTTTTGAGAACCATATGTGCTCAGACACAGTCATGCTTGTGTGTCGTGGGTGGGGGTGTGGTGGTCACTATTTGTTGAATGCCTTTACCACAATGGGAAGGTTATGAAGGGTGGCTTGAATTTTGGTTGTCATTATTCTTGAGATGCAGCTGCCTGGAAATAATTATCTGATCTTAAAAAGATAATTAGCCAACTCGTTAAACACATATCTATACCTGAAAGGATAAATTGAACTATAAATAATAAACTTTATAACTAACTTAACGTTCAGCTTCTGTTAGAAAATGGTGGTCCAGGCCGCATATTTCCGTTCTGTATGGGTATTCGTCTCAGTACAACAGCCAGCCACCTCAGCCGAGCAGCAGTGGTGCGATAGGTTAGGTTAGGTTAGGTTTGATAATTCCAGGCAAAAGTAATTTTGCCTGGGAAACACATTGAGCATATTTTCGAGAAAAACCTATGGTTAGTTCTGAAACGACTGGGCGAGCCTCGTTCCAGGCTGAGGGTTCCAGGTGGGGAGACGCATACGCATACAGAACGGAACTATGCGTCTGGGCCCCCCGCCCCACCTACCTTGGCTGTGCCCGCGGCAGTGGTATGATACGAAAGTAAGCCCACTGTACAGTAAGGTATTCCACAAAAAGAAATTTTTCACTTCTATATTTATGGAATGTACACACAAAGCCAGGTTTGGTCTTTGAGATTCTGAGGGGGATAAATAACACACACACACACACACACACACACACACACACACACACAAAGGACAACTATTTGTACTGGACGAAGAAGGATAGGAAAGAGTGAGAATGAAGAAGGACTGTGAATTAGGAGGGTGTGTGGATTGTGCAGCAGTATTTTAACTTACCTTTAAACGCACACTACATGCCACCCTTTAACTCTGGGAGCTAAAAAAATAAAAAATGAAATATTATGACATGCATGCAGAATTAAATTACCGTGAAAGTGAATGAATCGTGCCTTGCACATTATTAGTTAACAAATAAGAAGCCTTGGCGGCTTGGTGCTTTCCCTCCGTAGTAATCAGTAGATATAGACAGAGTGAAAGTAAACATACTCGAGAATAAATTCGGATTATACAGGAGAAGGTATACTTGACTAAAAACGTTTTCAACATACAACAACAGACTGGATAATACACGTAACTCATTAACTTATTGAGGAAGGCCTCATATTATTATAGTGGATTTCGTATTACTTCAATTAGCTGAGAGAGAGAGAATACAACTCCAGTGCTCAAGAACAATGTGGTATATGTGCGAAGAGCCCATCGATTAACAAAAGCATGTAATGAACTCGAAACTTAGAGTCAAATAATTGAAGGGGACGCAAGTATTAATGTGCCAGAATGAGAGAGAGAGAGAGAGAGAGAGAGAGAGAGAGAGAGAGAGAGAGAGAGAGAGAGAGAGAGAGAGAGAGAGAGAGAGAGAGAGAGAGAGAGAGAGGAGAAAAACAAGCACTGCCAACAGTTAATGAAACGTGAGCATTAATCTGATAAAGTAAACATGGATGGTTTAGTACAGTAAGTGAATGCAAGCCAACCTGGACACTGAGGAGGATATAAAGTCAGTTATATAACTACTTGAATAAAAAATAAGAAATGAAAAAGACAATAGTACTGGTTAGAAACAGAAACAATATCAGTACTGGTTAGAAACAGAAACAATATCAGTACAGAGTTAAAATATAAAAACAACTAGAAGAAGTCACATAACTTCTTGCTTTTGTTATGCAAACTACATGACACCAATGCACTGCCTCACACATCAGAGAACTTTGAAAGAAAGAAGTACGCGGTTGAAACCTTTTATTGTGCTTAATTGCGGAAAACAATCATCAGGAGAACTGGTGCTTTCAAGGACAGGCTGGATAATAAGTGTGAACATAAGACAGTTTTGACACAAAATATGAAGGGACCCTCCCTCAACCCCACGATGATCAAGTGATGGCGTCCACAGGGTAGAACGCTGGTCACCGGAGTGAGGTAACCACCATCTTGTCCGGAAAAATATTTGTGGTGAAGCTGTTAAATTGGTGGCCATCTCGCTCCGGTGACCAGTGTTCCATCCCATGGACGCCTTCACTTGATTTTGTAGGAATTTTTGCCAATCTTCATAATATGTAAATATATTCCCCCACCTAGTGGCCTGATTTGTCGGATTTAGACATTTTTCCATATGTACCATGCTTAGAGGAATCTCCAGTTAAACTCTGAGGATAATTGGCTCATAAATAAGGATTATATCCGATTAGTACAGGTGACGTTATATTGAATTTTTACGCGTTCATTTAGCAAGATGGAATGTCTTCTTGATCATTTAGTACTAGAAATGAATGAACCATTGAACAAGTAAAATGGAACTTTTTACGTATAATAAAAAACTGACCAAAAAAAGTATGTGGCCAAGTCCACTCGCTTCGCTCACTCCGGTGACCAATAATACTGATTGACAACGAAGCTGCTCATTGTGCATCTGACATGGTAGTCAGGCTGTTTAAATTTAAACCAATTAGGAAAGGTAATTTGTTGGAAACTGACTCTCTCTTTCAGAAGACTGTCCGGTCCTATATTGGGCCACAAAAGGACGGTTATTGTTACAGTTGCTGATAAATCATTCACTACGATGACATTTTCATTTAACTACCTGCAGATGATTTTGTACAATGTAGAAAGAATCTCTAATGACAAGGGCGTTAACGAAATCAGATTCTGATCTATTTCAAAATGTCTCGTAAAATATAGTCTTCTGAAGTCAGCAGGAATAATACAGAGTCTAAAAGGCAGGGAAGGAACAAAGTGGCAAAAACCAGATTTCGAAATTTGCAAACAAATAATATTCGGCTGCGTAGATAGTGGCTTCTTAAATAAGGGGACTACAGTTCGGATTCCCGAATGAATATTATGCAGTTAAGCAAAGGAATAAAGACGTTGACCGAATGCCCAGAACAAAGACCTGAAAATGGATAACGATGTTGTAAAATATGCAGTAAGAAATAAAGGGACACCGTATTTTCGTCCGCAGAATGGCCAAAATGGAAGAATTACCGAATGAATGACAGCAGGAAAACTAACTGCTAAAATACGGAGTAGAACTTATGTAAGCCTGCCTGGTCACACTGCCAGTATGTATGAGGAGAGGTCAGATTAATTTTTAGCCTAACACAGTTCATGAAATTATAGCTTAATGTGTGTGGTAACGTTTACCACTGTTCTAAATTGTACTAGCCTTAGTGTTGGCCATTTTATACATCCAGGTTTTATTCTTATGAGCTTTGACTCTTGGTACCCCACGACACAGAGAAGAAAAAAAAAGAAAGGAACTGAGTACAAAAGCTGTGAATAAAATTCTTGAAGATTCGAAACGACAAAGAATCGAAGAACGCATGTGTGCAGCAAATGCAGACTCTGTTCCATCCTATGCCACAGTTAAACGATGAGTCAGAGACTTTAAGCAGGGTAGAGAGAGTATAGGAAGGCCTGTACAGGTATCCTTCACACAGTCTTGGAAAACACGGGAATTCCAGTTGCTGAGTTTGAACAGAGAACTGTCTTGTCACATGGATCCATTGAATATATCCTAAACCATCATTTCAATATGTCCAAGGTTTGTGAAACATGGATCACAAGAATGCTCACGCACTGAATGGAGGAGATCAGGGTGACAATAAGCCGATTTCTCTTGGCCAATATTAACCACAGCACAGATTATTTCCCCTTCACATTGGTAATCTGCAATGAAACATTGTTACATTACTACGACCTAGAAAGGAACAGGAATCCATGGAGTGGAATCACAATGGATCTCCGAAGACCAAGAAATTCAGAAGATAATATCCACCAAGATCATGGGCACTGTCTTTTGGGTAAGTCAAGGCAACATTCATAATGACTTACCCACCAAGTGATATTATGATGAATGATGAATATTATGCTGTCCATGTACAGCGCCTGGGCCAGTCTGTCAATGAGAAAGGAGTAAAATCCGTCGTTGCATCGTCCTCCAGGACGACAGAGTCAGTTCACACCTGCCAAATTGCCATGGCAGCTGTACAGCAGTGTGGATACTAGTTGTTGCCTCACTCCCCATACTCACCTGACTGACTTCCAGTGACTACCATCTGTTTGCATATCTGAAAAAGCGTCGTCGTGGTCGGAGATCTGATGATGATGAGCTCAAAGTAGCTGCAGAGGGGTGGTTTGACTTCTACTAGTAGGACATTGCACACCTCTCCAAGAGATGGGCAATATACATCAGTGAACATTGGGATTATACAGTATAATAAAGTATGATATCAAACTTACTGCATGCTATTACTGTGAGGCTCGAGTCTTTTTGTTTACCTCCCCCCCCCCCGTAAAAAATAATGATGCTCAACCCCTTTAGCCCAAGGTCTCTTGTGTGTGTGTGTGTGTTGTGTGTGTGTGTGTGTGTGTGTGTGTGTGTGTGTGTGTGTGTGTGTGTGTGTGTGTGTGTGTGTGTGTGTGTGTTCAGATTTTATTCACAGTACGAAAACCTCCTGAAAGTCGGAGAATAAATGCAGGACATCTACCCTCTCCTGTTCAAAAATATCATTTTTTGTCAGTAATATTGCTGAGAGAGAGAGAGAGAGAGAGAGAGAGAGAGAGAGAGAGAGAGAGAGAGAGAGCTGATGGAATTCAAATCATAGTAGCAAAAGGAAATACATAACAACGGCTGCGGTCCTGGCAGCAGTCCCTGGTATGTCTCTCTTTAATGCATTATCTAACTGCCTGTCACTGGAAGCTCAGCGTCAGATCATGAAATCTAGAGTATGACAAGATTTGAGAAATGGTGTGCAAATCGCCCTTGGTGATTTTTTTGGTGAGGCGGCAACGGGATGTGGGTCACCAGGATAAAGGTAACGATCCCCTTATCCAAGGTGACGGTTATTCGTTACATACAAATTACCTGCAGACGATTTTATTCCCTTTGGGTGAGACCTTTCGGGCTAGAAGAGTATAACCTTCATCAACCCCTTCACTCTGAGAGGTTTTACCCAAGCTCATTCAAATCATGTCATGTAGTAAGAAAAGGCCTCCCCCCCCCAAAAAAAAAAAAAAAAAAAAATCCTATGCTGAAAAAAATCACTATACTGAAGGACAATGTTACATCAGTAACGCCCCTTAGCTTGGAGGCATTAGCTTGGAGGCATTAGCTTGGAGGCATTAGCTTGGAGGCATTAGCTTGGAGGCATTAGCTTGGAGGCATTAGCTTGGAGGCATTAGCTTGGAGGCATTAGCTTGGAGGCATTAGCTTGGAGGCATCAGCTTGGAGGCATTAGCTTGGAGGCATTAGCTTGGAGGCATTAGCTTGGAGGCAGGGAGATACCAGACTGTCGACATGGGTCTGTTTTTCTGCTACCAATGCCTATCCAACAGTTCATCCAAAAAGGTTCCGACAAATGTACCTCAGAGTAGCTCAATCACCGCACATCTCCTCTCCTGCATATCAGTTCAAGTCGCCCTCCTCATGGATTACGACACTTTATCATCCTATATGTTTTTTTTTTTTTAATTCTTCTTCTCAACAGCAAACGGTCGTGGACGACTAGTGTAGGACTGAACTGCTTGCTGTATGTCTGCGAGATCGGTCCTTAATGAAGCAAGAAAGAGATTCAGTGGAGTTCTATCTATCTATTCTATTGGCAGACCCCTCAATCCCGTTTGGGGTGGCCACAAACAAATCGCCTCCAAGTCGCCCTGTCCCTTGCCATTTCACTGCCCTGCTCCCAACTCACACCCCCTTCTCTCATATACCTCTCCACCCCATCCCTCCATCTCATCCTCGGCCTCCCCCTCCCTCTTCCCCCCTCCACCTCACTCACATACACTCTCTTCGTCAGTGGAGTTAATTAAAAAAAAATAAAAAAATTATTCACTGCTTTACCACAAGATTCAGGCCAGAGGAAATAATACTCCAACCAGTACGTTACGCCTAAGAAGTGAAATGTGAATGTGTGTGCCATCATCTAATGGCGGTGCATGAGATAACGGGTCATCCTCAGTGAAACGTTGTATGCAATCTTGAGGCAGTGTTGGATGCATTAAAATATGGAGGGAAAAAAGGAAAAAATTCACGTACAGTAATTTCAGTTACACTTCCATGCACTATTTATGTGTACATTTTCTTCATTGTGTCCTCTCGTCCAAACCTCCATGATGTAGTCCTAACAGTATCTACTACCGTATATTTGAACTCCATTTCCCTTTTACCGCTCAGTTACCCAAATGTCCAGCCCTGTCTCCAGCCCCACACGCATGCCTCAGACACACAGCGATGGCTTTATAATAATTTCCATTAGCCTACCATCATATTTTAATTTCCATTAGGCTACCACCAGATGATTTTATTGAATCTAAAAATGATCACAGGTATTGAAGGAGATAAGCACCTCTGGCTAAGGACATCATTTTGAATCTTATTCTTATTGGCGCCAGATTACATTATTCAGCTAAGAGATACCCCCAGAAGTAACGAAATAATGAAGGCCGGAACAAACCCCTCCGGCAGAAAAAAGGCATTCTTAGGCTGAATTAAATCATTTAGAAATTTTTTAACCAATAAAAAATGCCTTTTCTGAATGGGTGAATGAAGACTACATCAAACTCTTTGATTAAAAAACTCTTATGCAGAATAACATCACCGGAGGCTGTAAACACAATGTAAAGCGGACGTTCTTAGGTAATGAGCGGAACAAAAAAAACTTTCATTTGTAACCTGTGGCGTCCCTGGATTGTCAACGTCTCATTGCCTTTCCTGTCAGCCACCAGCAGACTGTCAGGCGCAGATCGATTTGCTCACATTCTCACAAACCTACAGTAAGTCTTCAGCCCGAAGACGAAAGTCATTTTTGTCTTGCTATTCACTGAATGATTTTATTCAGCTTAAATATTTTTTCTAAGAGATGCGATTCGATGTAACAATTTTTAACTCTCCCTCCTTCACTGAAAGAGATCTCCCCGGACAAGCATCATGTCGTCTGGCGTAAGATCATAATCAGGACGAACTTCCCTGTAGTGAAGGAGTTTATCAGTTACCTCAGTGCACCAGTCACTTTCTGGTCCTGTGTGATTGTCTCTGGTTTTCTCACAGATCCATTCAGCCTTCGCTATACTGTACTGTATTATCTTCTCATATAAGCAGACACTCTCACTGCTATCATCGGGCCATTGAACGTAGGAAGACATACTGGTACTTAACATCATTGCCTTAAAATATACGTACACTGTGTCCAAACCAATCCGGTAATTATAAACTAACTGTTCACACTACCTACAAAGTCGACCACAGACCTGGTGAATAGCACATCACAGGAACATGATGGCTTCCTAAATACATAACTTATCAATAAAAAAATTTATAAAATACATAAGTTAACCGATGCTCGTAACAGTACACCGCCAAATATTTTCATATGACCTTACACAAAATATCATTAACGTTTTCAAGGAAGCCATTATACTGGTCTTAGTTTTAGCCAAAATCAAATAATTTTATTCGGAGAATCCCCCCCCCCCCAGTGGTGAGGGAGTAAGCTGCATTTACCATCCCCAGTGGGAAAAAAAATATCCTAACTTGAAGCAAATTTTATGGTGATAACAAAAAAAGAATGCAAGAACTGCTCTTACTAAACTGTTTTATTTGAGAAGAGGTGGCCTATTCACCACGCATTCCTGCGTGACGCAAGGGGTGACTAAAGCGGGGAAAAGGGTAGATGAGGGGACAGTAGAGGAATGGAATCCCTCCCCCTCCCCCTACCATGGATGCTGTATGTTGGAATGTGGCGACCCCATAGGAATTAGGACCTTTAAGTATATCTTCTAACAGATATACGCATATCCGTCTATATACTGACGAACGTAGCATCCTTTGAGGTCTAACCTCGAGACAAGAATCTTGAGCTGTTTCTCTCCATTCTCAGTAAAGAGATCACTTCCCCAAACACATCAATCTTACCTTTTTTGCATTTTATTTTTCCACCTTATTTCCGTTTTCCTCTCATTCCCTTCCATACCACCTTCCCGACATACATACTCCATGCCCCGATGTGTATATCCATTGCAAACCTATCTTCATAGACAGTAGTATCAACTTGGATTGTGCATGGGGTGACAATTTTATGCCAGAAACATTTACATTTGATACTGTTATAAGGAAAATGCCTGAATCATAAATGAATTGTTAGTTCTACCACCCCGAATTTACCGGTGCTATTTTCGCTTATCCTTACCCGTCACAATTTGCAATACTTACCTGAAATAAGCTGTAACGAGCACATCATTATACTGGGATCAGCACCAGAGAGAGAGAGAGAGAGGAAGAGGGAGAGAGAGAGATTTCCCAATGACGAGTACAATTTCTTCACTCCAATGACGCTCAGTTTTGATTTTTATTCTTCTACCTCCTGACGATTATATTTAGCTCCTAATACACTTTTCGAGCTGAAGTTATTTTACAGAACCTTCGGTAACCCATTCACTGCCAGGGATAAATAAGGTGCCTGTGGTGGTGGCAGGAGTAAAATACACGGCCAACGTGCTCTGGGTGAAGGGGTTAATGTTATTTATGGCATAATCTCAGCGTCGGGTACAGAATATACACCTGATCCTCTCTCCCAATGCACTCATTATACCCAGACTTAATGGTCCATGATTATAGGGGCCAAGGACGACTGCAGTTTAAGGTAACAGGTACACTATAAAAAAATGTACTAACAGGATACATGACGACCTTAATATTCAGAAAGTCGCCCACATACTACAGCAGGGCTATTCAGCTACTCTAGAAGTATGGCCGAATTATATAACTCAGGTTAACAAAAGAGCCATACATTATTTTTGCCCTCTATGTAACACTTACACGCAGAAAGAAACGAGAAATTCACATATCATTTGCATTACATTTTCTGCGAAATACATAAATAAAAGGAAAAACGGAAAACTTTCTGTTTTATGATTATTTATTTTCGATCTTCCGAGGGGTCAAAGGCAAAAAAAAAAAAAAAAGAAAGAAAGCCTCAAGGGCTGGATTTGGCCCGCGGGCCAGCTGAATAGCCCTGCACCACAACATTTAAACACAAAACCCGTGAGTAATTTATAATTATCAGTACTTGAGAGTGTGGAACGTGCTCAGGCAAACAAGTTTGCAGCTGTTGTTATGGCTTTACAGCAATGTGTATGGGTCCATTGTGCCTTTAATAACTTCCGAAATAATCCAGTTTTGGTGTTCAGTTTGGCGATTATTGGATTCTTTTCTTCAATATATGGTGATTAAATTTGCTAAAAGTCACGTTACTGACACCTCTTAGTTTTTCGTAAACTCTTTAGTGATGTGCTTAGCCTGCTGAAACTTTTTATAGTCTCCGAAGTTACACAGTTTGCTTCTATCGTTTACCACTCATCTACTGATAGTATACTGTTCTAGCTAGCTTCTTGCAACAACAACAACAACAACGACAGTGACCACCACCACAACAACAACAACAATACTAATACTAATATACTACTACTACTACTACTAATAATAATAATAATGATAATAATAATAATAGTAATACTGTATGATAATAATAATAATAATAATAATAATAATAATAATAATTACAGTAACTACATTATGGAATTGCTGAAGCAATATTCAAAGAACTCCACATTGCAGATGATAATGCCACATTCTATATTAGACTTACCACACACACACACACACACACACACACACACACACACACACACACACACACACACACACACACTTGTACAACAGATATTGTTTAGTCTTTGAAATATACACAGTATTAAGAGGGGTTGCGGTAAATGGTGCAGTATTAATAATACAATAAAATAATTGTGCAGAGATAAGTGTCATGATTTTTCTTGTAACCATGATTTTTGTGTGAAAATCTATAATTTTGTGTAAACCATTACATATGGTAAATTTCTGTCTTGGTAAATTACGTTCACAGAAAATTAGCTTTTTCATCATTTTTTTGCAAGTTTTTGATGGCAGGTCCCAATATCATCTATAAACGTAGAAATTGTTTATTTTTTAAAACTACTGTTGTCAAATTTCAAAAAAGAACACTCCCAGGATTCTAAAAATACTTTTATCATTGTTGACCTAATATGAAGGGACTTTTGGTATAACTCAATATTTGTTACGGATTTTAACTTGTGACCTTGAGATCAAGATCAACGTCATTCACACTATGCAAATGACGTTCATTCATGACCCACTATATTTCCGCCAAGTTTGGACAAAACCGGCCAAATACTATCCGATTTAGTTTTTTCAAGCATAAGGCGACCATTTTGATTTTCCTCAGTATCTCAAAAAGTATTTGTTGGTTCTCAATATCAATGCCCAGGTGCACTAATGTATGTTGACGACTATATTCTGGGACATTTGCAAAGCAATGGATTCTGTAATGTTTGCTACGCAGGGGAGCAAAAATTGAAAATAATAACACAGAGGGCGCTAGTGCTAGGAAAAAATTGTGACAAAAAACAAAAGGCTTGAAACCAAGATGCATCACTCCTGAAAATTCTAAGTCTATATCTCGAACGGTCTTTGAATGCCAGCCTTCTAGATCTCCCCCCCCCCAAAAAAAAAATAATAATAATAATAATAACTAATAATAATAATAATAATAATAATAATATCTACAGTATCAGTAAGAACTCCACCGAATGTTGAATTCTGAATTCATAACAATAACACCATCACTGTTAATATATCAACCATGCCCATTTCCGCCTCTTTACGAACGAAGTAGTCCAGGCAAGAATACGTAGTTCAGGAAGTTAAGGCCAGTGTGCAGGTATATTATAGGTGAGTAATATACATTAACCTGCCCTCTGACGTAAGCCCTTTTACACCAAATATTGTTGGAGCATTTTAACCCACTAGATTATCAGGCGTCCATTTGTTTACTGCATATGATTATTAGCCAGTGCAGTAAATGGTTTCCTGGACTATATGAAGCCATTTGGCACGTTATTTAAGTTAAATGAACTGAATGTGGCATTACATCAACTGAAACTAGAGTGGCACTCAGCGGAGCGCATCTCTCTGACAAGAGCAACGTAATATCCAAACCACTCCTCATAACTGGTTGGGCTTTTCTCATCATTGATTAGGGTTTCGCAGAAAGTGTTTCTGGATTTAGAATCTGTAATACGATCCGGAACGGTCCCAAAGGTTAATTGATTGCTCCCTGGGACATGGGCTATCTGCCGTCGTCCAAATCTCTCTCTTGATTTTTTAGTAATCCTGCATACAGACAAAAAAAAAATAAATAAATAAAAATAATAATAATAATAATAATAAACTACAGGGGAACTCAGTGAAAAGCGTCTCTCCGACAAGAGCAACGTAATATCCAAACCACTCTTCATAGTGACTTAGGTTTTCTCATCATTGATTAGGGTTTGGCAAAAAGTGTTTTCCGGATCCAAATTCCGTAATACAATCCGGATCGGTCCCAAAAGTTAATCGATTGTTCCCTGGGACATGGGCTAAAAACCCGCCAAATCTGGTCCACATCTCTCTTTTAGTTTTTGAGTAATCCTGGTAACAGACAAACTAACAAACAAACAAACTGGGGTGACAACGTACTCTCTTTGTCGGAGAGAGCAAAAAACAAGCAAACAGGGGTGACAACATACTCTCCTTGTCGGAGAAAGCAAAAAGCAAACAAACAAGGATGAAAACATACTCTCCTTGTCAGAGAGACTTGATTTGTGTTTTGCCCAAAGTGTTTTCTGAATCTAGAACCCGTTATACGATCCAGATTTGTCCCGAAAGCTAATAAAGTGTTCCCTGAGACATGGGCTGTCTACCTACCAAATTTGGTCCAAATCTCTCTCTTAATTTTTGGATAATCCTGCTAACAGACAAACAAAATTACAAACAAATAAACTAATGGGGCATTCAGTGGAGTGCATCTCTCTGACAGGGGCACCGTAATATCCAAACCATTCTTCATAATGGTTTAAGTGTTCTCATTGTTGATTAGGGTTTCACAAAAAGTGTTTGCCGGATCCAAAATCTGTAAAACGATCCGGATCGGCCCCAAAAGTTAACCGATTGTTCACTGGGACATGGGCTACCTATCCACCAGATTTGGTGCAAATCTCTCTCTCTCTCTCTCTCTCTCTCTCTCTCTCTCTCTCTCTCTCTCTCTCTGTCCTTGAGTAATCCTGCTAACAAACAAAGATACTAACACACAAAATAGAGGCACTCAGTGGAGTTCATCTTTCCGACAAGGGCAACGCAATTTGGGTTTAGCAAAAAGTGTTTTCGGATCCAGAATATGTAAGATGATTCGGATGGGTTACAAAAGTTAATCGATTGTTCCCTGGGACATGGGCTATCTTCTCACTAAAGCTGGTGCAAATCTCTGTTTTGGTTTTTGAGTAATCCTCCTAACAGCAAACTAACAAACCAACCAACCAACCAACAAACAAACAGGGGTGAAAACATACTCTCCTTGTCGGAGAGAGATAAAGAGAGAGAGAGAAAAAAAAGGTGAAACCATACTCTCCTTTCCGGAGACATATGTAGTGTTCAACTTGACACTACTGAAAAGAAGGAACACTCAGAGAGTGCAACACCTGCTCCCAATATCTGGTCAGAGAGTCGGCCTTTGACCTTGCCCAGTGACATTGACCTCTCGCAGCTTATAAAATTCAATCTTGCTTGATCTTCAGCCCTTACACCAAGCTTAGTTCAGTTAGGTAGTAACCCAGCCGTCCTTGGCCTGTTACCTTGACCTTTGATCTAATATATTCGAAATGACATTATTTCGTCTTTGCTAACCACAACACACACAACAACAACAACAAAAATCATCCAGTCATTATGGTAAACACCGTCTGTTTACTGCATCAGGAACAAGGTTATATGCAATATAATACTAAGACAATGAAAACGAAACAAAAGTATTTCAATGTGACTTATTATATTCCACCATCAGTACTTGGTCATCCCACATTTTGCCTGCAGTGCCGCTGTTGTTGCATTTGCCATACTCCCAGGCAATTGAACATGGGTGGACTGACACAGTTTAAGAGTGTGAGGCGAGTGGTGGAAATGATTTATCTAACAGGGGTGTGTACAGTTACTTAGAGAGACGGATCAACAAATGTGGCAGTACAAAATCACTGTGGTGGTGTTGTGGGTATACTGCCACGTAAAGTGTTAGGACAACATCTAACATGATCTGCCGACTGGAGCCAATGGAGACTGAGACACTGACTAAGAAATTTTACGTGAGTGAGGTGCAGGGGGATAGGGAGACTGAGAATAAAGTCAAAGACCGGGGTGGAGAAGTAATCGAGTGGCGATGATATAACTTGGAGCGAGGGTTGCCTGATGACGAAGGACAGGGTGACACGAGGCGATATTGTTTGAGGTCACCACCTCCGGTATTAAGGCGTCTGTCCATATCTGTGACACAGACAACACCACTTCATCAAAAAGCAGCCATTTAGCACCATCACAACACAATCACCAGCACTCGATACCCCATCGAAACAAATTACACCACCATAATTAACCTCCACCAAAAAATAAATAAATAAATAAATAAAATAACTCCACCGCCAAAGTAACTACAAAAAAAAATCTTTATTATCATCTTTTTGTTCTCCTAAACACACACACACACACACACACACACACACACACACACACACACACACACACACACACAAGAGCAGCACGTCCACCACAATACACACAATGCCACTCTCCACCACATTCAACACAATGGCTACAATCAGACCCTCTTCAACCCTAATATCAAAAAGTAATATTCCCCACCAAAGCACCAACAGCAGCACCTGAGCCTCTTCATTTGATATTGTTGCAGCTGCACATTAAAAGTCAGTGCAGTTATTCCCTGATCATGAGTGAGGCAGTTTTAATTTCAGTAAGTGCATTTAAATACCCTTGACCTCTGACAAAAATTATTATTCATTAGTGATTAAAAGCGAATCCACTATGCATCTTTTTAACAGAAAAACTCTACTTGTTTGTGTGTGTGTGTGTGTGTGTGTGTGTGTGTGTGTGTGTGCACGCGCTCATCATTTGACAGCATTGCGGTTTCATATGCGTATGTAAATCTAAGTGCATATGCTAGTATACTAATTACAGTTGTTTGCTATATAAGTGTTTCAGATACTTAGAGGAACTGGTTGTAGTGATGAGTGCATTATGGTGAAAATTATGTATGGAATTATGACAAAGTATAGTGACGTGAAGAGTGTGATGTGCTAATAATATAGTGTGGTGGAAGGAAAAGTAGTAGAACGGAATGTGGTCAAACGTGTGTCATCAAGAAGAGTAAGGTTCAGTGTTGTGTTAGAGTATAAGTACAAAAATGACAATATAACATGTTGGGCGAAAAGTGTGGTGCAGTGAAAAAGAAGCATGTTGCAAAGTGTACTGTGACATTGGAAGTGTACAGTGTGAAAAAAAACTGTCGCATTAGACTGTATGTGGGGCTGACAATTTGGCACCGTGAACTGTGTCATGGATAAGAAACTTGATGGAGTGAACGGGATGTACAGAAAAAATACGTGCTAACTACTGCACTGCAAAGCGTTTGAAATAATGGTATGTTGAACATGAAAGTGTGGCGAAATTGTCCTGTAGTGAACACTGGCGTAATGAAGTTTGTACTGTATTAATGTGTGGTTCCGTGATTATGCGGTAAGGTGCCATTAATGCTGTGGTGACAGTATAATGTAGCAAGAGAGTCTGTTTGGGCAAAGAAATCAGTTTCGGGATCCTTACGGTGAACCGAAAGTATGTGTCTATTAATGTGTCGTGTGGCAGAAGTACAGCATTGTGTTAGAGTGGTGTGGTAATGTGTTGATTTCTGGGTAAAAATGTATACTGCGGCGTGTGGCAACTCAATAATTATGGTGTGGATGTGGCAACTCAATAATTATGGTGTGGATGTGGCAACTCAATAATTATGGTGTGGATGTGGTACGGTAAGTGTAGCGTCCTGAAGCGTGACGCAGTGCAAGATAATACAGAAAGAAACACGTATGATACTAGAAGTGCGTGATGATGGGGTGTTGTTTGCTGAGATTTATTTGTTGTGGATAGCGTATGGTACAGTACAGAATAATGTAAGGAGAGTTAACTGTTGTGGAATATAGAGAGGTGAATGTGTGGTGATGTGAATTACAATGTGGGCAGTGTGGTGGAAGTGTGTATTGTAAACTACAGTGTGGTGCAACTGTGTTGTGTAATATCCTGTGATGACAGTAGCCTTCGTTGCTGAACATACAGAAATGTGGTGATTGTGTTGCGAATGATAGTGAGGTGGGAGAGTGTTGTGGAGCATAGTGTGATGAGTGTGTTGTAGAGCATAATGTGATGAGCGTGTTGTAGGGCATAATGTGATGAGTGTGTTGTAAAGCATAGTGTGATGAGTATGTTGTAAAGCACAGTGTGATGAGTGTTGTAAAGCATAGTGTGATGAGTGTGTTGTAAAGCATAGTGTGATGAGTGTGTTGTAGAGCATAGTGTGATGAGTGTGTTGTAAAGCATAGTGTGATGAGTGTGTTGTAAAGCATAGTGTGATGAGTGTTGTAAAGCATAGTGTGATGAGTGTGTTGTAGAGCATAGTGTGATCAGTGTGTTGTAAAGCATAATGTGATGAGTGTGTTGTAAAGCATAGTGTGATGAATGTGATGTGGGCATTGGTGTGGTGAAAGTGTGTTGCTGAATATAATATGGCGAGAATGTGGTGGATGGTGATATAAGTACACTGCGGGGTGCAGTGTGGATGAGCTTGTAATATTGCGAAACATTAGTCGTAGGGTTATATGCAAGGTGGTGTTTGATGGAGTGTCGAGATGTGTAATGGGAATCAGTTTTACTAACATTGGAAGAGTTTTCTAGTACAGAAAACTGAAGCAGAACAATGTTGGTACTGGTGTGGCGATATATATCAATCAGACCAGCAATTTTTCCTGGAACTGATTATAAACATTTGGCAATATTAGGCCGTCGGGTCTTAATGCACAGGTGTGTGTTTTTTTTACTGTATATATATATATATATATATATATAATATATATATATATATATATATATATATATATATATATATATATATATATATATATATATATATATATATATATAAAACCAAACCAAACGGTTTTCCCTTACACTTCACTGATACACATATAGGATAAAGGGTAAACTATATATTGTCCCCTTCCCTACAAGTTCAGACTGTTCCTAAAGCTCTTGTTTATTTTGTAACCCTTTTTTTTTTTTAGGACCCCGTTCCTTTGGAGTAAAGACTAGAATCAGGAAACTCATCTCTGCATATTATCCACAGCTATCACTGAGGATAGTAGTTAAACCATCATCAGTGCTATCCAACCACTTCAAGTTCAAGGACTGCATCCACGAATCTCTAATGTCATCGGTGGTGTACAAGTTTAAATGTAGTAGATGTAATTCTACTTATATTGGTCAAACCAAACGACACCTCACCGCCAGGATCTCGGAGCATCGTGGAAGGTCACGCAGAACGGTCTTTCTTTATCGATTCTTTAGCGATCCGTGAACACTGAAGTCTCAGGCCACCCTATGTACACAAGTGATTTCTCCATTCTCCACACTGCCTGTGACGACACATCAAGAGGAGTAGCAAAGACTCTCCTCACCCACCTCCACAAGCCAACCCTGGGTGTCTGTGACTCTTCCATCTCACTGCTCTGCATTTTTTAATAGCATAATTTTAACTTTTTAAACCAAAATGAACATTATAAGTTTTTAATAGTTGACCATGTTTTTTACCGCAAATATTACCTGACTGCTGACTTACATGTTAAATGGTAAGGCACATCCTTTCCATATTATTTCTTTTTCTTTTATGGATTTAATTGTATGTTCACTTGATTGTGAAATCTAAATATCATTACTTTTTATTCTCTTTGGTAAAGGTAAGATATCAATATTTTTAGGCTGATGATGGCTAAAGCCGAAACGTTCCCGATATATAAATAAGATTTTCATTCCGGCGCTGGTATTCATCATCCTTATTAGACTTCGCTTCCCACCTGGAGAAAGTATTGCTTCTTTATATATATATATCTATATATATATATATATATATATATATATATATATATATATATATTTAAAGGATGTGATGCGATGCAGGTCACAGGTGGACTACGCATTCAATAGTGAGCTTGCCTTCAGCATAGACCTACGCATCCTCAACGACCATGGCCGGAGATGCCCGCGAATTAAAACTACTGAAGGTGCAGGCGGATTTGGAATATGAAGCAGCTGACATCAGTGTGGCAATATGTAGGCTGTTACTTGAGAAGAAAAGGAAGCAAAAGAGAACCCTTTGAAGCAGGTTATGGCTGCTACGACGTTCTATGTACGGCCAGTACGAGAAACTTATTGATGAGTTGAATTTAGAGGACTCCGATGGCTTCAGGAATTTTTTTTGAGTGAATGTCATGTTCATGGAACTGCTGAAAAGGGTAGGTTTCCGTATGGAGAAGCAGGAAACCTTCTGGAGGAAGAAATTGTCACCTGGATTGAGGTTGGCCATGACTGTACACCACCTGGCGACTGGAGATGGCTACAAAACCCTTTCATATGGCTTTAGAGTGGCCCACGATACCATCTCACTGATCATTCCCGAGACCTGCGAGGCCATCATTGCAGAGTACCTGAAGGCTGTCCTGGCATGCCTCACAACGCCGAAACACCTCAAAACCAATGGTCTCCGACTCCCAGCAAACTCGCAATGACTCCTACCACACTTTTACCATGCTCTTGGTGTATTCGTGGCGACTCATCTGTAACTCTTAGCTACTCCTCGTAACTCGTGGATGACACGAAAGGAAACTTTTGAGGACTCCTGTGAAACTTCTACCTACTCTTGGAAGACTCCTTGCTACTCTTACCAACTCCTAGCGACTCCTAGCTACTCTTAGTTATTCATTCTTAGCAACTCCCACAGGCTTTTTGGTACAAGAATCCGTTGAGAGTAGCTATGAGTCTCTAAGAGCCAGTAAGAGTAGTCACGAACGCCTTTGGTACGCGCTAGGAGTTAAATAAAATCGTAGTGGTTCTCAAAATAATTTTGAACATGTCAAAAACATCAGGAGTGCACGAGGAGTCCCGAGACAGAGGCGAGAGTCCGTAAGACTGTAGAGGAATTGTCAGGAGTAGGGTGCAGTGTCTCAAGAGTAGCAGCTCGCAATGATTCTTCGTCCAACTCCTGAAGGAGCTTTCACACAGTCATGAGTCGAACGAAGAATCATTACAAGTTGCTACTCTTGAGACATCTGCAACCTACTCCTGACAATTCCTCTACAGTCCTACGGACTCTCGCCACTGTCTCGGGACTCCTCGCGCACTTATGATGTTTTTGATATGTTCAAAATTTATCGAGAACCACTACGAATTTTTTAACTCCTAGCGAGTACCTAAGGCGTTTGTGACTACTCTTAGCAACTCTAAGCGACTCATAGCTACTCTCAACGGATTCCTGTATCAAAAAACCTTTGCAAGTTGCTAAGGCTGGGTTTACACATTCAAGAATCGGAGCCACGATGCTTCACGACAAGCCAAAATGGCGGGAATCGTGTAGAAAGGAAATATACTGCGACTGTATTCGGAGCACTTCGTGAGATAATCTCCAGGGTTCTTGGTGTGTGGTGGGAATGTCCCAAAGCATGCCAAAAGTTTTTGATTGCGAAAAACTTTTGTGGCCTATGCCGACAAGTATCAGAATTCGTGAAACAATCAAGAATATCTTATTGACACCGTTGTGGTATCCTAATAGCAACTCCAAAGTATCGGCGTGATTCTTGGTGGTTCAGATAACACAATGGAACAACGATGTCCGTCGTGTTAAAAAACCGTTGGCAAAGACATTACGAATTGGCAACGTTGCCCTCTTGACCAACGGTCCTGCGTACTGACGTTGGGGGGGATGACGTGGCATGTAAAAAGAGCTGGGGAGGTGGGCTCGCCCCCAGTTGTGCCGCTGTCAGAGCTGCTGTGCCATTCTCACATTGTCACCGACACGGTCAGTATGGTTCACCCTTCAAAGGTGCAGAGAAGCTCATCAGAAGAAGAGCCCACCACCAGTGCCACTCTATCCCTTGGCGATTATCATGAGGTGTTGGAAATCCCTCCAACTATTCCTCCCCCAGCAGCAGGTGTTTAATCAGACCTGGATGATGAAGACAAAGAAATTGTGCTGGTCTCCTTGTCAGGTAGGGTTTCACCCACAGTCTACGCTTCCTCTTCTTGTGTCGCTGCAGCTCATGCAACAACCTGCAAACATCCAGTATCAGGGCATTCATTTGCTGTTGAAGGAGGTATAGTATCACAAGGTCCTTCTCTGGCACAAGGTCCATGCTGCTGTTGTTTTCTCTTCAGCAGCGAGTACCACTCTGAATGCCTCCTTCAAGGTACTCCCCTTTTGTAGTTTGACAGCCCTTGGGACACTGGTGCTACGAACTGTGCAAGACATTCAGCAAAAAAGTACTTCGTGTTAGCATCGTGCTGGTGACTCGTTGTTTATACAGTTATCTTGGTGAATCAGGAGGCATCCTTGGTGATACAATTATGATATTCGTTATGCGACTGTAACTCTGTCGTGATAATCGTTGCAACATCGTTAGCAATTCGTACAGCCATCTTGTACGATCACGAACCATCAGTAATCGTAGCATTTCCACCATAAAGGCCCTCTCCCACTTCGGCGTAAATAGGCACGATGAAGCCACGATGAAAATCGTGGCCGAAGTCGGTGATGTGTCGACGATTCTGACGAAGAATCGTTGTGTCGGCGTAATACCGGCGACACCAGTACAACAAAACGCCGAAACTTCGGCGGAGTATACGAAATAACTGGCGACTAGTAGCCGACATATCGCCGATATGTCGGCGTAATGCACAAGCATTATTCTAAATTCAAATTTTAACGTTTTTTTTTATGGCGACTCAACGGAGATAAAGGTACATCGGCGGCGTGCTGTCGACGATGTATCGTCGATGTGTCGGCGAATGCATCGCACGCACCTCGCAGACAAAACGCTGAGGCCATCGCAGGTGCCTCGCCGTCATCGGAGTATTTAAGGCGATTAATCGACGGTTCATCCGCGGAATGTCGGCGATATATCACCGACATACATAAGATGAAATATTACTGTCGCACAACCTGGTACGTATCGTATGGTTTACGTAGGCTATGTCGTATTAACCTCACCGATGCATCGCCGATACATTGCCGACGCTTCGCCGTATGACTGTATGACATCTCAACGGTTTTTTTCACCGCCGACGCCTCGCCGATGTCGGCGATCATACGCGGTTTATACGCCGGGTAATCGCTGACATCGCCGAGGCGTCGCCTTGTTGTCAATGACTAATCTGCGAAATTTTACGAAATCGTGGAAGGCCACGACGTTTTCATGCAGCATGAAAACGTCGTGGCCCCCCACGACAAATTTCCACCTCGTGCGACGTATCGGCGCCATGCCACGAAGGGACAAGATTTTGATCACGAATACCCACGATTAGGGATTTTCGACACATCGTGACTTTATCTTCCACACTTTCGCCGAAGTGGGAGAGGGTCTTAAATCTCACCCATTCGCCTGTCGTGAAGCATCGTGGCTCCAATTCTTGAATGTGTAAACCCAGCTTAAGAATCGTTGTGAGTAACTAAGAGTAGCTAGGAGTCGCTATGAGCTGGTAAGAGCAGCAAGGAGTCTTCTAAGAATAGGTAGGAGTTTCACAGGAGTGTTCAAAAGTTTCGTTTCGTTTCATCCGCGAATCATAAAGAGTAGCTAAGAGTTATCTGTGAGTAGCCACGAATAAGCCAAGAGCATGATAAAAGTGTGGTAGGAGTCACTGTAAGTTTGCTGGGAGTCGGTGACCGTGGATTCTGAGTAATGGGATCCATCACTGGGGGGCAGGTGCACCTGATTGCAATATGCTTGTCGTCCAAGGCACCGACTGCATGGTGGAAATTCCATTTATTGGAGAAAAGGGAAGCCACCTCCTTCCACTGTTCCGGCGTTGTGGGGCAGGCCAGGACATACTCTGCAATGATGGCCTCGTAGGTCTTGGGAATGAAAAGTGAGATGGTATTGTGGGCCACTCTGAAGCAATATGAAAGAGTTTTGTAGCTATCTTCAGTCGCCAGGTAGCGTAAAGTGATGGCCAACCTCAACCCAGGTGACAATGACTTCCTCCTGAAGGTGTCATGCTTCTCCATACGGGAACCAACACTTTTCAACAGTCCCATGAACATGTTGTCAGCCACTCGAATAAAATTCCTGAAGCTATGGGAGTCCCCTAATTTCAACACTTCAGTAAGTTTCTCGTACTGGCCGTACATAGCATGTAGTGGCAGCATTACCTTGCTCCACAGGGTTCTCCTCTTTTGCTTCCTTTTCTTGTCAATTAACAGCCTACTTATTGCGACACTGATGTCAGCTGCTTCACATGCCAAATCCACCTGCTCCTTCAATAGTTTTAATTCGCGGGCACCTCCGGCCATGGTCGTTGAGGATACATAGGTCTATGCTGAATGCAAGCTTGCTTTTGAATGAGTAGTCCACCTGCATCACATTCTTTGTACATATACTTATATATATATATATATATATATATATATATATATATATATATATATATATATATATATATATGGAGCCTCTGTGGTACAGTGGTAAGTGTGCGTTTTCGTACACTGAAGAACGAGGGTTCGTGTCCCGCCGGGGTAATAAACTTTGAGAGCGTTCTTCTGGCCATGTACTGCTTGGCGGACAGAAGGGATGCTGTGGTTGAACCAGTGTCGCATGCTATAAAGTATGCTTGCACCCAGTCGGTTTGCACGGGCCTATTACACTTGGTTCACAGATTACACCCACATCCAAAGCCATTCCAACACTACAATTACACTTATAAGCACTTCTCATCCTACATACAATCTCTGCCAGACAGCCTAAGCCACTTGGTAGAGATACATTGGCTGTATCGTCCCGACTTCGGTCGGGATAGGCCGGTCCTGCAGTGGACACTCAAACGGCTGATGAGATTATATATATATATATATATATATATATATATATATATAAATTTCCCACAACACTCCTCACAGATTCACATCAAATTATTGATGGTTGTAGGGCACGCATAATTACTCGACTGGGGATCTTAGCTACTCCTAGCTACTCTTGGCTACCCATGGCTACTCGTAGACCTTGACGGACCATTTGGTTCGGCAATGCGAAGAGACTTAGCTACTCATAGCTCCGCCCTAGGGAACTCGTGGCAGTGCTTAAGCAATGCATAGCTACTTGTAGCGCTCATCTGGCGCACTCCTAGATTGCTGGATTCTTGGTCAAATTGACAAGAATCCACTAGGAGTTTGAACTCTTGGCGACTCTTCGTCTGACTCCTGAATGTGTGAAAGTCGCTTGAATGTGTGAAAGCCCCTTGAATGTGTGAAAGCCCCTTGAATGTGTGAAAGCCCCTTGAATGTGTGAAAGCCCCTTTACCCACGTTGATCTCTTCCTGTCACTTAAAGATATTCCCAACATTGACCTTTCCATTTACCTTGGGGAATGGATTAGTTTTCGATTGATTTTGTCAGTTTCCAGGTCTCATAACCTTTTGTCAGAACTGGGAGTATACATGTGTTTAATACTTTTCACTTCAGATATTCCGGCAAGCAACTTTTAATTATGTCTCGGTGTTTACTGAAAGCTTTCTATCCAGTCATAATCCATCTTTTTATTTCCTTTTTACAATATTTAATATTTAATATTTGCCCCAAGTAACAATACTCCTAAACCTCTTCAAGAAATACTTTATTTATTTTGATGACAAATAATAAATAACTAATACAAATCTGTTTTCCAAGCTGGAGTTTTTATCCCAAGGGATTTTGTTCCAGGGGCCGTTTGTTCTACACACAGTGGGTACATTAGTGTACAGTGCACAATGGTGTCAGTTTAAAGCTATGTACAATGCACGTTAATGTCGTAGAAGTGTTGTATTGTTGTAACGTTAGAATATAATTCAGTTCAGTACAGTATAATGAAGGTACTGTAGTGTACATTATAGTAATGGTAAAGTACTATTGCACAACACGCAATAGTAGTTGTTCAAGTAGGTGTTTGACAGTAATGATGCAACGTTTTCTTCTCACGCTGCACTTCCTAAAATGACATATGTTTCATATTTCTTGTAAGTGTGAGAATGCCTGTCCCCTGCTTTATTTTGAGCTCTCGTCAGGTAAAACTGATATAAAAACACAGTGACTGAGTTTTATACCATCTAGGGAAAGAAGCATCCTCCATTGTGGTTGGCCAAAGAGGTATTCAACCGAGCGGGTAAAAAATTCCCCAAACAGTGAGTTCTACCTCACCCTTAGCTTACAGTCACCATGCAATGGTGGAAGAAATGTTAGTAAGTAGCATAACGCCGACCGTCGTATGGGGACCATAACAGCGTTGCCCTTTCCGTGACCTCAAGGCAGGTGTTCTTAAAGTATTGCTTCGATATCCCCTGTGAGTATCGAAATGGGTTTGGGGGGTTATCAAGAAAGATATCCAGAAAAAAAGATGGTGTATGGTAACTATGGCTAAGTAGGGACTTTTTACAGGAAACTGAAAGTGAGAGGAATGATACTAGCGACGGGGTATTAGGTTGACTTGGAGCTGAACCTGGGGGTGTCGGGGCCGAAAAATGTGCAAGAACCACTGCCTTGGGATGCGTTAGTACATCCTCCCCTTACCATTAATACATTATTTTTTTTAATGTTCAGTGTTTGTGCAATCATTTGTGGCAGAACTGCAGTTTTATGACTCTCCTTTGACCTCTTGACGTTTCATGCCTTGCCCAGTGAAATTTCATTTTGCAACCCTAGTATAATCTCGAATCTCGCTTTTCCCTAATGAGAATGAACGTGAAAGATAAAAATATTTGTGTAATCAGCAGTGAAATATCAGAACGTGTTTATAAATCTTTTGTTAATGTAATTATTTATATTCTCTTCAGTGTAACATACAATTACTCGACGTTTCTCCTACATGTCCACGTGTGAAAATTATGTGTCAAAGTTTCATTTCGGTATTTCCTAAAATTGTACCCAAAACATTTTCTCATACAGAATTGAAGTATACAACTGTTTTAGCACCCAGGATGTGTTATTTTGCGACACAATTTTAATCTCATTTAACGTAAAGCTACCATTGAGAGTTGCCAGATACCACTTCTAAGAACGAAAAATCAGTAGAATGTGAGTACTCATATAACGACCGTATTACAGGACCTTCATAAATATTAGCACAATACAGATGTTTTACTATATTGACCAAATAACATTCAACACTCATATAATAACTGCCTGTACTGTTCCTTTCCTGTTCATTTCTTTCTTTTCACGATCCAGTACTCTGGAGGATACATTTTATCCTCACTAGAGACTCTGGAAAGAGACTGGATAGCCACCGAGCCACCACGCTGGTGCAGCGAATGCATGTTTACTGGGACTCACTCAAGTATGTGTAAAGATCAGTGGTCACTGCTAGATAACTCCAGATCACTTAATTGCTTTTCATATTTCATGGCGTGTTTTCGAACATCTGTTATGCTATGTTTGCACACGGGGTGCTTTCATAAAAAGTAAGGCAGTGCTAAAACCAGTAAAACGCCAATATTGGCGAGGTATGAGCGAGGCCATTTAAATCCAAAAGAACTTTAATGTCGCCTTACACCCCGAGGATGCCTAGAGTATATTGATGGCTACAGTATCTGTGGCCCTCTTTTGAAGATTTTCGACATGCAGCACTTGGCGCGTGCCACAAGCACCGCCTGGGCGTGATGAAACCTGTCAAAAACAAATCTTAAAGAACGGGGCTATCATATGGCGCAAACCAAGCAGTGATCGGCCCTGTGGTTGGAGAGATATAAGCTTAAAAGTGTTGCAGTCTGGCAGGGTCTGGCTGTTCATATGAGAAAATGCTAGTACTTGAGAGACTCGCGAGGGCGAATCGTAACGAGATTTTCATCTATGTATCAGCAAAGCTATTTTCGTAGCACATAAAAGCTGGGACGAGTTGCCAGACGATGCTAGATTGATTAACACCAGGTTTCCTACGCGGTTTTTAAGTTTGGAGTTTTGCTTTAATTTAGACATTTCTGTTCTTGATATTCTTAACTGTGGTAAAGTGGTTTCCACTGGGATATTATCTAGACTTACCTTCCTATGTGGATGTGGGCAATATCTAAAATAAAACACTCACTAGGAGAGCAGCGTACTCTTTTCCCCTTAATATCTCATAATTTCCTTCTCGGTGGATCGCAAGGGGTAAGTCCTTGGGTGTTATTGCACCCAAATGCAACATAATCAGACAATAAGGGCAAAAGAAGCACCAGTAAACCAACACAACATCCCCCATTTTGTGGCTACCAATAGTTCGGTTTTTCAGCATTATAAATGACGCTTATCTTGAAGTTCGCCCATACTTTGAAGTAAAATCGATATGTAGAGAAAATTAAAACGAAAATATTTAGTAGCTCAAAGTAACAACATACATAATATTCAACAAATCATATCACAGTGGGTGCCGAGATGTATTTTTAGACAAACTAATCTGCAGTCAGCCAGTAACTAAGTTGTTAGGCATTTACACAATAATGGTGCCATGTCAGCTGACCAACAAGCATGCAGCTGAAAATACTGGTTGTCCAGTCCCTTACCATAAGGTCTCTAACCCCCGCCACCCACAAGGTCCTCCTTCCCCCCCCCCCATACTCCCTCTCTCCATTATGAAAAAACGTGGCCCCTATCCCCAAACTCAGTTTCCAAACATTATACTGTCATCAACACAAATCAAAGATTAGCGGTTAGTCACACTGCAATGGGTGAGGCTATGTAAAGCAAAGGATGATTAATGTGAAACCGTTCCCAGTCTCACCTTCGAGAACTAAATTTGAAAAAGAACAGGATTAGGGAAAACCAACTAAACTGCACAGGAATGAACCTATCATTATGGTTAAAAAAAAAAAAAAAAATCCGGACAAGTTATTTAATGGTCTTTCACCCGTTGCCTAGATCCTGCCGAACCTCCGGTGGTTGTGTAGATTCGAAGACATACACTGTCACAACTTTCACGTGCACTCACCCTCCACTCTAATGCCTTCCACAAATGTGGATGAATCTCACCTAAGAATGTCAGTTAAAGTGATCAATGTTCCATTAGAGACCCCGAAATTACTTAAATTAGCTCCATATCTAGTACTTAGGTGTGTAGACTTGCCAAACTGAGTATTACGTACTGCTGGTAGTTAATTGCTTTTTACCAAGCTCTTCCCTTTCCCCCCCCCATCTATTTGGGGGGAAATCTTTCCCATTTATGCAACCATTTTGGTTGCTTTTATATGGATTTAGTTTAGACGACGTTATTGAAGGTCAGATTTAGTTCAGTAGTATTATAGATTCAACGGAACTACATACGTATAGAACGAGACTTTATTACTCGACCTTTGCTTTACCTAAACTAAGGACCACTGGGCTACCTTTCACCTCTACCAATTAGGTAACTCTTAATTTAACCCCAAAGACATTACATAAACACGAAAACATTCTGTTGATTGAAGAGATCTAGAATATAAATTTCTGAAAAGCAAACCACAAAAACGGCCAAGCAGCCGGATGCTGCCACTTTTGGAACTGTAGCCCAAGTCTGGTAAAGAATCATTTACGAGAAATGAGAGGACCAAGAACAGAAAACTTTTTACAAGAAATCCTTTCATTTTATTTCAAAACTATATACTACATACATACTCTTACAATCTATATATTCAAATACAATCTATATTCAAATTTTCATACATCACTTTTAGGGGATCTTTTATTGCAGAATCATGAAGATCAGCATCAACGAGAAGTAGCAGAGGCATGGGGTAGAAGACGATCATTATCATAGAGGCTCTTTTCCAACCTGAAAATTTAAAAAAAAAAAATATGGTCAGCTTGGGAGGCTGGTGGGGGCAAAGGGATTGGGTGGTTCGTAAGCTTAACCGAATAAAAGTAGTTTTACAAGTATAGACTGCTTTCAATCACAAACACTGAAATTCCAGAACAGGAATCTAAACTAGATAGATTTTTTTTGTTTTGTTACATAAAAAGGGTAATAATATACTGGGAATTGAAATAACTTAGAGGAAAGAAATTCATTATGAATATTGCAAAGCTAAGAAGCAAACTATTGATGCACAGCCAAGCTGATTAAAAGGAAAAGAAAACCTATACCTTATAAAAAAATTCAGATTAAAAGAAAAAAAATTAAAGCAAGATAACGGTTATTAATTCATTACCTCTTTCCCACGCAGGTGTGGAATATTTAACATTGTAATATTGATGTTCACATGCATTTACCCGAGGTTCACCAGTTTCCTTGGCCTTTTAATTCAATACAACTTACCTTACACAGTCCAGTAGCACTCACATCAAACCTGAAACAGCCATTCAGTAGACACCTTTACCTTTAAGTATTAAAAAATGATATGCATTCCACAAGAGATATTAAATTCACTATACATTGACAAGGCATGCACTATGGGACACAAATGTATCTGTGCACGATACGCGTGAAACATAAGGGAAAGAACAGGTCTCAAATATAGTAGACCTACCACACGATAGCCCTAAAGGGGAAGAATTTCGCCAAGAAGCAATAAATCGCAAGCATATAGCAAATGTTCATAAAAAAAAAAATTAGACATTGTTAATATAATAAGACGTTGGCAATTTACAGCAGTTCGAATGTTTTCGGTAAGTACTGAACCCCCTGTGCACAGATACTTAGTACCCATAGCAACCAAAGAAAAAAAAAGTAGAAAGTCAGACAAAAATATATATCAAATCAAAAACTATTAAATTTCATTCTGGAAAGAAATTCATAAAACTTAAATCCGAAAAAAAAAAATGCATAAGCAAAAAGAAAAAGACAGTGAACGTAGAAAAATAAGCCAACATACATTGCATATAACTAGCTGTAAGAGCTTAAACTAAAAACCCAAGATCCACTGCAAAGCCAAGACCAAACTTAAGCATACAAGACTAGAATGTATACTAAAACATTAAAACTTAAGCATACAAAACTGGAATGAATGCATGACACATGGAAAAGTAACCAGTGGTAGAAACAATGTTAAAACCTCTGTGTAGATGTTAGTACTCTACGTTCATTATCATTAATATATACAGTACATATGGAAAAAAAAAAAAACTATTAGTGTACTTATAGCTTAGTCCAAGTGTCAGTAAAATGGTAATGTATAAAATTAATTACGGATGAAACTCTACTAAGCACAGGACTAATCACTAGAACTGTAGCTTTCAATTTAAAATAATAAGAAATACAAAAAAACTCGCCACAGCAATCAAGTAACAAGTAAACTACTCATTTTGGATTTTATAAGTGTAAAGAAAACAATAAAATCAAGCAATCTATACCGAAAATGCAATGTCAGGAAAATTATTTTAAAATGTGAAGCTTCCAGAATAAAATGAACTACAGTTAAAACAAACTAATAACCCTGTGCACCCACCACTGGTATAAATGATATAGTTATGAACTGCTTTGTGAACGTATCTACTTAGTTTTGAAGTCTATATTACACTAACTTACCTTCTGCTGTCCTACCCCACCTCACCTTGGGTCTGAAGCCTGGCTGCCTCGAAACACAGTTTGATTAATTCCTTGGATCTGTTTCATGTGTGAAGCTGGAAGTGACTCCATCACCAATGAGTATGGGTTTAGAACAGAGATGTATGAACCCCTTCACTAACATAATGTTCAGCATATTAAACAAACCTGACTACAGGTTACGAAACTAAAAACATAAGACGTATTCATACGTAGGCCGAATTGGTAAGTGATAGTTACTACTAACGCTTTCAGTATCATATTATTCCTGTCAGTTGAGTAAAACCTTGTAGAGTTACGGGAAATGATGCACAAAAGCAGTCATTCGTAATTTCGATGTTAATTTTTTTTTTTTTCTTATTTAGCATCGGCTATTTTCATTTGGTTCAGTGGAGATTTTATTATCTACATAATCTCAAGGAGAAACAGTTCAACTTAAAGCTATCTCCTCTAACCATCAGTACGCTACAATGACTATATACAGTCACTCATAAAAGAAGTGGTGTACTTACCTCACCAACCAGTCCCTCGGTGCTTGGTATGGTAACACTTTAGGTCTTACTGCTTCAGGTGATTCGGGTTATGATCTGAGCTCTTACGTATGAATGAACTCCGGTTTCAGAAATGTTTCATTTCCTGGTAGACTTATTAGCATATGCGAGTGTGTAAATACTCATCATGATTTTGCATTGATTGTTAATATTATAATAACATCATATTGGAAGCAGTGAAGTCTTATTGCCTAAAATGAAAACTTGATTGTGGAAAAGAATGCAATTTAACTTTCTTCACACTGAAACTTACTGAACATGTATTTCCTTTGATGAAAAACATTACACAGGGTACGAGAAATAAACTAGCACATGAAAATCTGCGCACACTGGCTGGAGACTCCTTCTCATGAAAAGCCTAAGATGAAGGAGTGGTATCCTGTGAATGTTAGTGAACTTCCGAATGTGGCTAACTCTTACCATGCTAATACCACATGTAATGACCATACCATACAAGAATACTGAATAATGGATGATCAAACAGCCACACATGTCTCTCGTAAGTTTATGTCGCGGAAGAGGTACCTTTGTCATTCTACAGTTCATACAATTCTCCTTATATCTAGGTCTTACCTCCACTGAGAGGTTCTGGAAAAGTCGCCCAAATCTAACCATGATCAAGGAGTCATTCATCAGGTTTTTCCAAGCCGACCCAGATAATTACCATGGCTGATCATTCACTTATTTTGTTCTTGAAATCACTGTTACTTCCTGAAATACACAACTTCTAGAAATCACTGTGTTGAATGGGTTGATGCTTTTCAAGCAGGTTTTTAGTACAGGTAGTTCTCTGTGTGAGTTTCAGAGGGAACTTGTGTTTGAAATGCCTGCTGAGAATGGTTGTGGGCAGCCAGGAACACCATGGAGACACATTGCTGCTCTAGTACCTAAGAAAGTGTCGCAGACAAAAGGTTTCGAGAGAATATGGCCCCAATTGAAAACGGCCCTCACCAAAACGGACCCATTTAAACCAAAACGGCCCCACCTTATGACCTCTCCTTGTATTCGTATTTAGAGCATATTGAAGTGTTGCCACTTAAACCAAAACCTAACCTAACTTAACCTAACCTAACCTTCCCTAACCTAATAAAAGCAGATCATATCTGTGAAATCAAATTGGCCCTGTGCTCTGAACTTGTCAATGAGGGGGCATATATTTTATGAAAATCTGCTGTAGAAGAGTTGTAAATTTAGGTCATAGGGTGGGGCCGTTTTGGTGAGGGACGTTTTCAACTGTGGCCGTTTTCTCCTGCTTCGCAGACAAACTACCTCTCGCACTACCGTCTGATGAACCTGGGGCACATACCTGAGGGGAAAAAATGTACAAGCAGTGCCATGTCTGCATATACAATAAAAAACAATAGTCGTGTCACTGTTTTGTACGAAGATTAAGTGAAAAACATGAAACATTGTGAGGGAGCTACCACAGTGAAATATTCGTGGCTGGCTAGCCTGAGTTCCTCAGTCTTCATATTTGCTGCTTATTGGATGACGGTAAAAATAAAACCAGAAATTCCGTAACCATAATTATCGATTCGAAAGAATTGCTGCGTCTAAGGGGCGAAATGTGAACCATTTTCGGTTTGACGATGATCGCCTGGCCGTTACATCTTACATCTTACCACAAAACATCAAGCAGACCTAGTATATACTTTATTATGGAGAGGGACAGCAACATGAATCCAACTACTAGGAGACGAGAGGTGGCATGACCTACCTTTATTTAGAAGGAGAGAATCCCGAGCTGATCGTACAAACATTCGGTGTAAGCAGAACCGTACGTAGGTTAGGTTAAGTGATTTCGGGAAGAAGGCACAACGGAGAACCGTCATCGTTCAAGTCGCCCTTGTGTTGGTACACAAGTACAGGACCAAGAAATAATTACAAGGATGTAAGGCAGCACCCGTAAGCATTACTTATGCCTTAAGAGACGAACTGAACCTAGAATTAAGCACTGCAAGAGTTGTGCATAGACTTCGGTCGTCAGGATTATATGTTCGAACTCCAGCCAGTGGAATTCATTTAACATTTCATTACAAAACATTCTATTATCATTATACAGTATCTATATCCACATATGTAGAATAGTTTGGACATATATTGTTGATTACATCGGCAGATAATTACAACCACTGCTCATAATTATAAAATTAAGCTTGGTAGAAGTTAAATGAAAAAGAAAAGAAAAAAAAGAAAACTGATTTCAGGCCAGATCTTTAGCTAATTGAATTGTTGTGTTGATGACTTGAGAGTAAAAAACAGAACACATAAGAAACTGTTCATATATATACTGTAAAGTAAAAGTGGCAGTCAGAATAGCACAGTATATGGATACGTTTCATTTAGTTACGAAAAATATGCTCGCATCCACGGGATCATCACCTGTAGCAAATGGTATCTCATGGTAGTGCTACCAACCGTCCGTATGACACAAAGGAGGTCGCACCAAAACTTGAGATTTTCTGCAGATGTTTTCACCAGATTTCACGATACGACTTTTGTCTTTGATTATTTTCAGCAATTTCATCGACTACGTAAAGAGACCCACTTCGAGTGGACTGAGTGCAAGATGGCACTGTGCTTTGAGTGAGTTTTCCAGTACCACACCAAGGTGAGGTACAAAGCACTGGTGTGGGACAAAGTGTATATACTGAAAATATGTATAGAAAACATTAAAGACCGACAATTATTTATTAAATTTAGATGTTAGAAAATATTGTGCAATACACTTACAAATATATTTTGTGACAAAAAAATGAACTTAGTTCCTTCCTGCAGTCCAGTAAGAACTTAGCCAAATAAGTGCTGTATATGTAAGATGTTGGAAGATTAGGAAAACTACTGGTATAAAAAAGGAACAAAAGTGAAAGTGAAAGTGACCTTTCAATATACGTGGAAATATGTATTGTGAGAGAATGCAGATCTTTCACTGACAAAAAAAAAAAAAAAAAACACCTGAGGGCTACAATTCATCCTGAATCGGTAACTTCACACATAAAGAAAGATGAGGATGCTATCCAGTCTCCCGAGGATCTTCTAAATTCTAACTGGAATGATGCATTTAAAGAAAGAGAAATTGAGTTCACACATGTCTCACCTGGTGCAATAGCACCTCCAGAAATGGCAGTTAATCTTCTGTCAGTACACAAGAAGGGTGAAGAACCTTGGCAAATATTTCAAGAGAGTCGACTGGGGTCAGGACAACAATTTTATGAATGAATTCCTACTCTAAATCTTAAGACATTTAACAATATCAAACAGAGGCAGGCAAAGATATCCGCCAGTACAGAAGTGGTTTTGAAGAGTGAAAACAAGTTGTTTGGTCACATAGTACTTGTTGCTACTTCAAGGAAACTCAGCATGAAGTTCTGACATCCTATTTGTCCCATCCCTTGGTCATTGACGAATATTGAGGGGACACTCAAGAAAACAAACAAGGCAGCATTGGCAAGACAATTAGAAGCATCTGCTTATGACGTGGAAAGACCATCAGCATGTACCATCGATGGAATGGGTGTCATCCGGAAGATGAAGGGTGAAAACCTTACCTCTGAAGAACTTTCAGATCAGATACTGACATCTGTACTCAAAATAGGTCATGGGAGTGAGCACATCGACGTGGTGATCGATGTGTATCAACAGATGCCCTTCAAAGGAGCTGAGAGGAGCATGAGAGGTGCAGAAACAGGAAGTCGTTTCACCAACATAATACCAGTCCACAAAAGCCAGCAAAGGCGATGGCGACTGTCTTGCGGAGGCATTAAGATGAAACTGATTAACTTCATCATTAACCAGTGTAAGAAGCCAAACATAAGAGAAGAACTTGGTAGTAAAACCCTTTATGTCACTCTGAGAAACCAGGTCTTAAGGTTACTGAAGATGCTGTAGCTGAAGCGAAGGAAGTGACCAGTTCTCAGGAGGAAGTAGACACCAGAGTCAATCTGCATGCCAAACATGCAGCTCCACTTATGTCTTCCATCATAGTAGTAGCTGATGACACAGACTTCATTCTCCTGTGCTTAGGCTTTCAAAAACACATAGATTGTAGCGCATATGTAAAATGTGGCAGTGATGACCACACCAGGAATATCAGCATCACCTAAGTGATAGCTGCAATTCGTCAGCATGTGTGGGATTCCTTGCTTGGACTCCATTCTTTCACTGGGTGTGACACAGTAATGTGTTGTGGCAAGCTTGCTGCACTGAAACTTGTGATGACCAATGATAACTTCCAGGATGTCTTCACAAAGCATGGAAAAGAGTGACAGCTCACTGATGATAATATAATCAAGGTCTCGGAAGAAATTACTTGTCAAGTTTATGTTGTCCAGTCTGATATCTGTGATGTTAACGACATGTGACATGAGCTATTTAGTGTGAAAAATGGCAATGTGGAATCTGGGCAGCTGCCACCCTGTTAAGACTGTCTATACCTACATGAAGTTAGACCTAACTATCAGGCTGCCATTTGGCAACGTGTATTGCAGGCGGATACACAAGTTCCCAGCCCATTAGACAGTAAAGGTTGGGCTTATAATGACATTGGGGAGCTTGTCATAAACTGGATGATGGGAACACCAGCACCAGACAGTGTTAGAATTTCTCTCATGCAGATGCAATAGGGCGTGCAAACTGCCCTCGTGTCAGTGTATGGTAAATGGACAGATCTATACCCAGGCATGTGTCTCGCAGAATTATGAGAATATAAAGAATGAGGAAGAATTTGATGATGTGCAGGACGAATCTGATGGCTCAGACAGTGACATGGATGCTTACTGAATTTTTGTGAAGTGTAATTATGTATGTGCATTTGGCTGGCTAACATTTTATTTTAGATACAGTGTCAAGGCCATAATATGATGGTTCCTAACACATGTTGGAACGTAGAACATAATGTTTGTCTGTATACATGTTGCCTGTAGATGTGTGTGGCATAATTCAGAAACAAAGCGGTTTTTGTCACTGTAAAGTTTGTGTTCATTCCATAAATGATGTCTATGTTTTTGGTAGTGCGGAATTAACTGTGTGGTATTCCAGTATAATTAATACTTAGAATGTGTGAATAACAATATCAAAGCATTACTGCATTGCCAAGGAGTTTGGAGTAACTTGCATGCTTGCATATCGTCACCCTCATAAAGAAACTGCCTAAGTCATTTTTTCTACTTTTCGGGAAATCGAAAGAAAACTGTCTCATTTTCTTAATTTTCAGTGACTTATGCAGAAACTTGAGACACATTTTAGACCACTCACAACCTAGACCTGGCAGAGGCAGCTATACCAATAGGTGCGCCACGTGATGAAGAATTGATTTGGGCAAAAATCCAGAAATCGCCGAAAAATGGCTTAAGCAGTTTCTTTATGAGGGTGACGATATGTAAATGATTACAGTTAATTATGCTCATATTTTATGTGCAGGCTGATCAATGTAATTCTGCTTTCAAAATCCATTGTAAATCACGAGAAAAGCTCTTAAATGGTTGTAGATTAAGAGATTTTATCTTTTTATGGTATTCTAACTTATATGAAGTGAGATACTCGTAACACTATTTTTGTTGGTATAAGTCTACATGTAAAATGCGTTCTTCATTGAAAAATGTTGCCTTTTTCCTATAATACCTCACCTGTACACTGAGTGCTCTACTAAGCTTCAGTTGTGAGCCTCAGATGTCCATCATGCAGCACTGAGTTACATACATATAGCTATCAGAAAATTACCATGTTTGGTGCCCCCAGATGGTCTCGATCAGCCCAAATCAGCTAACTGGCTCATAGACTAACAAACCATATGGCACAGGGCCACTCAGAAATAACCAAAGAAAATGGGCGAATAAAATGAGCGAGCTCACATTCAGAGTGTGGATACTCATTTATGAGCCAGTTACAGGGTCAGCTAAAGAGAAGTGGGAATATCTTGTGAGGCAAAGGAGAGTGAGCGTGGGGCTGTACCTTCTGGCCCGGGCTTCAGCTAGAGACTTGGAAACACTCGCAATAGAGAGACGAAATATTGTTAAGTATCCTGATGTAGGTGGTGTAGTTACTTATATGATGGCTTCAAAACAAGCGTACGGGGAGCGCACAACCACGTGCAGGACAGGGAGTGCCGAGTCAAATTTTTGCCTGGGCTTTGTGGGATATGGGAG
Organism: Coenobita brevimanus; assembly: GCF_032717465.1. Taxonomy (NCBI): domain Eukaryota; kingdom Metazoa; phylum Arthropoda; class Malacostraca; order Decapoda; family Coenobitidae; genus Coenobita; species Coenobita brevimanus. The sequence continues at coordinate 3,028,087 of NC_137057.1, forward strand.
AGAGACTATGGGGGTAAGTAATGGACATATTGAATGAACTTAAGATTAAACAAACTTGGATATCTTTTGGTTCAGTCTTCCAAGAAGGAACAACGTTACTGCAAGCCTACATCTTCTAGTTCTTTCTTTTTCGCATCAAAAAGTATCAGGCAGGACTTAGATGAGCGAGGAATTACTGATGTATTAGAGAGAATGAAGGGTTATCTTGTAAAGGGAATAGTAAGTAACGCAAGATACTCTGTTAGTGTTGAGTTCTACTATGTTATGGTGGGCTAGGGTTGTGAATGTAGTTGTACTGTTGTGTCATAAATCCACTAACCACAATGATGTATCTCGTCATAATCACTGCTACCAAACGACTTTATTCTCCTGTAGTACTGGTGTTATTTAAGACTGCATCTAACATGTGCAGTTCAAAACGGCATCTTTAAACTTAATAAAACTGACTGAAGGCAGTAAAAATAACAAAGAAGAATCCCTAGAACCAGGGGTTTAAGCAAGAGTGAAGAGGGATGTTAACACTGCTAGTGATTTGTAAGATTCCATCATTTTTCATTATTCTTTTGTGTGTGTAGTTTGAGTATGGCTTTTTGCCTTTGTGCGTTTCAGTGCATATCAACTTGTAAAGGAGCCACGTTTGCTTAACCAACACACCCATAAATATATGCAGAAAGGTGTGTACCAGATTCTCAAAAACGACCGACGATCCAGGTTCCGATCCTTGCTTCAAACTGAACCGATGATCCCAGTCACAGTCCATTCTGCAGAAAGAGCCTAGTATCGACTCGGTCTTCGGCCGTTTTATATAATATAAAAGAACGTTTTATTGAAATGAAAAAAGTATATTAACGACGCTAGAAAACCTTATATTTATTAGTTTAAAATATAATATAATACATAAATAAAAATGTACGATAAGTAAAATCTAAAATGTATAAATATGAAATAAATTTTAACAAATAAATAAACTGATCAACGAGTCACTAATACCTGAGTCCTGCCCAGAAGAAAAAATGAAAAAAAAAAAATAAGTTAGCAGCTAAGCTAAATGCTTCAAGAATATTAGCATTTCAAAATGGCTGCCGGCACTTTCCAGAACTTCCTTCCCTTATATTAGAATAACGTGAAAAATGTATGATTTTATTGTAAACAGTTACCATTTGTAGTAATGGTTTTCGAATAAGCTGATAGGAGCGGCTAACGGACGCCTGTGCCTGACTGTTAGACAATAATAGCGTTTTTTGGCTGGCTGTAAAAGACAGTTGTGCCCCGGCAATGAAATTTCCTCATCCTTCTTCCATTATTTCAAAAAAAAAAAAAAAAATAGGACCGAGGAATGTTGGACCATCTGCAGTTGCTTAAAAGTGGCCCGTTGGTCCCCATTTTGGTCCTCACTGAACAAAGGAACAACTTGCCGGTCACCGTCCTTAAAAAGAACAAAGTTCTTGGATTTTGGCCTTTTTGGAACTCGGTTCTGCCCACCTACGCATATACGAAGTCTGATAAAAAAAGTACCCTCCCTTTAGCTGGCTAAAGGAAAAAAAAAAGTTTACCACCTAGCGTTGCTATTACCGGCTCAGCTCAAGGTTTGAATTCCAGACTACGTGTGATCGTGTTTTGAACCATCACTACTGAGTGGGATGGAACGGGGGGGGGGGGGGGTAGGTGGAGAGGCGGGAGAGACTCATCAACGACACTGTAGTTAATGGAGAGGGAGAGAATTATTGCAGTAGGCAGTTGATAGATTATAAAGCAACAAAGCCTCCTGCGATCTAAATCCACCTAAGATGCAACAGACCATGAGACTAGTTGTATTATGCAAAATACATACGGATTTGAAGTAACATTAGTATTCACACGTCGACAATATATATATATATATATATATATATATATATATATATATGTATATATATATATATATATATATAGAGAGAGAGAGAGAGAGAGAGAGAGAGAGAGAGAGAGAGAGAGAGAGAGAGAGAGCCTCTGTGGTACAGTGGTAAACTGTGCTTTTTCGTACGTGGAAGAACGAGGGTTCGCGCCCGACCAGGGTAATAAGCTTTGGGAGCGTTCTTCAGGCCACATGCTGCTCTGGTGGACATAAGAGGTGCTGTGTTTGAACCAGTGTAGCATATTATAACGTATGCTTGCACTCAGTCGGCTTGTGCAGGCCGATTACACTTGGTTCACAGACTACACACACATCCAAAGCCACTCCAACACTACACTTACAAGCACTTCTCACCCTACGTACAATCTCTACCAGACAGCCTAAGCCACTTGGTGGAGTTACACTGTATCATCCCCACTTCGGTCAGGATGGCCGGACCTGCAGTGAACACTCAAACGGCTGCTGGTGTTGCTGATGATATTATATATATATATATATATATATATATATATATATATATATATATATATATATATATATATATATATATATATATATATATATATATTTGGTAGGTGAGGCGCTCCAATCCATTCACTCGATGTAGTGCTGCTCTCGGGTCCCTGCCCTTTCCTCTCCTCAGTCCTTCTTTCCTTTCATTCTCCTCTGTCTTTCCTTCATTTCTTCCTCGTCCTTCTGCCTACGAGTGACTTTGCGTTCCCTCTTCTGTCTTTCTTTCCTTTATTCTTTCCTTTTCTTTCTGCCTATGGGTGACTCTACACTGAGTGACAAGCCAAATGGTTTCCTGTACACCAGGAAACCATTTACTACGTTGGGTGGTAAACACATAACCAAATTTTGGCGCCTGGTGATTTAGTGGGTAATTATGGCGCTCCAATCGGGTTGAGCCGGTGAAGGTTAATGTCCAAGGGATGGTTGAGGTTTATTGCTCACGTAATGCCACTGAGGGATGAGTGAGGCTCGTGACTCTCGTCGTAAAAGTCAGGACCAACTTTCTTAGCCCCGGGCTCCTACGTTCCTCATGTGGCAACGTAGGATTGGATATATATATATATATATATATATATATATATATATATATATATATATATATATATATATATATATATCATCAGCCGTTTGAGTGTCCACTACAGGACCGGCCTATCCCGACCGAAGTGGAAACTATACAGCCAATGTATCTCTACCAAGTGGCTTAGGCTGTCTAGTAGAGATTGTATGTAGGGTAAGAAGTGCTCGTAAGTGTAATTGTAGTGTTGGAGTGGCTTTGGATGTGTGTGTAGTCTGTGAACCAAGTGTAATCAGCCTGCGCAAACCGACTGGGTGCAAGCATACTTTATAGCACGCGACACTGGTTCAACCACAGCATCCCTTGTGTCCGCCAATGCAGTATGTGGCCTGAAGAACGCTCCCAAAGTTTATTACCCTGGCGGGGGGCGAACCCTCGTTCTTCAGTGTACGAATACGCACACTTCACCACTGTACCACAGAGGCTCTCTCTCTCTCTCTCTCTCTCTCTCTCTCTCTCTCTCTCTCATCATCTTCATCACCCGGACCTCCTTACCCACCCTATGGCAGGGTGAGGAGTAGCAATGTCCAGACAGCCCAAAATTGACCAATCCAAGGGACCACGCTTCCATTCATTCATCATTCAAGCCCCCGGAATCCTGGCTTTATCGGATACGCCAAAAACATTCATCAAGTTCTCAAGCTCCACATAAACGTATCCGACTGAGTCAGTAAGGATGCTGCCACGTTAAAATGGGATGCCAAATCCCTGATCTTGCATTTCTCACAACATTCATCCAGCCAGCTCGATCTCTCGTCAGTTCCCCAGCCTCACCGACTTCCAAACCTCTCTTCCTCACACACTCATCCATCATATCTCTTCACCTTCTCCCTGGCCTACCTTGCCTCCTTCCTCCTTCAAAATCGCTCAGGTATACCTTTTTTACCACTCTACAGTATTGTTATGCATTCTTTCCACATGACCATACCATCTCAATACACTCTCTTCGATTCTGGTGTCCACCGACTTCTTCACTCCACACCTTTCACGAATCACATTATTTCGTATCCTATCTACTCTCTGTACCCCACATAAATTTTTCAGCAGTCCCATCTCCACTGCTCTTACTCTTGACTTTTCATTTTCATGCCACACCATCCATATGTTAAAGCTGGCACTAACACTCCTTCATGTCAGTCTCGAGCAGCTGCAACACTCAAGCCACTGTTTCTTATCAAGGCCTTCATTGCACCAGCTACTTTTCTTCCTTGTGTCACTCTACTTTCAACTTCTTTTGCACATTTTCCTTTCTTTTCTGTCACTGTACCCAGGTAAACTACTTAAACTCTCTCATCAATTCCAGTCTCTCTCCATTCACTGTAACATCGCACTGGGAGTCACTTTCTGTCTCATTAATCATCACTTTACTCTTTTTTACATTTACTCTCAAGGAACGACTCTGCACTAGCCTACCAAGTTCTTGTCCGGTACTTGCAAGCAGTACTGCATCATCAGCATACAACAAATTTGAGATATTCCATTCATCACCATTCATTACCAACGCTATCCCTCTCTCCATTACTCGTGTTTTTACTTCTCTCATCACCCCATCCATATATATATATATATATATATATATATATTGAACAACCATGGGGACATCACACAACCTTGTCGCACGCCCACACCGATCGTGAACCATTCACTTAGATGCCCATTATCCCTTACACATGCTTCACCACTATCATAAAAACTCTTGACGGCACCTAGCAGGGTACCGTATACATCGTACAAGAGCAAAAATTTTCCACAATCCCTGAGCCATGAATGCCATAAGTACCTTATGCCCCTTCTCACAGGCCTTCTCTGCTATCTGTCTCACTGTAAATATTTGATCCACACATCCTCAGCCACTCCTAAAGCCACCCTGTTCATCACTCACCAGTACTTCTGAGATCTCTCTTACTTTCTCTATAATAATTTTTCCATATGCCTTCCCCACCACACTCAAGAGACTTATGCCACGATAATTCTTGCACTCTCGTCGATCACCTTTTTTTTTTGTACAGGGGTACAATCACAGCCTTTTTCCACTCCGCAGGCAGTTTCACTCATCCATCCCCTTTTACATATCTCCAACAAGCACTTTATTCCACTCTCTCCACTACACTTAAGCATCTCTGCATACACTTCATCAACTCCAGCTGCTTTCCCATTTTTCAGCCGCTTCACAGCACTCTTCATCTGTACAAATGTCACGTCTCCTGGCACTGCATTCCTTCTCTGCACACCCCCAAAACTAATCGTGTTTACAGCAGCTCTCCTCTATTTCCATTCATCAGGCTTTCAAAATACCTTTCCATCTGTTCCTCACTTCATCTCCATGGGTTAATAATCTGCCACCTACATCCTTCACACCATCACATTTCTATCCACTTTCACTTCTACATTTCCGCATGTCACGAATCAATTCGCGACATTTCCTTTTTGTGAGAAGCCACGAACTAATAGTGGAAAACTCACTGTGTATCGCTCAGTTAACCGTTTCTCTCTCCATTTCGGGGTATACTTTTCAAATAATTCGTCACCGTTTTCAAAAAGTGACCGATTTAATGCACGTCACTAAGTGCGCTACTGAGCGATACAATTATTTCTTTATCGTTGCCTCTGCTTCCCTCAACCGTTAGCCACGCCTTGCGTCCTGCCCATTCAATGTATTTGAATTCAGTTTAGTGTTTGCTGTGACGGAGACAGGACCTGTGCAGCAGTGCGAGAGGTCAGCTAGTACCCAAACTCCACTTACAGTTTCTCCAAGCTCCCACCTTTAGTTCTCCAGCTTTGGGTGATACACCGCATTCATTGACTAGTATTTCCTTTGTGTATTTTGTAGTCTTAAGAGTTTAGTTGAGGTGTTTTTCCTAGGCGTAAGTATTTAGCTTCTGTGTGAGTGAGCGAGTGCGTCTCATTTAATTTGATTTGAAATGTAATGTTAAATTTGTTTTTGTAATTAATAAATTTAACAGTTCTATTTCTTGAGCTTAATGTAGAGTAAAAATCTTGTTTCATTTCTCCATAATTAAGCTTATTTTCCATATAGCTCCTAGCTTGCATAAACGTTTACTTTCATAACTGGTACTTAGACCAGTCTTGTTGTATTAACTTAAAATCCGTTGTGCCAGGAGTTAATGCATCAGCAAGAACCTGATGTTATTATTATTAGTATTAGTTATTTATTGTCAGGGGTGATGTAACTTTCTCCAGAGGCTAACAGTACAGTAATTCAGCAATTGTGAGTAATTAGTCTCTGCTGTGTACTGTTGAGAAAGTTTATAAATTCTCGTTCTTAGAGAATCGTGCACAAGCCAGCGTAAAGTAATCGTTGCTTGATGTAGCAAGACAATCATTGTCTCTGCGCTTCAATATTATTGAATATAAATATCAATTTAAATAATATTTAACCATTATTTATATCAAAATTACCGTGATATTATAAAAACCCCGTGACAATTGGCGACCTCATTCCAGGATATTAACTCCTAGCTCCAAAGCTATTCACGAGATAGTGCTCACTCATTCATATTTAGGTATTTATCATTAAAGTTTATAGGCACAAGCTTACTGGTGTTTACCCTTAATTTAGCAAGTGAATTTTGCTTTATTAATCAATAAAGTACTTAACTCTAGTTTATTCTTGGTAACGCCACACGATTTTATTCGCTCCTGGGAAGTCGCCGTACCCATTGTGTTTATTATTGAGTCTTCCCAGTCATTTACATTTTTGATTTATTCTTTGCCAGTTAACTGGATAAGACTGGTCACCACTAGCTTGTGTCTGTACTCTTTACTTGTGTTATTAGTATTCGTCGCTAAGCAGTCAGTACTCAATTTCGGTTTTGCTTAATAAATTAGCGCCATGGCTACTACTGTATTTTTACAGGAAGCCAAAGAAATGGGTCTTTCGGACCCAACCGAAATTAAAGAGTATATACTCTCACGGCATAATCAGGAGCAGCAGCGCGAGAATGATGCCCGTGAAGAGCGTAAGATTCAGCGCGAATACGAGCGAGAACAGCGTGAGGAACGCGAAAAGGAGCGCGAGTACGAGCGAGAACAGCGTGAACACGAGCAAAAACAGCGCGAGCTCGAGTTAGTACAAGAGCGAGAACAGCGCGAATACGAGCGTGAACAACGAGACAAAGAACGAGAACATGAACTTGAAGTGCTGAAGCTCAAGCGAGATTCCTTGGCTTCAGACACGTCTGGTGCAGTTGGTCCAAGCTCCACGAGCGTTCTTCCTGCACATGTCCTGGCGGCCCCACGCATCAAGCTTCCTTCATACAAGGAAAGCGAGCGAATCGAGCCGTACATAGCTCGTTTTGAGGACATGGCAGACATGTATCAACTGGATGAGGCAGCTAAGCGGATCCAATTTCTTAGTTTATTTGAGGGCCCTGCCCTCGATATTCTCCACAGAATTCGTGGAGACAATCTCACATATGAGATGATGAAAGCTGCACTCATTAAGGCGTATGGTCTCACAGTAGACGACGCCAAAGTTCAGTTCATGCGAGCTCGTCTCCAAGACAAGGAGACAGCTGTTCAGTTCCTTGATCGTCTCACAGCTTACTTAAATGAGTGGATGGAGAAAGATGAAACTCCTTCCACGCGTGAGGGGATAATTGACCTTATGCTGCGTACACAGCTAGAGAGGTCGTGGCCTGCTGAGCTCATAGCACAGCTTAAGATCTGCCAGGTGAAAGATGCCAGCCAAATGGCAGAGAAGGCTGACGCATTCTTTACTGCATACGGGTATCAAGCTCGTAAGCAAAACACCTGGAGCAGAAAAGATACTGCCAAGTCTGGGAAGCCGTCTCAGACTGAATCCCAGCACCAAGGCCGTTCTCAGAGTAATGGTCAAGGTCCAAGCAAACCACAGAAGGACCAGGGGCAAAACACTCAGAAACCTGAGTGGAAGAGGTACAACAAGTACCCTAACCAGCAGCAGTATCAGCCACGCAATCGACCGTCGGGACAAACTTTTTCACCACCAGCTCAAAAGAGGCAGGAAGCGAATGCAGCCTTCATTCCTCAGCAGCAGCCTGGTGGTCACGTCCCTACCAGTGTGGGTACTTCCCCACAGTTCACTAGTCCCACAGTGACAGTGAACCCCCCTCCACAGATGGCCAATGTTCCATCTTATAACTCACAAGGCACAATGTTTGCCACATCAATTCAGCAGCCTCATGAGTGGCTAGCTGCTTCCTCCACAGGCCCTCCCACAGGTGACAGTACCTTCCTTGTTCAGCCAGGGTTTGTGGGAGGCATTCCTGTGAAGGTCCTGAGAGACAATGGTTCCTCAGGTTGCTCTGTTAAGCAGAGTTTAGTTCGGCCTGAGCAGTATACAGGTCGACAGATCCATGCAAAGCTTATTGATGGATCAGTGAGATTGTTCCCTGAGGCATGTATCCAGGTGGCATCTCCATTTTATACTGGTACGACACTTGCAGTTGTCATGCCAGAGCCTCTATTTGACTTGATAGTAGGCAATATTCAAGGAGCCAAGGATAGTTGCTCCGATGATGGTGCCACTCAGACTTCGGCTGCTGCGGTAACACGAGCCATGACTGGGGCTCCAGACTGTGTCACCCCAGTGATCATTGAATCGCCGCAAGATCTGATGTGTAGTCAACTTGTTTTACAAGAACAACATTCTGACCCGACACTTGCTACCGTGCGGAACAAACAAAAGGGTCGAGTGATAAAGTGTTCACGGGGAGGTCGAGCCAAGTTCCTTCGTAAACAAGGACGGCTCTACCGTGAGTCACAAACACCCGAGGGCGAGGTTCGACTGCAGTTTGTCGTTCCCGCAAAGTACCGCCTAGCAGTGTTAGAATGGGGTCATTGTTCAGCCTCAGGAGGTCACATGGGCAAAAGGAAGACCCAGGGCCATATCCGAGCTGACTTTTTCTGGCCAGGGATGGGACGGGACATAAATAGTTTTCTCCGTTCCTGCAGTGTGTGCCAAAGTATCGCCACTACTCAGGGACATGCCCTTCCTGTGCCATTTATAACCACACCTGTAATCTCTGAGTCAGTTGAGAGACAGGGTAGTGGTGAAGTGGGTGCAGACCTGACGTCTCGCCCATTGGCCCCACAGGACACATTATGTCCAGGGCCTGTACATACATATTATGTACCGTAAGTTAAGGGGGAAGTTGAGAGGCGACTTGAGGCTATGGAAGACCCAAGTTTGCACAAGGATTCTCAGCTCCCCGATACTAATATAAGTATTGTAGGTTAAGGGGGAAGTTCGAGAGAGAACTCCGCAGAGGCGACTTGAGGCTATGGAAGACCCAAGTTTGCACAAGGATTCTCAGCTTCCCAATACTAATATAAGTATTGTAGGTTAAGGGGGAAGTTCGAGAGAGAACTCTGCAGAGGCGACTTGAGGCTATGGAAGACCCAAGTTTGCACAAGGATTCTCAGCTTTCCGGTACTAATATAAGTATTGTATTGTAGGTTAAGGGGGAAGTGAGAACTCCGCAGAGGCGACTTGAGGCTATGGAAGACCCAAGTTTGCACAAGGATTCTCAGCTTTCCGGTACTAATATAAGTATTGTATTGTAGGTTAAGGGGGAAGTGAGAACTCCGCAGAGGCGACTTGAGGCTATGGAAGACCCAAGTTTGCACAAGGATTCTCAGCTTTCCGGTACTAATATAAGTATTGTATTGTAGGTTAAGGGGGAAGTGAGAACTCTGCAGAGGCGACTTGAGGCTATGGAAGACCCAAGTTTGCACAAGGATTCTCAGCTCTCCGATATTAATATAAGAACTGTAGGTTAAGGCACAGGTTGAGGACCCGTGTGCAGTTCGAGGCTATGGAAGACCCGAGTTTGCACAGGGATTCTCAACTTGCCGACCATAATCGTGTGCTAAAATTAATGGCGACCTCGAGTGTACTTTTCATAGCATGTACTGACTGCTAGCCAGAGAGAGTAATTGTAACATAATAAGAATTTTGTCTCATTGACACTTTTGATGCTCCACCTTAATTGGTTTTGCAGGTTCAGCAATGGGTGTAGCAGTTTTGCTGTGCGGGCCAGCTGATCGTCTGCCGCACGCTGCCGCCTCTTCTCCTCTGCCTTCGTCATCGCCATATTATTTACTGTGTCATTTTTACACGTAGGTACAGTTACACTACAACTGTCACACCTACACCGTGTATTACATACACCACGCTACACAACAATTAGTTGTCAGTGTAAATGTAGCGAATTTTCGCTCAGTTTGACCTGAGTACAGGATTTTCACCGTCGTCACGGAGTTTTTCCCTCAAGCTTGCTTCTATTAACGTAAATACGAGGTTTTTTCGCTCACTGACGACTGCGACTTTCTCCTGTAGCAGGATAGCACACACACCACAGTGTGAATCTTGTGTGACTGAGTTAGGATTTATATGTATGTATATTGAAATCTTTCTTCTGAAGGAAGAAAGATTTAATTTTCATGGGGCGTAATGTCACGAATCAATTCGCGACATTTCCTTTTTGTGAGAAGCCACGAACTAATAGTGGAAAACTCACTGTGTATCGCTCAGTTAACCGTTTCTCTCTCCATTTCGGGGTATACTTTTCAAATAATTCGTCACCGTTTTCAAAAAGTGACCGATTTAATGCACGTCACTAAGTGCGCTACTGAGCGATACAATTATTTCTTTATCGTTGCCTCTGCTTCCCTCAACCGTTAGCCACGCCTTGCGTCCTGCCCATTCAATGTATTTGAATTCAGTTTAGTGTTTGCTGTGACGGAGACAGGACCTGTGCAGCAGTGCGAGAGGTCAGCTAGTACCCAAACTCCACTTACAGTTTCTCCAAGCTCCCACCTTTAGTTCTCCAGCTTTGGGTGATACACCGCATTCATTGACTAGTATTTCCTTTGTGTATTTTGTAGTCTTAAGAGTTTAGTTGAGGTGTTTTTCCTAGGCGTAAGTATTTAGCTTCTGTGTGAGTGAGCGAGTGCGTCTCATTTAATTTGATTTGAAATGTAATGTTAAATTTGTTTTTGTAATTAATAAATTTAACAGTTCTATTTCTTGAGCTTAATGTAGAGTAAAAATCTTGTTTCATTTCTCCATAATTAAGCTTATTTTCCATATAGCTCCTAGCTTGCATAAACGTTTACTTTCATAACTGGTACTTAGACCAGTCTTGTTGTATTAACTTAAAATCCGTTGTGCCAGGAGTTAATGCATCAGCAAGAACCTGATGTTATTATTATTAGTATTAGTTATTTATTGTCAGGGGTGATGTAACTTTCTCCAGAGGCTAACAGTACAGTAATTCAGCAATTGTGAGTAATTAGTCTCTGCTGTGTACTGTTGAGAAAGTTTATAAATTCTCGTTCTTAGAGAATCGTGCACAAGCCAGCGTAAAGTAATCGTTGCTTGATGTAGCAAGACAATCATTGTCTCTGCGCTTCAATATTATTGAATATAAATATCAATTTAAATAATATTTAACCATTATTTATATCAAAATTACCGTGATATTATAAAAACCCCGTGACACCGCACCTCTTTCAAGAAAAACATCCTATTTTCAGTGTAGTTCGCATTCATTTTTCTTCCTAGATCATCATTTACCTCCTTCATTTTTCTCTTCACTGGTCTCTTTAATTGCTTCTTCTGTCAATATATTCCGTTCTTATTTTAATTGAATCCCTGTCCTGTAACCACTTTAGCGACTTCTTCCTCTTTTCCTCCACCGCTCTCTTAACCTCCTCATCCCACCATGCCGTACCTTTCTTCTTTGTTGTTACTCTTGCCATACCTCACATTGCTTGAGCATTCCTAACTACATGCATTCCACAGGCTGTCCAGATCCATTTCATTTCAATTCACTGATTCAAACTCCTCCTCTACTTTTGTCCTGTAATCATCTGCCATTTCTTTGATCCTCAGCTTCTCAACTTTCAGTCCATCTCACCGACTGCTCCTCTCTCGCGTGATCCACCTCCTCTCATCTTGATCATGCATACCACAATCATATGATCTAACAAACCTTCACATCATCCTCTCACGGCCCTCGTATCAGCAACCATTCCCATCATCGACCTTTCTACGAGCACGTAATCAGTCAGGCTTCTTTCAGCACGATCCCCGTTCCCTCTATACCATGCATATTTATGTGCATTTCTGTGTTTGAAATACAAGATACAAATGCACAACCTCACCTCCTGACACATATCCTCTAGTCACTTCCCATTATCATTTTCTACTGGTACTCCATAACAACCCATTATGCCATCCCGGACCAGTGCCTGCTCTTCCATATATATCCCCCATTACGATCGCATTATAGCTCCTGGGCATTTCTCCCACTACTTCACCCATCTCATCGCAAAACCTGTCTTTCTCTCACTCCTGTCCTCACATGGTGCATATGCTACAATCACCGCCACTTTCACCATCTCAAACATGAACTTGACATACATACACCTCGAGCTGACACATTTGTAGTCTCTCATTCCACTTTGCCACACCTCATTCATCAACAACGCAACTCCTTCCTTGCATCTTCCTCGCCCATTCATGCCCGATCTTACAGATTTCACACCCTCCCACTCCTTCACTTCACATCCTTTCATCTTCGGTTCACACAATGCCATCACGGCATATCTTTCACTCTTGAACACATTCATCATTTACACTCTCTTGCTCTCCTCATTCACATCTCTAAGGGTATCCTAGAATCGTTATACTTTTGTTCTAATATAGGACCCTCCTGTCAGTTAGTTTTAAAAAGAGAGATGTCATTATCCATGCTCATGAAGTTGTAGGTCGTCACGTAAACATATGTATGTTTACGTAAGGCAAGAGGAGCTAGCTATCTGCGATAATGCTTATTAGGTCCTGAATAATGATTGTGGATTCCAGGACCATAAAAGAGTATATTATAAAGTAGGATCCTATTGTTACCTCCACCAACTAAGTTGCAGGGAGGGATTCACTCATGTTTGTTTAATTGCTTGTCTGTGCACAAGCTATTAAAAAATATTGAAAACGAATTTCAGTAAAAATGTGTTTGATTTCTGGGCAGTAGTTTAAGGAAGAGTTGATTAGGTTCTGAGACTGCCGCCGATTCAAATGCAAGGGTAAATCGGAAATTTCATAGGTGATGGCGGTGGTATGGTGTCTCTAACTGTAACATTGTGACGAAGTCTGTTGAATTAACTGATCATGCGAGTCTGAAAAAGCAAACGCCTGGTAAGAAAGATGAATTACAGCAATAAATCATAGATTTTATTGGCGTTGGCGGAGGTATGCGCTCTCTAAATGCTTTCTAGTTGTGGGATTTCGCAGCGTGAACAGGCAAAAGTTTAACTCTGCCTTGGAAAATGTAAATGTAATGAATGTAATGTGGCGGGTGGGAGGCTCAGCATTGCCGGATGCACACACACACACACACACACACATATATATATATATATATATATATATATATATATATATATATATATATATATATATATATATATATATATATATATATATATATATATATATATATATATATCCCATTGGAGCCCAGTGTCCTCAATATAGGACAGAACTGGGAATTTTCAAATTTTGATAAAGTTGGGAACCCCTGGGTAGGGACCTATGAGCTTCGCGACTATGAGCCGACAGGCGGAGGGCGGTACGGTTAGTACCATCCCAGCCTAGTGCCTCGCCCAGGAACCCTGGGATCCAATGATATATATATATATATATATATATATATATATATATATATATATATATATATATACTGTATACCTGAATATTATGGTACACTGGGTTTGTCATCACATGAGGAAGACCTTCTCCAGCACCATAGACTTTGGTGATTGCAGAAAAAAAAAAAAAAAAATAGGATAAATAAACGAAGACGCGAGGGGCACAAAGTAATGCGATGATGGTCAATTGTGCAGGCAATTGATTTATGTAAATTTCCTATTTTCCTATACAGTGTGATTTACTTGATCTTATCTAAGAGGACAACTGCACTCCGGGAGAAGATTGGACAATAAGGAAATAGACTTTGATGAGCCACTTGGATCCTTCAGTTTTGAGCTGGATGTGCTGATGTATGTCTCTTATGGAGTGATATTACGACTCTGTGCCATGATAGAGATGAAGCAAGTGAAGTAACACGAAGTGAAACATGGACATCCGGAACCTAAATCTTTAACACAACTGGTTGTGAATGTGACAGAGATGACTTTCATGATCAACACTGTTGTTGCCTTCCCTCTGCTAGCTCAGCATTCTATGTGTAGCCAGGTCATCGGGTGTGATATTTCTCTCTCTCTCTCTCTCTCTCTCTCTCTCTCTCTCTCTCTCTCTCAAAAGCAGAAGCATACATATCGTCCATAGCTTTTTTCTGTAATTCTTTCTCTTTCTCTTTTGTCATACATTTTTTTCCTCCTTCCATTTTCTTCCTTCCTCCACTCCCTCCTGACCCCCTCTAACTACCAACTAATGGCCATTACATTTTCTTTTTCGCCTCCTGTGGATTTCAGGTAATTTCCTTTTATTCCTCCCCACCACACCGCCGCCACTCTCTTCCCCTCAGTGCTCTGACACTGGGGTCACGCCAAGAACTTTACATTGTACTTGTTTGGGGAAGAAGGGTGATGGCTAAATGCTGGCTGGCTGGTTTTTACTGGTCAAAGTGCAGAGATTAATGGTTAGTGATGAAATGTTAGTTACCTGATGTTTATGGTTGGTGATTAAAGAAATATATTTAGTTCTCAAAGGTTAATAAATAAGGTTACTAAAGGACCAAGGCTTGCAGTCCGTATCATTAATGGTAGCCAGTGTTATTAACTCAAGCTAGTGATTAGTTACAGGTATTGTGTAAAGTTATATCAAACGTATTATAAGTTGGGTAGGTTTCATTGAAGGATCACAGCTTTTACGAGGTGGAAACTGCTTGTGCAACCAAATATCAATGGGGTTACGCTAGGGCAATGCAACCGTACTGGACTGGTTCAACGTTTGGGTGTGATGAAAATTGTTCGCTTTGCTAGGTGGTAAAAACTAACATAGTTGGCGTACTACTTAACTCCCCGTCCCAATAGACCACCACATTAAACCTTTCATTCCTCCTCAGTTCTCATGCAGAGATAAAGCAACACCAGGGCATTATCCACAATAGTTTGCTGTTACCTACTGCATATATGTTAGCTTCCGGTGTTTTTTTTTTTTTTTTTTTTTTTTTACGTGCTGCCCGTTGGTGCAAAGGACAAACTGTACTGTGAACGGAGTTGCTAATCCATATTTTGTAACGGATACACTTAATGTAAGCATACAGAGAAGGATGAGGGGCAGGGAAATGTGTGTGTGTGTGTGTGTGTGTGTGTGTGTGTGTGTGTGTGCAATATTATATATATATATATATATATATATATATATATATATATATATATATATATATATATATAATGTGTAATTATACGGTACATATGTATACATAATCATTATATTTTAATTGTCAATGGAATAAATTCTCATTATTAATTACTTAATAATATATTGCTGATAACACCATAAATTTGTTATTAAAAGAAATTCAGTCTCAAGCAGGGTGGTTCAGCAGATATTGGAAACACCGCATCCAGACATTAACTCACTTTTATTTTCTTTACCAGGATGCCACTTATATCACTCAGTGTTCGGTTGCCATACACGCCAGTTTTTATTTTGGGGTTTTCTACCTCGTAACAATTGCTCCAGTTATGAGGCACAGGCTATAAGCAAGATGAAGACAAGGACACATTTTTATATTAATTTTAAAATGCCTGTCTTCCTGCCCTTTCACATGTTCGTTACCATTTTATGTTGAATTAACTGATTAACTGATGTTCAGCCACCAGAATGTCAGCCGTCTGCTGATACCTACATACAGTATCACTAGAAACGTCACACAATATACCGGTAGTATTTGCTGAGACAGTGGCCAGACATTATTTAGCTTCAAGAAATTCAAATCAGTCAAACGGCTTTTAATATATTAACGGGGATACTAAAACATACACGTATCAAATCATTCCATCCTTCTGTCTACATACCTATCTCTATATCATTCTATAATCTCTCTCTCTCTCTCTCTCTCTCTCCGCTGCATTTCATTTGGCCGCAAAATCATATCTGCTGCTATGTCATTTGGGTGCCAGTGTACCACTTCATTTTGGCGCCAAGATATCGTTACTAAACAAACCTAACCTAAACTAATCTAACTTAACCTAACGTTATTTGAGTTAGGTTAGATTTGGCTAGCCATGATTAAGTGATTTTGTATAGGGGAGTCTGGGGGACACTTAACCCTGCCAGAAACCTCAGTTATATGGCTACCACCCACCGTAGTAAATGGTTTCCTGGGTACAGGAAACCATTTGGCTTGTCACTCACTGTAGGGATCATATGACATCTTCTACACTAAGTGAGTGGATGACGGGCGTCCCCATCCACCACACAAGAGATCGAGCTGGCTGGATGAATGTTGTGAGGAGATGTGCATGATCAGGGATTTGGCACCTCTTTTTAACGTGGCAGCGTACGGATTGACTCAGTCGGATACGATTATGTGAAGCTACAGAACGTGCTGAATGTTTTTGGTATATCCGATAGAGCCAGAATTCCAGGGGCTTGAATGATGAGTGAATAGATGCGTGGCCCATTGGAATGGGCAAATTTGAGCTGTACTCCTCACCCCGCCCTAGGGTGTGAAAGTAGGTCCGGATGATGATGGTGATAGATTTGGCTAGGGTAGGTTCAGTTCTGTTAGGTTAGTTTAGGTTAGGTTAGGTTAGGTTAGATTAAGTTTGGTTGGTAATGAGATGCAGGCGTCCAAATGAAATGGTATACTTGGGCCCAAATGAAATGGTATACTTGGGCCCAAATGAAATAGCAGCAAATTGGATTTTGTACCCAAATGAAATGCAGCCCTCTCTCTCTCTCTCTCTCTCTCTGTATTTGTTTGACGTATAAGCCAAAATATGTTCACACTGCATTCGTGAAATATGAATGTCAAGAAACTGTTGGCGTGTTACTTCGTGCGGAGTTACCTGATGCAAAACTACATCGAGTGGGTGGATGGTGGGGGTCTCCAGCTATCTTCATATATCTTTTCCACGTGACGTCACGAGTCATGTGACTTTTGTTTACGACGCCATATTGGACGGCATTTTGTCGGACGTCTTGGGAGAGAGAATTGCAGAATCCACAATGATATTCCACTGTTGTGCCTTCGGCTGTAAGACAAGGTAGAAAACTGGACGTGGGGTACACTTCTACCTGTTTCTAGTCAATGAGGAAAGGCGACAGAAGTGGACAGGTGCCATGAAGAGGGAGGATTGGCAGCCAATGGCCCACTCCCGCCTCTGTAGCAAGCATTTCATATCAGGTGATCCGATGATTTGTGAGTAGATACGGGCATATTTACCATTCCTAGCAGTTGTAGGTGTCATGGGATATCCTAATTAGTTTAATGTCACAGAGCACAACACCCACACGGCCATGTGTGCGTGTGGGAAAAGAGGGGGAGGGTCCGTGTCACAGGCCTTGTTTTGTTATTATTCCAGAGTTTCACCCAAACCAAATCAGACATAGCAGTGATGGTCAAGAATGTTAGATGCGTAAGTATAACCCATTAAATTACAGGTTAGGTCATACTTAAAGTTAGGTTAGGTTCGGTAAGGAGATTAGGTAAGGGGGTCAGGTTAAAGCATATATTTTTATTTTTTCAATGTTTTTCAGTTTGCTTCATTTGAAACTGATATTTGTGTCATGGTGGATGATTTTAATAGTAGTGCAGTACAGAACATTGTTCACAGTTCAGTATAAAAGTGTTATATTCTACTGTGAGCCTGTATGCTAAACAATGTTTCAGTTACAACTGAAGCATAATTACTAGTACTACTATTTATAATTTTCTGTTTTATTTAGAACTGACTGTTGCTCCACAGAATGCAAATGTCACTACATGCTCCAGTTAAATATACATTTTTCACTTAGTACAAAAATACTTTAATTACAAATAAGAGGAGTAATAATTTACTTATATCACCTGCCCCCAGTCTTTATCTTTTACCAGGCATGTAGCTACTAAGATTTTTTTGTTAATATAAAACGTTAAATCGTTAAAACTATATTGCTGAAATCTTGTAGTTTTATGTTGTGGTACTTATCGGCATGAAATAATTGACCTTGATTTAAATTTGTGCCAGTGTTATGTTTCAGTTGCAATGTAAAAGTTAACTTCAACAGTAATGTTACAGTTTTGGCGTATACTGTCAATTATGCCTTTTGTTTAAAACAACTTTAAACATACAGTATATATAAAGGCTCCGTGTATGTATCTAGGCCTATAATACTGAAATTTACCAAAGAAGTAAATTTTTTGGTAAATTTCCAGAATTACACTAAACTCACCTTGAAGCTTAAAGTTTAATTTTTTAAATGTTTTATAGTGTGATCAATTTGAATCTGATAATTGTTTCTGTCGGAAGATAATTTTTTTATTCCAAACCAAGCTAACCTAACCAGCCTAACCTAACCTAACCTAACTTAGGACCAAAGAGAGGGACCTAAGAAGAGAGGATAAGTGCAGTAATAGGCCCATGCTAGACGGCTCCCACAAGAGAGTGACCAATTTACCTTGCCTACAATAGCCCATGCAGTTCCACGCTAGGCAGCCCTCACAGGAGTGTGACTATAAGAATGACAAATTTTGTATGCAACCCATGCCTGTCATACGCTTATCTAGCCTATGCTTGAAACTTTCTCAAACAAAGCGAAACTATTAATGCAATAGGGTAGAAACATCAAGGCAATATCTACTGGAGATAAAACTGAAGCAGTAAAATTAACAAAGACCATAAATATGACAAAACAAGAATATGTGAGAAAATTCAGCATGCATAAAACAAAGATTTATTCTCATATACTAGCGTAAAGGCAGCTTTAAAGCAGGAGTTCTGAAGCTTCTTCCCACCGAGTACCCCCTAAACTATCAGACCATCGACCACCCCTATTAATCTGACAGTGAATATAGACTTGTAATATATTTAGTCTAACTCAGTATACTGTGGTACTACAATGAATATTATCAAATGGCTGAAACTGTAATGACTTCATTAAGCACCATAATCAGTGTACATTGATACACAAAGCAGTGAAAATGTCGTCCCATTTCCTTAAGTGAAGAGGCAGAGGATTTCGTGTACATAATCAGTAGATTATACAGACCTCATCACCCTCAGCTGCACCCACCAAGGATGGTACAACGGATCAGCAACACACCTTGAACGTAACTTACAAGATCCTAGACAGAGGAACATATTGTAAATCTGGTTCACCAGTGAGAAAAGCTGGTCACTCAACGTGAGCAGAAGCACTGCAAGATTGTAGGAGCAACAACAACAACTACGCGAGTCAGCAAAAAATGGCAACAGAGCAACTTAGGTTGCATCACCACGCATCACTTAAACAGATGTTGCGATACAGCACTCACAGCACCAGAGCCCAAACACACCAGCACTGCCATCCATCGGTAACAACTCTCAGCGATAAAGAAGTTGGTATAACCACACAAAGACATATGACCACTAGCAGCACTATGTATGTTACTAAAACGCTCACTTTACTACTTTTTTTTAGCCTGTTACATAGGAATACAAAATATATAGTAGTAATTATGGCTGCTAAATGCAGAGCTAAAATCATGTGGTAGAATCAGAAGTGTATACGGAAACAAAGCACAGGAAGACAATGGAGGCTTGGAAGGGGAAATATGGGGGACGCGAGGGATGTAGAGGGATTACTTACTGGAAGAACGTCCATGATGATGGATGAGAGGGATTTGAAAACGGGCAGCGTATTGATGGACAGGTGCAGTGCAACAGGAAAGACAGTGATGAAGAGAGAGAGAGAGAGAGAGAGAGAGAGAGAGAGAGAGTATTCCTTCTGAAGAATATACTCGTAAAACAAGAAAATATAAATAATAAAGCTTCAGAAATGTTTGGTAATATTAAATTTATTCCATGCCAGTCTTGATAAGAAAATACAATAACTGTGATCCTTCTATACGTGTGTTTGATTTCGGATGTGATTAACTCCCACTCCTTTATCCCTCCTCTCTCTCTCTCTCACACACACACACACACACACACACACACACACACACAAATAAAAGTTTGCTGATGGTAAGTATAATGATAACTACTATATTTATAGCAATAGTGATAATCTAAAACATGTACTAGGCGTCCACACAAAAGTGTGGAACGCGTTCGAGCGAACGAGCAAGTCAGGCAGTGCTGAATATTGTCTCATGTGGCTCATCAACTTCCTCTGATTCCCTCCCCTGAAAATACTGAAAAGAACTTATTAGGTTACACGAAAAACATTCCCTCACATTTCCTAAAACCAGTACTCCTCTTGAATTAATTTTATGTCTAGGGCTTGGGACCTAAGATTAATAATGACTTTGCATTTGGCTCAGTCACAAAAATTACTTTCACCAAATCTGTCGGTGAGATCCGATTCGAATCAGAAATCAGAAATTCAGAGTTTCTTTCGTCGATCAGAGTATTGTATTAGTTTGACTCGGATTCAGTCAGAAATTCCCCCCCCCCCCATTTTTTTTTTTTTTTTTTGAAAAGGCGAAATCTGGTTGCTCTCAGCAATCGTCGGAAAATACTGCGGCGCAACTCACGCAACCTTAGACCGTTACTTCTTGCACAGCCGGCTGTTCCGATAATCTGCCTTATAAAAAACAGTTTCCTCGTTTACGGAAAAACTATTGGGAACTATGGGTTGCCTATGAAATGAATATACTTGAGGATTTTTATGCGTTGGTGTTTATCTTTCTTGTAACTTCAAAATTGGCTGAGATATCCAAAAAAAAGTTCGCGATTCTACTACAGAGTTTTCCTCCCGACCCCTGCCCTCATTTCTTGCTGATGCGATAAATCTTTCGCTCGGGTACATATGTCGAGGGTCCAAACTGTGACTAAATTTGGTGTTCTCGCTCGCCTCACTCGCTCGAACAATAATACTGGTACTAATAATCACGATAATCTATTTCTCTATATGTAACCGGTTGCTCTAAGGCCAGAAATGGTCATAAGAAGGAGAAGAATGAAAAATTGATATTGTAATATTGCAGAAACAATAACATTGAACCTTGATGTGAAACAGTAGATCAACAACTTCGATCAAACTCAGAATAAAGTGTGGTGTCATATTTGTTGCAGCATTAAGACCAAATAATGTCATTCTCAAACTTCACAAATCATATGACAATACTGACGATGTTGTGAAACTGCGAACAGAGACACGAGGTAAAGACCTTCCTTGTTGCACATTAAGTGAGCATGATCCGGTAAACAGCAAGGCAAATGAAACATTTAATGTCGCACACAACCTTACCGTATCCACAATCGCAACACATTCCAAAAGGCGCCCCTTGTCTCTGGACACACTGCTCTGACAAACCCTAGACAAAACCAGATGCACACCACATACATCTCAGATGCACCACAGACAAACCCTAAACGCACACCATACACACAAACAATACCCCCACCCTTCAACACACACATTTTAAATGTGACTCATAAAACTCTATAGTTGCAACATACCAAAGTCCATCCTTCAAAAAGGTACACTAGCTTGGTGACTGAGTGAGTGGGTGTCAAAGTCAGGAACGCACAACGGATTTTGTCGATCCTGTGGGACCGACATATAAGAAAAATGATCAAGCAGTAAATGTCAATACCACAACCAGTATATAGTATAAGTACCAATTCGTTCCACATTTATACCCTTGAAATTTGAATCTTTCACCCACATAAACAAATATCCACAATTAGCTGCTTAGTAAACGTCTGGAGTACAGATGTACTCGTATTCCATTTGCTATTTGGTTTAAAAAAATCCGTATGCATAGTCCTTTTATTCTTCTTATAAAGTGTTCAAGTTATTGGGAGGTCATGTATGCCGTTATGTTTATGGCTCTTGTTGTCACTGAGAGCTACGTAAAAAGCTAAGCCACGCCATAGTCCCAGGTCACGGTGGTGCTACAGTGCCTGAGATGAAAGGTAATCTTAGTGTCCAACAATACTGATGTCTTGCACTTGTTCTTCATCCACAATGTTAGCCATATACAACAACAACAGCATCCTTCCATATACACATAAACACCAGTGTCATTGTGCAGCACTTGTGGGAGGGCCTGAATGAACAGGCTCTGACTTGCAAAAACAACACTCGTTTCTGAACATCCTTTCTCCATTACAGCACCTTTTCAGTGTCTAACTAGTTGCTCCAGTAGCCATTCCCACCAACGCAACCAACACAGGGTTGGGGAGAGAGAGAGAGAGAGTACATAGGAAACTCAGGTAACAGGAGGCCCTTTGGCCCATAAAGAGGTTATCTGTTGGAAAAATGTTTAATTCTACAAAGATATCACAAACGTGTAAAAGAAAAAGATAGAAAAAGGTAAGATTCTCCCACCCACCACAACATCCGCATTCCATATAAATGAATAAATAAATATCTATCTATCTATCTATTCACATAAATATATATATATATATATATATATATATATATATATATATATATATATATATATATATATATATATATCTATCTATCTATCTATCTATATATATATATATATATATATATATATATATATATATATCCCAGTGATGTTTATTTCTTTGTCCTTGCATCGCGCCCATACCAATGGCCAGAGACCCCCAGACCCATATATATTCTGAATCAAGGTGACCCAAGGATGGTTTTAGCGGGTCAAAATTCAGATCTGTGTCATGTGACGTCACCGGTAGTGTTCGCCTTTTTTGGCCTGGGCAACGCCGAGTACCCCTACAGCCCAATTTTTGGCATTGAGACTGACATGACCTCCAGTTCGGACAAAGGCTATATGAGGTTGACCTCCGAGGTCATTTTAGGTCACCGGTAATACTAACCAAGTACACACAAATACTGTGCGTTAGTTTGTGAAAGCTGAAAGACAAAGTTCTTGAACTTCTTATAGTTCCTCCTCAGAAGCGTAAGAGGTATATGGTCTTTCTGGAATAGAAAGAAAAATTGAGCTAGAACAGATAGGATTAGAGGGTTCGCCTTTTTACCCCTGCTAGTATATATATATATATATATATATATATATATATATATATATATATATATATATATATATATATATATATATATATATATATATATATATATATTTAATTATTTACTTATTTATAATTAGTTACCAGCTCGACAGACATAAGTTGATCTGTTAATATTTCTCAGGTATGTTTAGTTATCCACTTGTTAAGTAAATCCAGTTCGTGTTAAAAGTTAGTTTTTTTTTTTTTTTTTTTTTTTTTTTATAAATAAAATGCTATTTATGCTGGCGATACAGTTGATGTTAACTTCAAGTCTAACGATATTATGATCTCTGCAAGTAAAATTTTCACCGACATCACGCGAGTTTGTTACATCAGTGTCTGGTGCTTGGGCATGGTCGAGTATATTATTACCATTGTCGGTATATTCACTACCTGACTTAAAAATGCGTTGTTTGCCAGTTCTAACAGCCTGTTCCCGTCTTTGTCTGCACATGTAGTTTTCCAATCAATATTCGGATTATTTAAGTCTCCTGAAAAAATGCCGTCCTTTTTATTTATTTATTTTTTTAATTGGTTTTATTTTTTCGTGAAATAATTTATCCCTTTCCTCATCTAACTTGGCTGGTCGGTATACTACAGTGAAAAGAATGAGTTTATTACTCCCTTTGAAAAGGTTGACATGCAATGAATCGTAGGTTTCAATAACAGTTGACTTATCTTTGCCTTTATGTTGTTTTTGATATATATTAGAACTCAGCAGCCGGTCTTGAGGAGTCGCTATTTTTTTTTTTTTTTAATATTTTATAGTTCTGTAGTGGTGCTTCTCTAAGAAGGTACTTGTAACGAGGGCTTAACCATGATTTTGTAATCCCACTTATATCTGGATTTTCGGTAGTTGCAAATGTAATTATTTCGTCACATATTGGAATTGTACGTCTTGCATTCATATGTTGTACATTATTCATAATACAGTTCGATCTTCTAAGGCTATGAGACATACCAAAATAACAGTGTTTAGTAGTTTAAGTCCTCAGTCGAGATCTGAACATTCCTACGAGCCACTGCTGTGACCCTCCCTCCACAATTTCCGTGGTTGTTTACCTACACTTGGGGTGAAGTCAGATCTGCCTGACTCACCTCACTTACCTACCACGATTGGTTTCAGGGATTGGATTGCTCACAGCTATGCCATTAACTGTCCCTTTTTCTTTCCTGTCTCTTACTCTCTCAAGCATGCCTAACACTATCATCTGGAACCCTACCTAACCTAGTTTTACCTACCCCCTCGAGGTGAAGGCCGGCTCCACCATAAAAGCTCTTGTCATTATAAAAATTTTTCCAAACATCAACAAACATCACACCCTCCTTTCTACACAGACTTTCTACCCTACAGTTGACCTGTATCATTCTACTGAGGCTCACAGAACCAACGCAAACACTGGATAACAGACCACATACAAATTGTCTAAGGCTTTCCTTGAAGTTCCACATAAGAATCCTATACTCCCTAAGTATCTCCTCTGACCTGCCTGAACGTACTGTACATTATTCGTTCCTACCACAGTAACAAAGACTGAGTCCTCTGTTGTGTTGCTGAAGAAGCCGTTAACTCTCAGTCACGTCCTGTGTCCTACACCCACAAAGAAGAACATTTCCTTCTAGAACCCTTAGTACAAAACTCCATCTCTTGATGTCTAATCAACGAATCTATGACAAGTATGAGACTCGGAACGTCCTGCACTTTATCCTATAGAACCTGGAACCTATTCTTTATTAGATACATACATGTCACTGATGCTTACCTTGGCCTTATACTCTCCCTTGACTGGCTTGAAGATAGCATTATCATCTATCCTGGTCTCAACCTTAACTACCCGAGTTTCTAAGTTATCTACCTTGCTGAAAGCTTCTGCTTCCACTTCCTCTACAAGTCTGCCTTAGCATTCACCATTTCAGCCTCTTTTTCCATACCTATGAACATGTCACTCAACACGTCAATTGCCTCACTGTTTTTAAACTAAACCTACACACTTACCATAAACATACTACACGTATACTCACCTTCGTCTTTCACCATGAAGTCTTTTTGATACGGTAGCTCCTGAAAAAATAAGCAGCAAGAGAATCAGGGCTTGGGAATCTCCGAAAGCATGCCTCCACATGAACAGGTCAGAGAGAGAGAGAGAGAGAGAGAGAGAGAGAGGCTGGGAGAAGGCATGTGAAGGAGAGAGCTTGAAGGTGACCGAGGGAGTTAGCACAGTGGGAGAAGGAAAGAGAGGACTGAGCAAAAGTAACGAAAGGGGGATAAGAGGAAGCAACGGGTGGAAGGGAAAGCGAACAAGGAGAAAGACACATTTCAGGGAAGGGAACTATGGACAGTGTAGTAAAAATAGTTGCGAGAGGAGAGACAGTGAGAGAGGCAGACAAATTGGCAGGGGAGTGAGATAGAGTATTGTTGTGCAGAGAAAAGGGCGAGAATAACATGAGAACGTTAGTGGGTGTAAAAATATTTGGGTAATTCGTTCACCTACCATGTCGGAAGGTAGAGGTAGGACAGGTTTTCTTTACTCATTAGCGTTTTGCAGACGAGACCATTTCCTGGCCACTCACCTGTCTGGAAGAGGAAAATATAAGGCACATATACAATGGTGGACATAAGAAGAAATTGGATATTCCGTTGCTCAGTAGCCCCCCCCCCCTTCTCTCTCTCTCTCATAGTCTGCCGTCATCTCTATTTGCCAGACCTTCACACTCATCTTTTCCTTCTTCCCCGTTCATTCTTCACACCGTTTTTCACCTTTGTCCCTGAATATGTTTCCATATCTGTATAATCCTATTCAATTCCTGATTTTTTTTTATCTCTAACATCTTTCACTAATTCTTTATCGTATCTTTGTTAACCTGTGTTTCACATAACCGTAATCTCTTTAATGTTCATTTGTTCTTCTCCCAAAGCATTTTTTCCTCATATTCTTTCAGTAACGGCAGGTAGAAAGGTAGTTTACTGTCCCAGTGAACGAAGGTTCAAATCCTTGCTGGGGCAGAGGAAAGTTTAAAGGTTTTAAATTTTGCTGAAGTTTACTTTACTTACATATACTCGAGGTGCCTGGAACCACTGTCTGACTCTCTTCTTCTTCATTTGTGCAACATTCGCGGCCTTTCATCTAACTTTCGCTCTGTTGAGCACCACCTCTCCTCCTCTTAACCTCACCTTCTTTTTGTAACGGAGACTCAGCTGTCTGAGGCAACTGAGCAAACCCTTTTCTGTATCCTCCTACTTTCTCTATACTCATTTCAAAGCCAAAGGTGGCTGTTGTGTATACATACGCAACGACTTATCTTGCTCTCGTGTTCCTGAACTTGATTCTTCTGAATTCTCCACACTCTGGCTTCGGCTCTCCTGTCATTCTCTGACTAAATATATCTGTGCTGTTTACTTATCCCCTAATTCTACTGACTATCAAAAATTCTTCGACTATCTTACTTCTACGATGGAACACATTCTGTCCAGTTCTCCTTTCTCTGAAATCTCCATTCTTGGAGATTTCAATGTTCACCACCACCTTTGGCTCTCCTCTCCTTTCACGGATCCACCTGCTGAACAAGCCTACATCTTTTCTATCCTTAATGACCTAGAGCAGCTTGTACAGCACCCTACCCGTATCCCTGACCGTCTTGGAGAGAGCTCCAACATACTTGACCTCTTCCTCACAACTAATCCTTCTGCTTACTCTGTTAATCTTTTCTCTCCGTTGGGCTCCTCCGATCACAACCTTATTACCTTAACCTGTCCTATCACTCCAGTACGGCCTGTGGACCCTCCAGGGTAGCGTCGTCTGTGGCATTTTGGAGCCGCGGACTGGGAGGCCCTCAGGCAGTACTTCTTTGATTTTCCCTGGAATGATTATTGCTTCCATGGCCGGGAGCCATCTGAGTGTGCCTTGCGCATTACAGAGGTTATTCTCTCGGGCATGGAAGCATACATTCCTTTCTCATATCCTTTGACTAACTCAAGAAAGCCTTGGTTTAATCACGCTTGTTCTAATGCTGTCCGCAACAAGGAGGAGGCCTACAAAAGGTACCGGAGCCAACCCACCCCTGAATCACATCGTCTTTACGTTTCTGCCCAGAATCGTGCTAAGTCTGTTCTTCGCTCTACTAAAAACAATTTCATCCATACTAAATGCTCTCAACTCTCCAACTCGAATTCTTCCCGCTCATTCTGGCACCTTGCCAAAAATCTTTCTAACAACTTTACCTCATCATCCTTCCCTCCTCTTTTCTACTCTGATGGTTCTGTAGCTATTTCTTCTACTGATAAAGCAGATCTCTTCGCACAGACTTTCTCCTCCAATTCCACCTTAGACGATTCCGGTGCTGTTCCTCCATCACTTCCCCTCTCTGACTTCCTCATGGCTCTGACATTAAAATTTCTTCAGTTGATGTATTTTCTGCCATCACTGGCCTCAGTACTAACAAGGCATATGGGCCTGATGGGGTCCCTCCTGTTGTTCTCAAGAACTGTGCTTCTGTGCTTACACCCTGCCTAGGCAAACTCTTTCGCCTTTGTCTGTCAACTTGTACCTTTCCTTCTTGCTGGAAGTTTGCTCTCATTCAGCCAGTCCCAAAGAAGGGTGACCACTCCCAACCCTCCAACTATCGTCCAATTGCTTTAACGTCCTGTATTTCAAAAGTTTTCGAGTCAATTCTTAATAGAAAAATTTTAAGGCATCTTTCCTATCACAACCTTCTTTCCGATTGTCAGTATGGGTTCCGTCAGGGACGCTCCACTGGCGATCTTCTCACCTACCTTTCAGACTCCTGGTCATCCTCCTTTCGGGACTTTGGCGAAAGTTTTGCCATTGCACTTGACATCTCAAAGGCTTTCGATCGAGTCTGGCATAAATCTTTAATTTCCAAACTGCCCTCCTACGGTTTCTATCCTTCTATCTGTGCCTTTATCGCTAGTTTCCTTTCTGGTCGTTCTATAGCCGCTGTTGTAGACG
The DNA here is from genome assembly GCF_032717465.1 of Coenobita brevimanus. Taxonomy (NCBI): domain Eukaryota; kingdom Metazoa; phylum Arthropoda; class Malacostraca; order Decapoda; family Coenobitidae; genus Coenobita; species Coenobita brevimanus. Next base: position 3,056,213 of record NC_137057.1, read on the forward strand.
GCCATCGTTCTTCTCCTAGATCTATCAACAGTGGTGTTCCTCAGGGCTCTGTCCTATCACCAACTCTCTTCCTTTTATTCATCAATGATCTTCTAAGCTGTACATCTAACCCTATCCACTCATACGCTGATGACTCCACCCTTCACCTTTCCATTCGGTTCCCGCAACGCCCATCTCAACAGTTACTTCAACAAACAAGGGATGAGGCTATGGCACACCTAATGTCTGACTTGGCTCGTATCTCTGACTGGGGTAAAAATAATATGGTTGTCTTTAATGCATCTAAGACTCAGTTCTTACACCTATCAACCCGACAAAATCTTCCACAGGTATACCCACTAATGTTTAATAATATTCAGCTTAATCCTGCATCATCCTTGAACATGCTTGGGGTTTCATTTACTCGGGACTTATCTTGGAAAAATCATATAACATCTCTTGTAAAATCTGCTTCCAAGAGATTGGGTGTGCTAAGCCGACTCCACTCTTTCTTTACCCCTGCACAATTGTTGACTCTATACAGGGGTTTTATCCGCCCCTGTGTGGAGTACAACTCTCATGTGTGGGGAGGCTCCCCACATACAGCTCTTCTCAATAGGGTGGAGTCAAAGGTTTTTCGTCTCATTAACTCTCCTCCTCTTACTGACTCCCTTCAACCTCTGTCTCTTCGCCGCTCTGTTGCATCTTTATCTCTTTTCTATCGCTACTTTAATGGTCACTGCTCCTCTGAACTGTCTGCTAGGATTCCTCCACCTCTACGACGGGCGCGTAGCACCCGTCTGGCAGCAAACTCTCATCCCTTTTCTGTCCAACTCTCTAATGCAAGAGTTAACCGTTACTCCCAGTCTTTCATTTATGCAACAGGTCAGCTCTGGAACTGTCTCCCTCTGTCTGTATTTCCTGCTGCCTATGATCTCCAGTCTTTCAAACGCAGTGTGTCCAGGCATCTCAAAATGATCGGATCTTGAATTTGGCTCTTTCTTGTATTTTGTTTTTCTCTTGGAGGGAACTGTTACTGCGGGCTCATGGCCTTTGGTTCCTTCTTCCTCGCATAAAAAAAAAAAAAAAAAGCTAAAACCAATACACCTGTCCTCTGAGAGACAGCCTAGCATATATTCAATATGGACGGTGGGTGTTAGCGCCGAAGTCTTGACATGTGGAGGTTTATGGTACGTAGCAGGACTGTTTCGCCTCAGGAAGGCTGCTAAGATTATGTGTAGAATCGTGCACATAATAAAAAAAAAAGTCTTCTGTCCATTAACTTACGTCGAAGTCCCCTCACATAGCATTCCCTCACAAACCTGCCCGTTGCTTTATTGTCCTTTTTTAAGTCTCATTACCTATTCCACTTTCATATCCCTCACTCACTTCTCAGTTTCGTAAAAGCACATTTTTCGTCCACTGGAAGACCCTTCTCTTTCTCTTACCCAACCTGTAACATCCTCCAGCCCCCCTCCCAGTCCAGCCTTCTGCGCCTAAAACCTTACTCGTCTCCTTCCCTCAGACTTTCCTTTATCAGTCATAAACTTAGTTCTTATTAGCCTTCTATTCTCTCGCATTCCATCGTAAAAACTGCCAATCTTCCCTTCCTCTTTAAACTGCCCTGCCTCTCATAACTTCTTCCTTGTCTCAACATCCCTTTTACACCCCTTATCCTTCCCTCATAGCCTTCTTCTGCTCTTACAATCCCAGCTTTCTCCTTAAACCCAGTCTTCTCTTTACCTTATCATCGCTGCTTTCATCCCTTGATGCTAATCACATAGCCTTGCTCATCAACAAGACACTACTTGTATGTGAGCGACATCAGAGGTGTGGCAATACAGCAGGAAGGTGAAGGGTGAGGAGGACAACGGTTTGGTGTCTGTTTGAAAACGTGCATGACATAATAATAATAGATCCTTAATTTTACTTTATATGAACGGAATAACTTAGCTGCTGCCGGAATTAAAGTCGAACCCCCTTGGAAAGCAATGGAAATTAGATGGCAGGGAGAGATGGGGCTCCTATTTCACAGAAAATTTGCTGCATTGTTGTTTAAGTTTTCAATTCGCCACTCGTAATGAAGATACCTAATCCCTACTGTGTTATCTAAATGAGATCTCACTGCAGCACGACAGACCATGTGATAACTGCCAGGCGTCCGGATGAAGTCATGATTAAGTAGATACGGAAGTACCTTATTTTAGTCCGTCTAGTAAATTTAAACACTTGTCTCTGGCCCACATCTGGACTAATCTCAAATTCAGTATCTGTACAAATTCTGAGCTTCATTCTGTGTCATATATATATATATATATATATATATATATATATATATATATATATATATATATATATATATATATATATAGTGGCTCGTAAATAGCACTGTACTAGAAATTGACGGGGCACTATCTTAAGTGCTCACTTGACTAGTGCAGGCGTGGTTGTGTCACGTGGTTTGGGAAGTGAATAAATGATGCGGGTAAACAATGATAACTCGGACTGAGCCGTTGCCACAATGCCGAGAAATCGTCCGGATGAGTGGAATTTTACCGTCCGACATTAGCACGGCAAGGCCATATATTTTTTTCTCCGATTATATATATATATATATATATATATATATATATATATATATATATATATATATATATATATATATATATATATATATATATATATATATATATATAATGTGTGTGTGTGTGTGTGTGTGTGTGTGTGTGTTGCCAAAGTATCCCGAAAAGTTGTGGGCCAATTTTCACCAAACCTTCAGGAAATAGCAACTATGTGGGTGTGCATAAGCTTAGTACTTATTGTGAAGATTTGATCACATACAACCTAATGCCAGCCGCCATATATTTTTCCATATCGATTGGCTTTGTGTGAAACGCGATGACTGAATTTCGTAGAGTTTTACGAATTTCCTTCACATTTGGTTTGTATGTAGCTTGTACCTTATCCAGCAACATATTTTGTCGAGTGACATGCATTCGCCCCCTTAATGGTTTTGCTTCATTTTTTTATGCTTCTGACTCTGGGCATAGGCTTAAAAGCCCGTTCTCTTAGGCCCATCAGTCCTCTTACGAACATCTCCTCGGCGCTAACATCCACCATTTATATTGAATCCAGGCTTCGGCGTTCTCATACAAAACTGGCGTGTTTGTATTAGCGGGGTGTTTTGGGGTCATGTCAGCGGGGCTTATGGTAGATTAGTAAAATCTGCTTTAACGAAATTTATATATTTAAACCGTTCCCTGCCCCAGCTGGGATTCAAACTTGTTTCCACTAGGACTGGAACCATAATACTGTATATGTGCCGCCCGGTGTATCATGTAACGATTATCATTTATTTAGGTTACTGATCTCATACTTTTGTGTTGTGTCTTATACTACTGACTACTTTATTATTCACTCACCAGCTTATATACTCTACTCCTCGCCGTCCATCTTCGCCCAGCCTTTTCGTCCTTTTTTTTTTTTTCCATTCTTCATCCAACCATCTCTATCCACGATAACTTGCCTCTTGGTCTTCGCTCCACTTTCCTCATGCCTTCCTCTCCCTCTCTTATCATTTACCAGCTGCTCATATGAACTGCTTAAAGCCTTAATTTTTTTCCCCCTAACTCACACTTTCCCTTCGTATCCTGCCTGAAGGTGGTGGGGAGGGACGCCTACAAGTGGTAACCTTGACATCACTGGGCGAGTCAACTACGTGTTTATACAAACGACCCCCAGCTACTTCCCTCTCCCCGAAAACAAGATAGTACTCTGCAGGAATATGACAAATGAAGCCCTGCAGTCCACTGGGTTCACATTTCAGATGAGCTTTGAACCACCACCACCACCACCACAACAACAACAACAACAGCAACACTGCCTCGTCCCTTGTTTTTCTTTTTAATCTCACCCATTGTGTTCCTGCTAAACCTCACCTCTTGTCTTCCTTCCCTCTCTCAGTCTCTTGCCTTCCTACCTCGCCTTACCCTTTCCATTCCTTTTTTGCCTCACGTCTTGCGTTCCTACCACGGCTCAGCCTCTTGCCTTCCTATCCCTTCTCAAATTCTTGTCTTTCTATCCTGCCTCTCCCTTTCCTTTCCTCGTCTTTCTGCCCTGCTTCACCCATTGCATTGTTGATCCCCTTCACACTGTGTGTTTTGCCTTGACTCATCTCTTCCTTTGTCACCCTACAATACTACACACTTCCTTGCCTACCTGACCCACATCCCTCTCCCACAGTCTCACTTTTCTATTCTAGCCTCACCCAGCTTGCCTGCTTTACAATCGTCCTGTTCACCTGTGCCTTGCCTTCCTCCCTCACTTCGTGGCCACTCATTTATTCATTTGCCCGTGTCCTCGCCGCCATATATCTGTTTCTTCCCTCCCCCTCTCACCCTCCTGCAGATCCAGCCTTCTCTCTCTCTCTCTCTCTCTCTCTCTCTTTCCCGGCCTGTCTCAGCTGCGTCACCCTCCTGTTCCTGCCTCAAAGCACCTCACCTGCTTTGCATATTTCCTGATTCCCTGGACAGTGTCACCGTTCCACCAGTTTACTAGTCCTGCAGCCCCATCTCGCCGCGCCCTGCCCTGCCTCCATCGACCATCCCGCAGCAGCGTGGTGGTTGAACAGGTTTTTTGGGTACACACACACACACACACACACACACACACACACACACACACACACACACACACACACACACACACACAGGTCAGTAAGGGCCGCGGTCACGGCTGAATATATGTATACAGTAAAAATATTGGTATTCATCTACCGACATATCTACTTTAAACAGTTTGTGCGTTCATAACTTTGCCTGTGTTTGTGTGCAGCCAACATTAGCTCTGGCTTCCGTCAGGAACGTGTCACTGAAACAGTAATGCAGAATCACGATAGTTTTATGACGCGAGTCTAGGGAAAGGCGGTTCTTTTTTCAGGTCTTATGTTCTATACGTCCGCTTTAGTCTATGTTTGATCTTATCATTGGTATTCTACAATTCAACTTATTCATATATATTTTCCCTCCTCAGACAGATTCCATCATCACTCTCGAATAGTATCAACTTAGCTTTTCCCTCCCTCTCCAGCTGGATCAGGATAAAAGCACCTTGCCAGCACTGTTGTTATCATATAAATCACCGTCTCCGCCACGCACCTTATCACACCCGCCTTACCGCACCGTACCAACAGTTCTTACTCTGATTTCCCATGGCCCTGCACTACCTCCTATGAACTGCAGTCAAGGCTACCTTGACTTTTGATTTCAAGTCATTGGTACTCATCTCAGCCTACCTTTATAGTCTTCGATATGCCTGTAACTACATGAATTTCATTTTATTCACTTTCCGTCATTAGTACACATTGACCTTCCACTCGGTTATGAAAAAACATTCCCTTATCCCATTAACTCTCAGGTTCCCGTGTTAGGAATTTTGCTAGACGGGTACCAAGCGTACTGCCCTCCGCCTATCGGCTCATACTCGCGAAGCTCATAGGTCCCTACCCCAGAGCTCGCTTCTATATTAACTTTAAAATGCCCAGTTCCGTCCTATATTGAGAACATTGGACGCAAATGGATTAACTTCAGCTAAACACGACTTTCCTGGTCTTCTGCTATCGCTCAGCATTCCAGTTTTGATGAGTTTTCCAGTAAGGCGCATAACATTCTTACAGCTGCATTGTTTCTGATTTATCACAGTTACTGGCTGTTTGGAAGATCTTGATTCGTCAAGGATTACAGTTCAGCTAAGTCAATGGAGAGACTTTTCTTGAAAGGGCTGAAGCATAGGTTTTTCATCCCGATTCTTTCTACTCGCTGCGTCCATAAGATTTCATTCGTTTTTCTTTCGTCCTCCTACTCTCCTCCGCTGCAGTTGTACTAGTCATTATTCTCTCTTACCCCTTCCATACAAGACTATTCTCTATCTATACATTTTCACCTTTTATTTATTATTAAGCTGACTAACTCAGGATGATGTACGTTTTTAACTTTTAACCCCGTAAATCAGAGTGACGTCTTTTTTAGGATGTTCTTGCCGCTACTAGACGATTTCACTCAACTTGAGAAAGACCTTCATTATGGAAGGGGTTAATGAAGGCTACATGTAACTCCTCCAGTTCGAAAACATCTTCCTCAGCTAATCAAAATACTCAGGAGATGGCAAGAAATTTTTTTTTTAAAGACTTTCCCGAAAGATTAAGGTACATACCTTGCCATGGGACTGTTTCATACTATTTTTTAATTTCTTATTTTTTTCTAATTCTTTTTGTGTAAGGCATACGGCCATCTCAAAGTTTGAAAAATATGATTTTGATTTTTCTTATTGAGTTACATGGATGGTACAAATGTGTCCAGTAAGTCACTGGACGTTTCTTTAACAAAGAAAGAAACAAACAAAAAATAAACAGGCAAACACATTGTTGGTAGATTCTCTTGATTTACCCAGTAGAGATTACCTTCGTGACCCTTACCTGTACCACACAAATACTATCAGTATCTTAAAACCCCGCTTTGTTTTGTCCATATTTTGTCAGCTAATGTTTTATCCACAGTTGGTCTGCTCTTTTCACTTGGTCTGTCACATAATAGTCAGTTACAGGCTAAGTAGACTCACTGCTGGGGATCACAAGAAAAGTTTGATCTTCGTAGCATTAATGACGAATGCACGAAGTGCTCTTTGATAAACCCTGCTTACTACTCTGATGTAAGTTTTCACAGCCATTGGCCGTGATGCCCCACTAGCAATGGCTCAACTGGTCTTGGTAATAGTCAGACTTCTTTCACAGGAAAAGACTGATCAGAACCCGGAGATATAAACAAATCATCGTTGGGACCTGGGCCTATTAAAAAAAAAAAAAAAAGCATCATGACTGCACTTACAGAAACAAACTGCAGTGTTTTACGTCGAAATAACGATATGAGTAAATACACTAGTTTCTACGAAATACTACAGGCGGGAACAGTGTCTTCACTTGTCTTCCTGTGTTTCTTCATTTAATAATGCTGATGCCGGGTCACAGTTCATTCCATCGCTCATGATTAGAATAAGGGACGAATTTGCCCATTATGTGTTTGTCAAAGTGCAGACAGTTTTCTGTTCAACCGTGATAAAATTCACCTCGTAAGCCAAAGCGTTAATTTCCAATAAATATATTTATATGGACTTCGTGTTGACTGGTAGGATTTAGATGGCATGAATGGCGTTGGTCTTTGTTTTATCGTAACATTCTTTCTTTCTGTAAATATATTTCTGTTGACCTTGAATCTTGTCAGTGTTGCCTTACTTGCTCATGGAATTTATGAATCTTGCTTTATACTATTGTACTTTTTTGTCACGTTGGAGGATTTTTATTTTCATTCTGCAAATTACAGCTGGAGCTATAACTACAGTATAATTGAAGAGATACCATGAGTATATCATAATCTCGGGGACAGTAGTGCCAAACGTACACTGGAAATTAAATGTATGAAAATAGAGTAAGTATAGCCTACACAAAGGACTACGTGTGGTGTCACGGGGGAAAAGGGGTAAAATAATCTCTAGCAATGTGCTGTCACGAGAATTTTGTAGTATACTTTTCCACGTCTTGTCTCTAGCAATGTCTTTATGATTTGTGGGCTCTTCATCTCTCTGACTGTGGGACTGTGACCAGAGGTTCAGTAAACTCCCAATAGGCTTAGGATACAGTCTTTACTAAATGTTTGTGCATTAACCGTACAGTAGCTTCACTGTGGACGTATGGTTGACCTCTGCCTTGGAGTTTAAGGTAGAGAGAGTGACCTCGTCTATGCGATGTCACATATATATATATATATATATATATATATATATATATATATATATATATATATATATATATATATATATATATATATATATTATATATATATATATATATATATATATATATATATATATATATTTTATATTTATATATATATATATATATATATATATATATATATATATATATATATATATATATATATATATATATATATATATATATATATATATATATATATATATATATATATATATATATATATATATATATATATATATATATATATATATATATATATATATATATATATAGTATATATATAGTATATATATATATATATATATATATATATATATATATATATATATATATATATATATATATATATATATATATATATATATATAAGCAACGTTGGGTCTACAGTACTTGATGATGGACTGCCTGGGAACACCAGATGATGCTGTTGGCATCCCTACTGAGTGGGGGGTTGGTGGAGGATTAGTGCCCTGTAAAACAATTAACTCTAAGCCCTTGGCCACCCCATTTGGGATACATGGCGTCTGGCAATGGATGGATGGATGGATGGATATATATATATATATATATATATATATATATATATATATATATATATATATATATATATATCCGGTATTCATGTGTGTGTGTGTGTGTGTGTGTGTGTGTGTGTGTGTGTGTGCTTCTTATCGCTTGTAAAGTTACCCAGTTCATTAACTGGGTAGTCTGGCTGTCCAGTTCATGAAATGGGCAGCACCGTGTAAGGGATTAAAAGTTTCGTTCATGTATGGGCGAACGCGCACATAATTGACAATATTGTGATAATTCAATCATCCAGTGAGATCAGACAATTGCGTAGACAACAACATCAAAGACAATATACAATCGGCTGACTCATTTATTCAAACTCCTTAGCTAGATCGGGCCACTTAAGAAGTTAGTGGAAATATTTGCCTTTGATTAACAGACTTGACATGATCGGTAGTGTCACAGCCATCCCGTCAGTTCCCACTGTGCCATGGAAGTACAAAACTATGACTGTGTTCAGTATTAGTGTTGAGGGCACCATTGAATTGGATGCCTGAAATACCTTGTGCAGTGCTGATTAAGAACGGAAAGTTGCTAAAGTGTCCACACACACACACACACACACACACACATATATATATATATATATAAAATGCAAGGAAACAAGGAACCAAAGGCCAGGAGCCCCCAAACATGTATATGTACAGTTTTTTTTTTTTTTCCGAAATATTTTGTTGCCTTCGTAGTGCCATTTTGCTTCGGACCTGTTTCAGACTTCACCCTTTTTTATGGTTCCTTTTACCTCATCCTTGTTTCTCTCTCATTTTTCTTTACTCTATCTGTTTCTTACAAGATTATTTCACTCTGCTCGTTTTATTTCATTTTTCTTTGTGTTCACTGTCATCTCCATTCTTCTCATGGGCTCAAAGGTCGTTACTTAATAGTTGTTGGTTTAGTTGAATTTCTCTCCCTACTACGTCCACTGATTCCCTTAACACTGTTGTTGGTCTATTATTCAACTCATCCAATGACACACTCAACATAACTTAGAACCTCAGATGTGTTCTTTACTGGTCATATTTTCAATTTAGATTCATTTTTCCACTTCTGAAATTGAACCTGGCCGTGCAACCCGCCATTCTAAGGTCGTTTCCTTTATTTACTTTGATGCTAATTGCAACATTACTAATCACATTATTCTTTTTTGCTATAATGAAGTCGATTTCATTGGTTGTTTTTCCATTTGGGTTGCTCCAGGTCTTCATTATTCTCACGTTATACATTTCATCAAAATTTATTCGATTTCACTTCTTTCATTCCGGTCTCCTACTCCGAATTTCCTCATACATGTTTCTCCATTGTTGAGTTTGATAACTTTTTGCATTGGAGTCTCCCGTGAGTACTGTAATTCTGGTCTTTTTCTTCTTCTTCCATGGTCTAGGAGATGTCGTCATAGAATACTTCGGTTTCTTATTCTGTACATCAATAAGTGTGTGCATTTACTATTGCTTTCAGGATGTATAATATGCACAGTACTCGTATAATTACAGTTCATGTTAATCTGTCTGACACACTGTTGAATTTAACAATGTTTTCGGCAAAATTTCTGTTAATTAGAAATTCTACACCACTAACTCTTTCATTTTGCCTTCCTCTGTAGTAAAACAGGTGGTTGCTGTCTTGGGGCCGGATTAATCTTTTTTTCCTGTGAATCTCTCTCAGACATACAATATCCCAATTAATGCTTTTTACTTTAGTCATGACAGTATCAAGTTTATGATCTTTTGAAATGCTTCTTACACTGTACGTGTAATTTTTTCTTGGATTTCACTTTGCTTAATGCCCTGATCTCTGATTTGTCGTGACAGTGCTCAAAACTGACACATAAAGAGACTCGCACCAGTCTCAACTCAAATTACCCTCCCCCCGAAGAAAAAATATAATAGAAATTTCCAGTAGGGTACTAAGCGAAAAGCAAACAACAAATGAGATTATTAGTCGAGCCCCTTTGACACTCTGGTTGGGAATCAATACCTTACGGTCTGATCAGCAGCCTAACATGTACTGTAACCTAGTGACTGGAATATACCATTACTGCTGGGGATGTAAAACACTCTTATTGCACCTTCATTGCACGATATTCTCTCTCTCTCTCTCTCTCTCTCTCTCTCTCTCTCTCTCTCTCTCATTAGTACCATCATTGTCCTGCTTCACCACATTCGCTGCACGTACCCCGCCTTCACGCTCTTTGGTTCTTTCATTTTTACAACCTCTTTTCCTTTAGCATTTTATCTGTTCTTCACTTTTCTCTGACCTTTACTCACTGAGCTCTATAATATGGAGAGTCTTTCTCATGGGTAACACAGCGTAATTCATGTAGCCGCCGCCAGGGCGGGGCTGGTGTAGCAGCAGCCATGTTACACCACACCTGATGCCCATTGTTTTTGAACTGAGGTGTTCGTTGGGTTTTTGAAAGCAGCCGATGATTCCGTAATATATAGTGCCATGGTCAGCTGTGCAGCTTTAGGATGCAAAAATGGGTACAGGAATTCATCAAAGAGAGATGGCATTACATTTAACAAGTAAGAAATATATCTTGTTGCTAATTCTGTAACATTACTGCCCCCTTGGGTGTGGCGGGAGATTCTTCCTCAGTATCCCTGCATGAATGAGGCCACTAAAATGGGCCCATTTATCTCCAATCTTTCTTTCCATGTCCTCTTCTCTTCTGTTCACACACTCTTGTAGATATTTCCATGTTTCTTCCGGCTCTTATCAATCTGGACATTCGGTTTCATGACATGGATAGTGCCATAAAGGGTAAGTACTGCACTGCAGCAACCTATGGCGTTGTTTTATACTCATTGGCTAAATGTACCCCATATAATTCGTCGACCTAGGCAGAAAAAAATCATAATCCATCTATATTTTTGTATTATAAGCGACGAGTGTATCTTTATAACCACTGCTTAGTGGAAATAAAGTATTTGAATTTGAATTTAAGTGCTAGTGTTTCAATATGCCGGCCAAAATCACACGCCCGCGGCTGAGATAGCCTCTCCATACTATACAGCTCAGTGCCTTTACTCCGTTTCACACACCAGATTAGTTTTTTGTCTCATCCATCGGTCCTTTCCATATCCCTTCTCAGTGTTCTACACTTTCTCTTTCGCTTCATCTGTTTTTGATTTCCACGCAATATATTCTCTTTACACTACATTATCTTCTCGCTGCTTGTAATCCATGTTTTTATTATCGCCCGCCTTTAGCATGGCAGAGCGATAATGTTTTTGCCCGAGTCATTGTGTCTGTCGGTGTGTGTGTGTATGTGTGTGTGTGTGTGTGTGTGTGTGTGTGTGTGTGTGTGTGTGTTACATTATATCTCAAGAACGGCTCGAGCTATCAACATGAAACCTTCATCAAAATATGGCCAAAATCTTGGACGAGTTCAAAAATGGGCACTTTGGGTCAAGGTCAAGGTTACCAAAATGGCTGCAGAGAGGCGGCCTGCAGTCCTAATGGACCCAGGTTCGAATCCTGGCTGGGGCAGGGAACAGTTTAAGGATTTGAATTTCATAAAAAGCAGATTTTTCTGATCTACAGATGACCCGCCAACATGTCATAAAAGTACCCCCGCTAATACCAATACACCAGTCCTGTATGAGACAGCCCTAGCATGTATTCAATATGGACGGTGGGTGTTAGCGCTGAAGTGGTGACACGTAGAGAGGTGTATGGTATGTAGGAGGACTACTGGACCTTGAGAGCAGGCTGTGAAGCCTATGCCCAGAGTCGGACCAAAAAAAAAAAAAAAAAAAAAAAGTTTATTATGGATTGGCTTTTAGTTAAATACGGTGACTGACTTCCGTAGAGTTTTACAATTTTCCTTCACAAATGGTTCAGTACCTTTGCTTTACTTGCCGGACGGTTAGCATTCAGCTCCCGAATGCTTTTCTTTCATTCTTAGTGGTTTCGTTGCCTTTTCTACTTCTTTATATCAATTTTTCTTCAAACTTTCCCTCATCCACATCTTCATCCTTTGCAGTTTATCTTTCTCACTCATTTCCCCGACCAGTCACTTTCATCACTGCTCATTTGCCAACCGTCTGTTCTGCTATTTTTGTCAGTATTATTTAACTTTTCCCGCTCTCAGCTTTCCCTTCCTATAATTTCTCACATTTCCGTTTCCATTTTAGTCACTCCCTTTCCAGCCTCTTCCGACCATCTTACCGTTGCCCTCTCACCTCCTATACCTCTCCTGTAACCCTGTATAGGGTTAAACGAAAGATTTTTTTTTTTTTTTTTTTTTTTTGCAAAACGACATTTATATCACTTAAGATGCCACTTTTTCGCTCGTCTTTATTCTTGTCCAGGGTGCAAAAAGGTGTTTTCAAGAAAATTCTGTTCCGGTGTGGCTATACGAGGGAGTGGGCTTGTTTTCCTCGAGTCTGGGGCCCTTCATTTCATCTCATCTCACTGACTTATTCCCAGTTGTTTTTGTAGACTTGTCTATCATTCCGGCTAATTTACCTCACTCGTCGTCTATCTCATTACCCTTTATTATATTTTACCATCTCACGTGCTACCTTATTTTCTTCTTCCCTGTTATCAACAGACATCTTTACTCCACACCTTCCTTGATTCACTTTCCTTTTATCCTGTCCACTCTACACACCACCCGCAAGTTCCTTATCAGTTCCATTTTACCTTCTGCTACTTTTATCTTTTCGTTATCATGCCACGAGGTGGTCACTAAAACAGCTTCATGCAGTCCTGTTAGCCTCAACACACAGGCCCCTGTTCAATATGGAAGTTTTTCATAGCATGGTTCTTTGAAAGCAATGATAAGAAATAGGGAAGTGAGCATGGAAGTAAAAAAGTCGCTGCATGATAGTACTGTGATACTAACTCTAACGTATGGAAGTGAAGCTTGGACCTTGTTGGAAGGACAAGTCAAGAGTGAGATCAGTGGAAATGAGTTGTTTGAGAGGAGCATGTGGAGTTACATGAAGAGACAGACTGACTAATGAGGAAGTGAGGGAACTTTGTGGTATGGAGGAGGATGTGATAGAAAGAGTAAAGCCCTGTCCACACGAGCGGGCAATGCCCGCGGGCACAAGCGAGCAGTTTGCCTATTGACGGGCTCACCGCTTGTGCCCGCGGGCAAATGCGTGGCAATTTACGCATTTGCCCGCGGGCACAAGCGGTGAGCCCGTCAACAGGCAAACTGCTCACTTGTGCCCGCGGGCATTGCCCGCTCGTGTGGACAGGTCTTTAGGAGAAATACACTGAGGTGATTTGGCCATGTGGAGAGGATGGAGAACGAGAGACTAACGAGGAGAGTGTATGTGAGTGAAGTGGAGGGGTGGGGGAGGGAGGGGGAGGCCGAGGCTGAGATGGATGGATGGAGTTGAGAGGTACATGGGAGAGGGGGTGTGAGCTGGGGGGAGGGCAGTGTGATGGCGGGGGACAGAGGGACATGGGAGAGGGGTGTGAGCTGGGGGAGGGCAGTGTGAGGGCGGGGGACAGAGGGACATGGATGTTCTTTGTTTGTGGCCACCTCTTATGGGATTAAGGCGTCTGGCAATAGATAGAGATAGTTTATCATAGCACCAACGATCTGTGTTCCCTGTATTACGCAGCTTATCACTTATTATGCATATTAACATCCTTTTTCTAATTCTGGGCATAATCTAAAAACGGAAGAATATTAAGAGAAACTGTGGGGGAATTGGGAATGAGCGTATGTACAGTGAATGACAAAAGTCGTGTCCCGGTTTTGTCTGAAGATTAAGTGTAACATGTGAAACATTATGAGAGCTCTACCTCAGCTACATATTCATGGTTGACTAGCCTGACTTTCCTTAAGCTTCATATCTGCTGCTGATGAGATGACAGGAAATTCCGAAGCCTTAACATCCAGGAAATTCCGAAGCCTTAACATCCAGGAAATTCCGAAGCCTTAACATCCAGGAAATTCCGAAGCCATAACATCCATTTGCGAGAACTGCTGCGTCCGAGAGACGAAATGTGAACCATATTCCGTCAGGTGGTGACTGCCTGGCCGTTACGTATTACAGAAACGTCAGACAGACCTAGTATATACCTTGGTTTGGACAGGGCAAAACAACAGGCGTCCAACTACCGGGAGGATAAGAGAGGACATAATATACCTTTATTTAGGAGGAAACAATCCCGAAGAGATAGTTCAAATATTCAGTGTAAGCAGAAGTGCGGAGAAGTGGATTAGGAGTATTCGGGAAGAAAGCACAACGGACAGCCCTGGTGGGACTTCGCCTCTCTTGACGTGTATGCACTACATGCAGACTTATGAGGACGCTGCACCAGCGTTGCCACTCATGATCGGTGTATTTTTCAAGATGTTTGGGTAAAAATTTTCAAGACTCGGTACAACTTTTCAAGGTACTGTATACTATAAAAAAATTATAAAATTATATATATATTAACTTAATATCTAGTGCCACATAGAGTTGCCATATGTACTTCCTATTAAAATTATTGTACGGCTAATTTTTGAATGTCTAAAAGTGGTATTTACCTGACCATCAGATATGAATACTGCTCAGGTTACTTCATTAAATAGATTTGTTCTGTAAAGTACTTTATCAACAGAAGAGCACGTTGAATGTGACAAATGACTAAATAAATAGAAGCTTCATTATTTATTCAGGATACCAGACTGGCAACAAACTCAATATAATATTCTGTTCAGAGGTCCCCAAATAAAAATACATGGAATTCAAGGTATAAATGAAATACGAAAAACAATGTTGAGTTTAACTTTTTTGAGTTTCAGTACACGTGCTTTTCCTTAGTTGAAGAAAATAATTTTGTGTTATCAAAAGGAAGAAAAGTGGTGCCTGGCACAACAAACCTCGCCCGACAGCAGTTATTTTATTGCTGTTAAATACTGACTCGTTTCCACCACATAGTGTCAGTGTACAATTAAAGTCTAAGGTAATGGCGCAAATGTTTTCAAGTTATGCCCTGTAAAAATCCGTGATCTTGGGTTTGACCTTTCAGGGTCAATCAAGGTCAAAGGTCTTGGTGCCAAATGAAAGCCCATATGAGACTTCCTATATCTTGGTAATAGTAAATATCTCTATCTTCAACGAGTTTCGAGTTATAGCCCCATGAATATCCGTGACCTTGAGTTTGACCTTTGAAGGTCACTTACGGCCAAAGGTCAAGGTACCAATTAAAAACCCATACGGGATATCTTATTAGCCGATAACAGTAAATCCAGGTATCTCTCTATTTTCAACCATTTTCGAGTTATAGCCCCCTGCTCTTGAGTTTGATCTTTCAAGGTCATTCAAGGTCGAAAATCTTGATGACAAATGAAAGCCCATAATATGGGTTCCTGTATGTTCATAACGGTAAATATCTCTGTCTTCAACCGTTTTCAAATTATAGTCCCCTGAAAATCAGTGACCTTGATTTTGGCCTTTCAGGGTCACTCGATAGCCTCCAAAATTTTATCACTTTCTTTGGGGACCAGTACCCAAATATCCTGAAAGTTTAACATAATTTCATTTGGCTGTTTTTCCGTAATGTTGTTAACAAACAAAGAATCAAACAAACTCGACCAAAAACAACACCTCGTCTGACTCTGCCCGGGCAAGGCAATTTTTCTTAACTCACTGGGGCACGGTGGGACATACATTTACAAGAGAATGGATCAGCAACGGGCCACCACACGCCACAGCAAGAAATGGGAGTGCTTATGCAGGCAGCCTGTAGATGTCAGGGTTGGCGGTTTGGCGGCCATTTTAAATAATAATAGCCATACACTGTTAAGTTATTTAACACAAAATCATCAAAGTAATTAGTTCTGTACAGTGATATGACTGATTTTCTATGCTTCATTCAGCTAGTGATATCACACGTGGAAAAAAGGTAAAATCAAAAGAAGGTAGAGAAAATGTGAACATTTTGCAATTTTTCAAGATTTTTATATATGTTACATTTTTCTTGAAGCTTTCAAGGTTTTGGGTCCATTTTTCAAGATCTTGAAAAAATTTTCAAGCAGTGGCAATGCTGCGTTGCACTAGTGGCAAGCAATGCAATGGAGTACCACAAGGGGGAATTTCAGTGAGCTGCCCCGGGGGTCCCTTCTAACTGTCACAGACCCCGAGGAGGTGAAGATCCTCGGCGGCGTCCTCCAGATCATCCAATCTATTTCCAATTTCGACTACGCTTCCACCTCCAGTACAGTGTAGTCTTTGTCCGTCTGCCCCAGTTGTCTTTTTCGCTTCATCCAGTGAGTTCGTAAGTCTGCAGTTTTCTTCGTCCTGGTGGCTTGCCTATTTTGATTGTAAAAAATTGTTCTATGTGGCATAATGGCCAACGTATGGCCAATAGCCAATATATATATATATATATATATATATATATATATATATATATATATATATATATATATATATATATATATATATATATATATAATGGACAGTTGTTGTTGTTCAGGTCGCCCTAATGTTACCACATAAATACAATATCTTCCAACACAAGGTTGGATGGCAGCACCTGTAATCAGTGCTTATTCCGAAGAGACGAACTGCAGCTAGAATGAAGCATATAAATAGTTGTGCGTAGGCTTCAGTCTTCTAGGTTATGTGTTCAAACTCCAGCCTATGGGATTCACTTCGCCACTTAGTAACTCCTATCGTCATATGTAACAACGTTGTTTGATGACAGATAATGAAAATCACAGCTTATGGTTACCAACTTAAGCTAAGCAAAAGTTAAAATAACAAAGACATAGAACCAAAATCCGGACATATCGTTAGCTAACTGAATTTCAGTGTTCCTAACATGGTATAAGAAAGAGAACAGATAAGAAACTGTTCATACATGTATCAAGTAAATTTAGCGGCCGAAAAAACACAGCTATATGAATGTATTTCGTCTAGTTATGAAAAATATGCTCTCATCCACTGGCTCTCACCTGGAGCAAATGACAATAAGACAGTGCTACCAACCGTTCGCATGGCACATGGCAGAACGCACCAAAGTTTTAGCCTTTCGGCTGATGTTTTCACCTGATTTTAGGGCACGACTTTTGTCTTTGATCGTACTTTAACTTCTGTTGAACCGATATGATTCAGCAGTTTGAATTTATTTCTTTTCTTCTCTCACCTACAATGCTACACCAGTATAGGCTTTTGAGAACCGTATGTGCTCAGACACAGTCATGCTTGTGTGTCGTGGGTGGGGGGTGGTGGTCACTATTTGTTGAATGCCTTTACCACAATGGGAAGGTTATGTAGGGTGGCTTGAATTTTGGTTGTCATTATTCTTGAGATGCAGCTGCCTGGAAATAATTATCTGATCTTAAAAGATAATTAGCCAACCCGGTAAACACATATCAATACATAAAAGGATAAATTGAATTATATGTAATAAACTTTATAACTAACTTAACGTTCAGCTTCTGTTAGAAAAATGGTGGTCCAGGCCGCGTATTTCCGTTTTGTATGGGTATTCGTCTCAATACCACAGCCAGCCACCTCAGCCGAGCAGCAGTAGTGGGAAGGTTAGGTTAGGTTAGGTTTGATAATTCTAGGTAAAAGTAATTTTGCCTGAGAAACACATTGAGCATATTTTCGAGAAAAACCTATGGTTAGTTCTGAAACGACGGGGCGAGCGTCGTTCCAGGCTGAGGGTTCCCGGTGGGGAGACGCATACGCATACAGAACGGAACTATGCGTCTGGGCCCCCCGCCCCACCTACCTTGACTGTGCCCGCGGCAGTGATATGATACGAAAGTAAGCCCACTGTACAGTAAGGTATTCCACAAAAAGAAATTTTTCACTTCCATATTTACGGAATGTACACACAAAGTCAGGTTTGGTCTTTGAGATTCTGAGGGGGGTAAATAACACACACACACACACACACACACACACACACACACACACACACAATGGACAAGTATTTGTACTGGACGAAGAAGGATAGGAGTGAGAGTGAAGAAGAACTGTGAATTAGGAGGGTGTGTGGATTGTGCAGCAGTATTTTAACTTACCTTTAAACGCACACTACATGCCACCCTTTAACTCTGGGAGCTTACCAAAAAGAAAATGAAATATTATGACATGCATGCAGAATTAAATTACCGTGAAAGTGAATGAATCGTGCCTTGCACATTATTAGTTAATAAAGAAGAAGCCTTGGCGGCTTGGTGCTTTCCCTATATAGTAATCAGTAGATATAGACAGCGAAAGTAAACGTACTCGAGAATAAATTCGGATTATATCGGAGAAGGTATACTTGACTAAAAACGTTTTCAACATACAATAACAGACTGGATAATACACGTAACTCATTCACTTATTGAGGATGGCCTCATATTATTATAGTAGATTTCGTATTACTTTAATTAGCTGAGAGAGAGAATACAACTCCAGTGCTCAAGAACAATGTGGTATATGTGCGAAGAGCCCATCGATTAACAAAAGCATGTAATGAACTCGAAACTTAGAGTCGAGAAATTGAAGGGGACGCAAGTATTAATCTGCCAGAATGAGAGAGAGAGAGAGAGAGAGAGAGAGAGAGAGAGAGAGAGAGAGAGAGAAAGAGAGACAAGCACTGCCAACAGTTAATGAAACGTGAGCATTAATCTGATAAAGTAGACAGGGATGGTTTAGTACAGTAAGTGAATGCAAGCCAACCTGGACATTGAGGAGGATATAAAGTCAGTTATATAACTACTTGAATAAAAAATAAGAAATGAAAAAGACAATAGTACTGGTTAGAGACAAACAATATCAGTACAGAGTTAAAATATAAAAACAACTAAAAGAAGTCACATAACTTCTTGCTTTTGTTAAGCAAACTACATGACACCAATGCACTGCCTCACACATCAGAGAACTTTGAAAGAAAGAAGTACGCGGTTGAAACCTTTTATTGTGCTTAATTGCGGAAAACAATCATCAGGAGAACTGGTGCTTTCAAGGACAGGCTGGATAATAAGTGAGAACATAAGACAGTTTTGACACAAAATATGAAGGGACCCTCCCTCAATCCCACGATGATCAAGTGATGGCGTCCACAGGGTAGAACGCTGGTCACCGGAGTGAGGTACCCACCATCTTGTCCGGAAAAATATTTGTGGTGAAGCTGTTAAATTGGTGGCCATCTCGCTCCGGTGACCAGTGTTCCATCCCATGGACGCCTTCACTTGATTTTGTAGGAATTTTTGACAACTTTCAAAATATGTAAATATATTCCACCACCTAGTGGCCTGATTTGTCGGATTTAGACATTTTTCCACGTGTACCATGCTTAGAGGAATCTCCAGTTAAACTCTGAGGATAATTGGCTCATAAATAAGGATTATATCCGATTAGTACAGGTGACGTTATATTGAATTTTTACGCGTTCATTTAGCAAGATGGAATGTCTTCTTGATCATATAGTAATAGAAATGAATGAACCAGTGGACAAGTAAAATGGAACTTTTTATGTATAATAAAAAACTGACCAAAAAAAGTATGTGGCCAAGTCCACTCGCTTCGCTCGCTCCGGTGACCAATAATACTGACTGACAACGAAGCTGCTCATTGTGCATCTGACATGGTGGTCAGGCTGTTTAAATTTAAACAAATTAGCAAAGGTAATTTGTTTGAAACTGACTCTCTCTTTCAGAAGACTGTCCGGTCCTATATTGGGCAACAAAAGGACGGTTATTGTTACAGTTTCTGATAAATCATTCACTACGATGACATTTTCATTTAACTACCTGCAGGTGATTTTGTACAATGTAAAAAGGATCTCTAATGACAAGGGCGTTAATGAAATCAGATTCTGATCTATTTCAAAATGTCTCGTAAAATATAGTCTTCTGAAGTTAGCAGGAATAATACAGAGTCTAAAAGGCAGAGAAGGAACAAAGTAGCAAAAAACATATTTTCGAAATTTGCAAACAAATAATATTCGGCTGCGTAGATAGTGGCTTCTTAAATAAGGGGACTACAATTCGGATTCCCGAATGAATATCAGGCAGTTAAGCAAAGAAATAAAAACGTTGACCGAATTTCCTGAACAAAGACCTGAAAATGGATCACGATGTTGTAAAATATGCAGTAAGAAATAAAGGGACACCGTATTTTCGTCCGCAGAATGGCCAAAATGGAAGAATTACCGAATGAATGACAGCAGGAAAACTAACTGCTAAAATACGGAGTAGAACTTATGTAAGCCTGCCTGGTCACACTGCCAGTATGTATGAGGAGAGGTCAGATTTATTTTTAGCCTAACACAGTTCATGAAATTATAGCTTAATGTGTGTGGTAACGTGTACCACTGTTCTAAATTGTACTATCCTTAGTGTTGGCCATTTCATACATCCAGGTTTTATTCTTATGAGCTTTGACGCTTGGTACCCCACGACACAGAGAAGAAAAAAAAAAGGAACTGAATACAAAAGCTGTGAATAAAATACTGAGTCTTGAAGATTCGAAACAACAAAGATTCGAAGAACGCATGTGTGCAGCAAATGCAGACTCTGTCCCATCTATGCCACTGTTAAACGATGGGTCATAGATTTTAAGCAGGATAGAAAGAGTACAGGAAGGCCTGTACATGTATACTTTAAACAGTCTTGGAAAACACGGGAATTCCAGTTGCTGAGTTTGAACAGAGAACTGTCTTGTCACATGGATCCACTGAATATATCCTAAACCATCATTTCAATATGTCCAAGGTTTGTGAAACATGGCTCACAAGAATGCACACGCACTGAATGGAGATCAGGGTGACAATCAGCCGACCTCTCTTGGCCAATATTAATCACAGCACAGATTATTTCCCCTTCACATTGGTAATCTGCAATGAAACATTGTTACATTACTTCGACCTAGAAAGGAACAGGAATCCATGGAGTGGAATCACCTTGGATCTCCGAAGACCAAGAAATTCAAACGATAATATCCAACAAGATCATGGCCACTGTCTTTTGGGTAAGTCAAGGCAACATTCATAATGACTTACCCACCTAGTGGTACTACGATGAATGGTGAATATTATGCTGTCCATGTACAGCGCCTGGGCCAGTCTGTCAAAGAGAAAGGAGTAAAATCCGTCGTTGCATCGTCCTCCATCAAGACAGAGTCAGTTCACACCTGCCAAATTGCAATGGCAGCTGTACAGCAGTGTGTATACTAGTTGTTGCCTCACTCCCCATACTCACCTGACTGACTTCCAGTGACTACCATCTGTTTGCATATCTGAAAAAGCGTCATCGTGGTCGGAGATCTGATGATGATGAGCTCAAAGTAGCTGCAGAGGGGTGGTTTGAAAATCAAAGTTTTGACTTCTACTAGTAGGACATTGCACACATCTCCAAGAGATGGGCAATAACCATCAGTGTACATTGGGATTATACAGAATAATAAAGTATATCAAACTTACTGCATGCTCTGTTACTGTGAGGCTCGAGTCATTGTTTACCTCCCCCCCCACCCCCGTAAAAAATAATGATGCTCAACCCCTTTAGCCCAAGGTCTCTTGTGTGTGTGTGTTTTTTTTTTATCTATCAGATTTTATTCACAGTACGAAAACCTCCTGAAAGTCGGAGAATAAATGCAGGACATCTACCCTCTCCTGTTCAAAAATATCATTTTTTGTCAGTATTATTGCTGAGAGAGAGAGAGAGAGAGAGAGAGAGAGAGAGAGAGAGAGAGAGAGAGAGAGAGAGAGAGCTGATAGAATCCAAATAATAGTATCAAAAGGAAATACATAACAACGGCTGCGGTCCTGGCAGCAGTCCCTGGTATGTCTCTCTTTAATGCATTATCTAACTGCCTGTCACTGGAAGCCCAGCGTCAGAGATCATGAAATCTAGAGTACGACAAGATTTGAGAAATGGTATGGAAATCGCCCTTGGTGATTTTTTTGGTGGGGCGGCAACGGGATGTGAGTCACGAGGATAAAGGTAACGATCCCCTTATCCAAGGTGACGGTTATTCATTACATACAAACTACCTGCAGACGATTTTATTCACTTTAGGTGAGACCTTTCGGGCTAGAAGGGTATAACCTTCATCAACCCCTTCACTCTGAGAGGTTTTACCCAAGCTCATTCAAATCATGTTGATGTAGTAAGAAAAGGCCTCCTCCACCAAAAAAAAAAAAAAAAAAAAAAAAAAAAAAATCCTATGCTGAAAAAAATCACTATACTGAAGGACAATGTAACATCAGTAACGCCCCTTAGCTTGGAGGCAGGGAGATACCAGACTGTCGACATGGGTCTGTTTTTCTGCTACCAGTGCCTATCCAACAGTTCATCCAAAAAGGTTCCGACAAATGTACCTCAGAGTAGCTCAATCACCGCACATCTCCTCTCCTGCATATCCAGTTCAAGTCGCCCTCCTCATGGATTACGACACTTTATCCTCCTTTATGTTTTTTGTTTTTTTTATTCGTCTTCTCAACCGGTCGTGGACGACTAGTGTAGGACTGAACTGCTTGCTGAATGTCTGCGAGATCGGTCCTTATTGAAGCAAGAAAAGAGATTCAGTGGAGTTTAATTTAAAAAAAAAATACTATTATTCACCGCTTTACCACAAGATTCAGGCCAAAGGAAATAATACTCCAGTCAGTACGTTACGCCTAAGAAGTGAAATGTGAATGTGTGTGCCATCATCTAATGGCGGTGCATGAGATAACGGGTCATCCTCAGTGAAACGATGTATGCAATCTTGAGGCAGTGTTGGATGCATTAAAATATGGAGGGAAAGAAGGAAATAATCCACGTATAGTAATTGCAGTTACACTTCCATGCACTATTTATGTGTACGTTTTCTTCATTGTGTCCTCTCGTCCAAACCTTCATGATTCAGTCCTTACAGTATCTACTACATTTTATCTCCATTTTTCCTTTCCCCCGTCAATTATCCATTTGTCCAGCCCTGTCTCCAACCCCACAAACATTCCTCAGACACACTACAATGACTTTATATTAAGTTCCATTAGCCTACCATCATATTTTAATTTCCATTAGGCTACCACCAGACGATTATATTGAATATAAAAATGATCACAAGTACTGAAGGAGATAAGCACCTCTGGCCAAAGGACATCATTTTGAATTTCATTCTTATTGCCGCCAGACGACTTAATTCAGCTAAGAGATACCCCCAAACGTAAAGGAATTAATGAAGGCGGGAAAAAAAAACTCTGTCTGAAAAGGGCATTCTTGGGCTGAATTAAATCATTTAAAAACTTTTTGAACAAAAAAAAAAAAAAAAAAAAAGCTTTTCCTGAATGGGTTAATGAGGGCTCCATCAAACTCTTTATTCAAGAAACCTCTTATGCAGAATAACATCACCGGAGGCTGTAAACACAATGGAAGGTGAACGTCCTTAGGTGAAGAGCATAACAAAAAACTTTCAGTTGTAACTTGTGTCGTCCCTGGATTGTCCACGTCTCACTGCCTTTCGTGTCAGCCACAAGAAGACTGTCAGGCGCGGATTGATTTGCTCACAGTCACATTCTCACAATCCTCCAAACACTCTTCAGCCCGAGGACGAAAGTCATTTTATTCTTGCTAGTCATTGAACTATTTTATTCAACTTAGATATTTTTTCTAAGAGATGGGATTAGATGTAACAATCTTCAGCCCTCCCCCCTTCACTGCAAGAGATCTCCCCGGAATGCATCACGTCGTCTGGTGTAAGGACAAAATCAGGACAAACTTCCTCTCAGTGAAGGTGTTTATCCGTTACTTTTGTAGACCAGTCCCTTTCTGGCCTTGTATGATTTTTTTTTGGTTTCCTCAGAGATCCATCCATTGTTCGCTATACTGTATGCTCTTCTCATATAATCAAACACTCTCACTCTTATCATCGAGCCACCGAACGTATAAAAACACACTGATACTTAACATCACTGCCTTAAAATCTACTACATTGTATCCAAATCACTCCGGTAATCATGAACTAAATGTACAGACTGCCTACAAACTCGACCAAAGACATGAATAACACATCACCGGAACATGATGACTTCCTAAGTACATAAGTTATTATTTATCAGTAAAAAATCTTCTTATATACATAAGTTAACCGATGTTCGTAACAGTACACCGCCATATATTTTCATATGACCTTACACAAAATATCATAAACGTTTTCATGGAAACAATTATACTTTGTTTTCGCCATCATAATATCATTTTATTCGAAGATTTAACCCCCCCCCCTTTCCCGTGGTGAGGAACTAAATGAAAGCTACCTCTACCCTCCTCAGTGTGAAAAAAATGTATCCTAACTTGAATCAAATTATATGCTGGGCACAAGAATAGAATGCAAGAACTGCTCTTACAAAACTGTTGTACCTCAGAAGAGGTGGCCTATTCACCACGTATTCCTGCGTGACACAAGGGGTGACTAAAGCGGGGAGGGGGGTAGATGAGGGATGCTGTATGGCGACCCAAACAGGAATTACCAAGACTCTGAAGTATATCTTCTAACAGATATACACATATCCGTCTATGTACTGACGACGTAGGATCCTTTGAGGTCTGACCTTGAGACAAGGATCTTGAGCTGTGTGTGTCCATAATCAGTAATGACATCACTTCCCTAAACACCTCAATCTTACATATACTGCACTTTATTTTTCCACCTTATTTTCGTTCTCCTCTCCTTCCCTTTCCATCCACCTTCCCCACATACATATACTATGCCCCGATGTGTATACCCAATACAAACTTAACTGCATAGACCATAGTATCAACCCGGCCTATGTTTGGGGTGACTATTCTATGCCTGAAACGTTTACATTTGATAATGCTATAAGAATAATGCCCGAATCATAAATGAATTGTTAGTTCTACCACCCCGAAATTTAGCGGTGCTCTTTACGCTTATACTTATCCGACGCTATTTGCAACAATTACCTGAAACAGAGGTAACGAGTACATCATTATACTGAGACCAGCACCAAAGAGAGAGAGAGAGAGAGAGAGAGAGAGAGAGAGAGAGATTTCCCATTAACGAGTACAATTTCTTCACTCCTATGACTGCTTTGATTATTATTATTCTACCTCCTGGCGATTATATTTAGCTCCTAATACACTTTTCGAGCTGAAGATATATTGCAAAACCTTCAGTAACCCATTCACTGGCCGGGATAAATAAGGTGCCTGTGGTGGTGGCAGGAGTAAAATACACAGCCAACGTGCTCTGGGTGAAGGGGTTAATGTTATTTATGGCATAATCTCAGCGTTGGGTACAGAATATACACCTGACCCTCACTCCCAATGCACTCATTATACCCAGACTTAATGGTCCATGATTATAGGGGACAAGGACGACTGCAGTTTAAGGTAACAGGTACACTATAAAAAAATGTACTAACAGGATACATGACAACCATAATATTCAGAAAGTCGCCCACATACTACAGCAGGGCTATTCAGCTGCTCTAGAAGTAGGGCCGAATTATGAAACTCAGGTTAACAAAAGAGTCATACATTATTTTTGCCCTCTATGTAACACTTATACGCAGAAAGAAATGAGAAATTCACATATTATTTGCATTACAATTTCTGCAAAATACATAAATAAAAGGAAAAACGGAAAACTTTCTGTTTTATGATTACTTATTTTCGTTCTTCTGAGGCGGTCAAAGGCAAAAAAAAAAAGAAAGAAAGAAAGCCTCAAGGGCTGGATTTGGCCCGCGGGCCGCCAGCTGAATAGCCCTGCACCAAACATTTAAACGCAAAACCCGTGAGTAATTTATAATTATCAGTACTTGAGAGTGGAACGTGCTCAGGCAAACAAGTTTGCAACTGTTGTCATGGCTTTACAGCAATGTGTATGGGTCCATTGTGCCTTTAATAACTTCCGAAATAATCCAGTTTTGGTGTTCAGTTTGGCGATTATTGGATTCTTTTCTTCAATATATGGTGATTAAATTTGCTAAAAGTCACGTTACTGACACCTCTTAGTTTTTCGTAAACTCTTCAGTGATGTGCTTAGCCTGCTGAAACTTTTTATAGTCTCCGAAGTTACACAGTTTGCTTCTATGTTTTACCACTCATCTACTGATAGTATACCGTTCTAGCTAGCTTCTTGCAACAACAACAACAACGTCGATGACCACCACCACAACAACAACAACAATACTAATACTAATACTAATATACTACTACTACTACTACTACTACTACTACTACTACTAATAATAATAATAATAATAACAGTAACTACAATTATGGAATTGCTGAAGCAATATTCAAAGAACTCCTCATTGCAGATAATAATGCCACATTCTATATTAGACTTACCACACACACACACACACACACACACACACACACTTGTACAGCAGATATTGTTTAGTCTTTGAAATATACACAGTATTAAGAGAGGTTGCGGTAAATGGTGCAGTATTAATAATACAATAAAATAATTGTGCAGAGATAAGTGTCATGATTTTTCTTGTAACCATGATTTTTATGTGTGAAAATCTATAATTTTGTGTAAACCATTATATATGGTAAATTTCTGTCTTGGTAAATTACGTTCACAGAAAATTAGCATTTTCAGCATTTTTTTGCAAGTTTTTGATGGCAGGTCCCAATATCGTCTGAAAACGTAGGAATTGTTTATTTGTTATAACTACTGTTGTCAAATTTTAAAAAAGGACACTCTTAGGATTCTAAAAATACTTTTATCATTGTTGGCCTAATATGAAGGGACTTTTGGTATAACTCAATATTTGTTACGGATTTTAACTTGTGACCTTGAGATCAAGATCAACGTCATTCACACTATGCAAATCACGTTCACTCATGACCCACTACATTTCCGCCAAGTTTGGACAAAACCGGCCAAATACTTTCTGATTTAGTTTTTTCAGGCATAAGGCGACGGTTTTGATTTTCCTCAGTATCTCAAAAAGTATTTGTTGGATCTCAGTATCAATGCCCAGGTGCACTAATGTATGTTGACGACGTCATTCTGGAACATTTGCAAAGCAATGGATTCTGTAATGTTTGCTACGCAGGGGAGCAAAAATTGAAAATAATAACACAGAGGGCGCTAGTGCTAGGAAAAAATTGTGACCAAAAAAAAGGCTTGAAACCAAGATGCATCACTCCTGAAAATTTTAAGTCTATATCTCGAAAGGTCTTGGAATGCCAGCCTTCTAGATCTCCCCCCCCCAAAAAAAAAAAGAAATAATAATAATAATAATAATAATAATTAATAATAATAATAATAATAATAATAATAATAATATCTACGGTATCAGTAAGAACTCCACCGAATGTTGAATTCTGAATTCATAACAATAACACCATTACTGTTAATATATCAACCATGCCCATTTCCGCCTCTTTACGAACGAAGTAGTCCAGGCAAGAATATGTGGTTCAGGCAGTTAAAGCCAGTGTGCAGGTATATTATAGGTGAGTAATATACATTAACCTGCCCTCTGACGTAAGCTTTTTTATACCACATATTGTTGGAGCATTTTAACCCACTAGATTATCAGGCGTCCATTTGTTTACTGCATATGATTATTAGCCAGTGCAGTAAATGGTTTCCTGGACTATATGAAGCCATTTGGCACGTTATTTAAGTTAAATGAACTGAATGTGGCATTACATCAACTGAAACTAGAGTGGCACTCAATGGAGCGCATCTCTCTGACAAGAGCAACGTAATTTCCAAACCACTCCTCATAAGTGGTTGGGCTTTTCTCATCATTGATTAGGGTTTCGCAGAAAGTGTTTCTGGATTTAAAATCTGTAATACGATCCGGAACGGTCCCAAAGGTTAATTGATTGCTCCCTGGGACCTGGGCTATCTGCCGTCGTCCAAATCTCTCTCTTGATTTTTTTAGTAATCCTGCATAAAAAAAAAAAAAAAAAAAAAAAAAAAAAAATAATAATAATAATAAACTAGAGGGGAACTCAGTGAAGAGCGTCTCTCCGACAAGAGCAACGTAATATCCAAACCACTCTTCATAATGACTTAGGTTTTCTCATCATTGATTGGGGTTTGGCAAAAAGGGTTTCCGGATCCAAATTCTGTAATACAATCCGGATCGGTCCCAAAAGTTAATCGATTGTTCCCTGGGACATTGGCTAAACACCCGCCAAATCTGGTCCACATCTCTCTTTTAGTTTTTGAGTAAACCTGGTAACAGACAAACTAACAAACAAACAAACCGGGGTGACAACGTACTCTCTTTGTCGGAGAGAGCAAAAAACAAGCAAACAGGAGTGACAACATACTCTCCTTGTCGGAGAGAGCAAAAAGCAAACGAACAAGGGTGAAAACATGCTCTCCTTGTCAGAGAGACTTGATTGTGTTTTGCCCAAAATGTTTTCTGAATCTAGAACCCGTTATACGATCCTGATTTGTCCCGAAAGCTAATAAAGTGTTCCCTGAGACATGGGCTGTCTACTCACCAAATTTGGTCCAAATCTCTCATTTAATATTTGGGTAATCCTGCTAAAAGACAAATAAAATTACAAATAAACTAATGGGGCATTCAGTGGAGTGCATCTCTCTGACAGGGGCACTGTAATTTCCAAACCATTCTTCATAATGGTTTAGGTTATCTCATTGTTGATTAGGGTATCACAAAAAGTGTTTGCCGGATCCAAAATCTGTAAAACAATCCGGATCGGCCCCAAAAGTTAACTGATTGTTCCCTGGGACATGGGCTACCTACCCACCAGATTTGGTGCAAATCTCTCTCTCTCTCTCTCTCTCTCTCTCTCTCTCTCTCTCTCTCTCTCTCTCCTTGAATAATCCTGCTAACAGACAAAGATACTAACACACAAAATAGAGGCACTCAGTGGAGTGCATCTTTCCGACAAGGGCAACGTAATTTGGGTTTAGCAAAAAGTGTTTTCGGGTCCAGAATATGTAAGATGATTCGGATGGGTTACAAAAGTTAATCGATTGTTCCCCGGGACGTGGGCTATCTTCTCACTAAAGCTGGTGCAAATCTCTGTTTTGGTTTTTGAGTAATCCTCCTAACAGCAAACTAACAGACCAACCAACCAACCAACAAACAAATAGGGGTGAAAACATATTCTCCTTGTCGGAGAGAAAGAAAGAGAGAGAAAAAAAAAAGGTGAAACCATACTCTCCTTTCCGGAGACATATGTAGTGTTCAACTCGACACTAGTGAAAAGAAAGAACACTCAGAGAGTGCAACACCTGCTCCCAATATCTGGCCAAAGAATCGGCCTGTGACCTTGCCCAGTGACAGTGACCTCTCGCAGCTTATAAAATTCAATCTTGCTTGATCTGCAGCCCTTACACCAAGCTTGGTTCAGTTAGGTAGTAACCCAGCCGTCCTTGACCTGCTACCTTGACCTTTGATCTAATATATTCGAAATGACATTATTTCGTCTTTGTCAACCACAACACACACACACACACACACACACACACACACACACACACACACACACACACACACACACACACACACACACACACACAATCATCCAGTCATTATGGTAAACACCGTCTGTTTACTGCATCAGGAACAAGGTTATATGCAATATAATACTAAGACAATGAAAACGAAACAAAAGTTATTATATTCCACCATCAGTACTTGGTCATCCCACATTTTGCCTGCAGTGCCGCTGTTGTTGCATTTGCCATACTGCCAGGCAATTGACCATGGGTGGACGGACACAGGTCAAGAGTGTGAGGCGAGTGGTGGAAATGATTTATCTAACAGGGGTGTGTACAGTTACTTAGAGAGACGGATCAACAAATGTGGCAGTACAAAATCACTGTGGTGGTGTTGTGGGTATACTGCCACGTAAAGTGTCAGGACAACATCTAACATGATCTGCCGATTGGAGCCAATGGTGACTGAGAGACTGAGTAAGAAATTTTACGTGAGTGAGGTGCAGGGGAATAGAGAGACTGAGAATAGAGTCAAAGACCGGGGAGGAGAATTAATCGAGTGGCGATGATATAACTTGGAGCGAGGGTTGCCTGATGACGAAGGACAGGGTGACAAGAGGCGATATTGTTTGAGGTCACCACCTCCGGTATTAAGGCGTCTGTCCATATATTGTGACACAATCACTACTTCATCAAAAAGCAGCCATTTAGCACCATCTCAACACAATCTCCAGCACTCGATACCCCATCGAAACAAATTACACCACCATAATTAATTTCCACCCCAAAAAAAAAAATAATAATAATAAATAAATAAATAAAAAAAATAACTCCACCTCCAAAGTAACTACAAAAAAAAATCTTTATTATCATAATTTTTGTTCTCCTAAACACACACACACGCACACACACACACACAAACACACACATACAGAGAGCAAGAGCAGGACGTCCACCACAATACACACAGTGCCGTTCTCCACCACATTCAACACAATGGCTACAATCAGACCCTCTTCAACCCTAATTTCAAAAAGTAATATTCCCCACCAAAGCACCAACAGCAGCACCTGAGCCTCTTCATTTGATATTGTTGCAGCTGCACATTAAAAGTCAGTGCAGTTATTCCCTGATCATGAGTGAGGCAGTTTTAATTTCAGTAAGTGCAATTAAATACCCTTGACCTCTGCCAAAAATTATTATTCATTAGTGATTAAAACCGAATCCACTATGCATCTTTTTAACAGAAAAACTCTACTTGTTTGTGTGTGTGTGTGTGTGTGTGTGTGTGTGCACGCGCTCATAATTTGACAGCATTGCGGTTTCATATGCGTATGTAAATCTAAGTGCATATGCTAGTATACTAATTACAACTGTTTGCTATTTAAGTGTTTCAGATACTTAGAGGAACTGGTTGTAGTGAAGAGTGCATTATGGTGAAAATTATGTATGGAATTATGACAGAAAGTATAGTGCCGTGAAGAGTGTGGTGTGCTAATAATATAGTGTGGTGGAAGGAAAAGTAGTAGAACGTAATGTGGTCAAACGTGTGTCATCAAGAAGAGTAAGGTTCAGTGTTGTATTAGAGTATGAGTAAAAAAAATGACAATAAAACGTGTTGGGCGAAAAGTGTGGTGCAGCGAAAAAGAAGCATGTTGCAAAGTGTACTGTGAAATTTGAAGTGTACAGTGTGAAAAAACTGTCGCATTAGACGGTATGTGGGGCTGACAATTTGGCACCGTGAACTGTGTCATGGATAAGAAACTTGATGGAGTGAACGGGATGTACAGAAAAAATACGTGCTAACTACTGCACTGCAAAGCGTTTGAAATAATGGTATGTTGAACATGAAAGTGTGGCGAAACTGTCCTGTAGTGAACACCGGCGTAATGAAGTTTGTACTGTATTAATGTGTGGTTCCGTGATTATGCGGTAAGGTGCCATTAATGCTGTGGTGACAGTATAATGTAGCAAGAGAGTCTGTTTGGGCAAAGAAATCAGTTTCGGGATCCCTACAGTGTACCGAAAGTTTGTGTTTATTAATGTGTCGTGTGGCAGAAGTACAGCATTGTGTTAGAGTGGTGTGGTAATGTGTTGATTTCTGGGTAAAAATGTGGTACTGAAAATTATTGTGAAGAAACTCTTGCCTTGTGCAATGTACTGTATACTGCGGCGTGGCAACTCAATAATTATGGTGTGGATGTGGCAACTCAATAATTATGGTGTGGATGTGGCAACTCAATAATTATGGTGTGGATGTGGCAACTCAATAATTATGGTGTGGATGTGGCAACTCAATAATTATGGTGTGGATGTGGCAACTCAATAATTATGGTGTGGATGTGGCAACTCAATAATTATGGTGTGGATGTGGCAACTCAATAATTATGGTGTGGATGTGGCAACTCAATAATTATGGTGTGGATGTGGCAACTCAATAATTATGGTGTGGATGTGGTACGGTAAGTGCAGCGTCCTGAAGCGTGACGCAGTGCAAGATAATACAGAAAAAACCACGTATGATACTAGAAGTGCGTGATGATGGGGTGTTGTTTGCTGAGATTTATTTGTTGTGGATAGCGTATGGTACAGTACAGAATAATGTAAGGAGAGTTAACTGTTGTGGAATATAGAGAGGTGAGTGTGTGGTGATGTGAATTACAATGTGGGCAGTGTGGTGAAAGTGTGTATTGTAAACTACAGTGTGGTGATTGTGTTGCGAATGATAGTGAGGTGGGAGAGTGTTGTAGAGCATAGTGTGATGAGTGTGTTGTAGAGCATAATGTGATGAGCGTGTTGTAGGGCATAATGTGATGAGTGTGTTGTAAAGCATAGTGTGATGAGTGTGTTGTAACTCATAGTGTGATGAGTGTTGTAAAGCATAGTGTGATGAGTGTGTTGTAAAGCATAGTGTGATGAGTGTGTTGTAGAGCATAGTGTGATGAGTGTGTTGTAAAGCATAGTGTGATGAGTGTGTTGTAAAGCATAGTGTGATGAGTGTTGTAAAGCATAGTGTGATGAGTGTTTTGTAAAGCATAGTGTGATGAGTGTTGTAAAGCATAGTGTGATGAGTGTGTTGTAGAGCATAGTGTGATCAGTGTGTTGTAAAGCATAATGTGATGAGTGTGTTGTAGAGCATAGTGTGATGAATGTGATGTGGGCAGTGGTGTAGTGAAAGTGTGTTGCTGAATATAATATGGCGAGAATGTGGTGGATGGTGATATAAGTACACTGCGGGGTGCAGTGTGGATGAGCTTGTAATATTGCGAAACATTAGTCGTAGGGTTATAGGCGAGGTGGTGTTTGATGGAGTGTCGAGATGTGTAATGGGGATCAGTTTTACTAATATTGGAAGAGTTTTGTAGTACAGAAGACTGAAGCAGAACAATGTTGATACTGGTGTGGTGATATATATCAATCAGACCAGCAATTTTTCCTGGAACTGATTATAAACATTTGACAATATTAGGCCGTCGGGTCTTAATGCACAGGTGTGTGCGTTTTTGGACTATATATATATATATATATATATATATATATATATATATATATATATATATATATATATATATATATATATATATATATATATATATGTATATATATATATATATATATATAAAACACGTTAAAACCAAACGGTTTTCCCTTACACTTCACTGATACACATATAGGATAAAGGTTAAACAAAACATTGCCCCCTTCCCTACAAGTTCAGACTGTTCCTAAAGTTCTTGTTTATTTTGTAATCCCCTTTTAGGACCTCGTTCCTTTGGATTAAAGAATAGAATCAGGAAATTCATCTCTGAATATTATCCACAGGTATCACTAAGAATAGTATTTAAACCATCATCAGTGCTATCCAACCACTTCAAGTTCAAGGACCGCATCCACGATTCTCTAATGTCATCGGTGGTGTACAAGTTTAAATGTAGTAGATGTAATTCTACTTATATTGGTCAAACCAAACGACACCTCACCGCCAGGATCTCGGAGCATCGTGGAAGGTCACACAGAACGGGTCTTCCTTTATCGATTCTTTAGCGATCCGTGAGCACTGAAGCCTCAGGCCACCCTATGTAAACAAGTGATTTCTCCATTCTGCACACTGCCTGTGACGACACATCAAGAGGAATAGCAAAGACTCTCCTCACCCACTTCCACAAGCCAACCCTGGGTGTCTGTGACTCTTCCACCTCACTGCTCTGCATTTTTTAATAGCATAATTTTAACTTTTTAAACCAAAATGAACATTATAAGTTTTTAATAGTTGACCATGTTTTTTACCGCAAATATTACCTGACTGCTGACTTATATGTTAAATGGTAAGGCACATCCTTTCCATATGATTTCTTTTTCTTTTTCTTTTATGGATTTAATTGTATGTTTACTTGACTGTGAAATCTAAATATCATTACTTTTTATTCTCCTTGGTAAATGTAAGATATCAATATTTTTAGGCTGATGATGGCTAAAGCCGAAACGTTCCCGATATACAGTATAAACAAGATGTTCATCCCGGCGCTGGTATTCATCTTCCTTATTAGACTTCGCTTCCCACCTGGAGAAAGTATTGCTTCTTTATATATATATATATATATATATATATATATATATATATATATATATATATATATATATATATATATATATATATTTAAAGGATGTGATGCGATGCAGGTCACAGGTCACAATAGTGAGCTTGCCTTCAGCGGAGACCTACACACTCAACGACCATGACCGGAGGTGCCCGCGAATTAAAACTACTGAAGGTGCAGGCGGATTTGGAATGTGAAGCAACTGACATCAGTGTGCCAATATGTAGGCTGTTACTTGAGAAGAAAAGGAAGCAAAGAGAACCCTTTGAAGCAGGTTATGGCTGCTACGACGTTCTATGTACGGCCAGTACGAGAAACTGATAGATGAGTTGAATATAGAGGACTCCGATGGCTTCAGGAATTTTTTTTGAGTGAATGACATGTTCATGGAACTGCTGGAGAGGGTAGGTTTCTGTATGGAGAAGCAGGAAACCTTCTGGAGGAAGAAATTGTCACCTGGATTGAGGTTGGCCATGACTGTACACCACCTGGCGACTGGAGATAGCTACAAAACCCTTTCATATTGCTTCAGAGTGGCCCACGATACCTTCTCACTGATCATTCCCGAGACCTGCGAGGCCATCATTGTAGAGTACCTGAAGGATGTCCTGGCCTGCATCACAACGCCGGAACACCTCAAAACCAATGGTCTCCGACTCCCAGCAAACTCGCAATGACTCCTACCACACTTTTACCATGCTCTTGGTGTATTCGTGGCGACTCATCTATAACTCTTAGCTACTCCTCGTAACTCGTGGATGACACGAAAGGAAACTTTTGAGGACTCCTGTGAAACTCCTACCTACTCTTGGAAGACTCCTTGCTACTCTTACCAACTCCTAGCGACTCCTAGCTACTCTTAGTTATTCATAACGATTCTTAGCAACTCCCACAGGCTTTTTGGTACAAGAATCCGTTGAGAGTAGCTATGAGTCTCTAAGAGCCAGTAAGAGTAGTCACGAACACCTTAGGTACGCGCTAGGAGTTAAATAAAATCCTACTGGTTCTCAAAAAATTTTGAACATGTCAAAAACATCAGGAGTGCACGAGGAGTCCCGAGACAGAGGCGAGAGTCCGTAAGACTGTAGAGGAATTGTCAGGAGTAGGTTGCAGTGTCTCAAGAGTAGCAGCTCGCAATGATTCTTCGTCCAACTCCTGAAGGGGCTTTCACACATTCATGACTCGGACGAAGAATCATTGCAAGTTGCTACTCTTGAGACATCTGCAACCTACTCCTGACAATTCCTCCACAGTCCTACGGACTCTCGCCACTGTCTCGGGACTCCTCGCGCACTTATGATGTTTTTGATATGTTCAAAATTTATCGAGAACCACTACGAATTTTTTAACTCCTAGCACGTACCTAAGGCGTTTGTGACTACTCTTAGCAACTCTAAGCGACTCATAGCTACTCTCAACGGATTCTTGTATCAAAAAACCTTTGCAAGATGCTAAGGCTGGGTTTACACATTCAAGAATCGGAGCCACGATGCTTCACGACAAGCCAAAATGGCGGGAATCGTGTAAAAAGGGAATATACTGCGACTGTATTCGGAGCACTTCGTGAGATAATCTCCAGGGTTCTTGGTGTATGGCGGGAATGTCCCAAAGCATGCCAAAAGTTTTTGATTGCCAAAAACTTTTGTGGCCTATGCCGACAAGTATCAGAAATCGTGAAACAATCAAGAATATCTTATTGACACCGTTATGGTATCCTAATAGCAACTCAAAAGTATCGGCGTGATTCTTGGTGGTTCAGATAACACAATGAAAGAACAATGATGTCCGTCGTGTTAAAAAAACCGTTGGCGAAGACATTACGAATTGGCAACGTTGCCCTCTTGACCAACGGTCCTGCGTACTGACGTGGGGGGAATGACGTGGCATGTAAAAGGAGCTGGGGAGGTGGGCTCGCCCCCAGTTGTGCCGCTGTCCAGAGCTGCTGTGCCATTCTCACATTGTCACCGACACCGTCAGTATGGTTCACCCTTCAAAGGTGCAGAGAAGCTCATCAGAAGAAGAGCCCACCACCAGTGCTACTCTATCCCTTGGGGATGATCATGAGGTGTTGGAGATCTCTCCAACTATTCCTCCCCCAGCAGCAGGTGTTTAATCAGACCTGGATGGTGAAGACAAAGAAATTGTGCTGGTCTCCTTTGTCAGGTAGGGTTTCATCCACAGTTTACGCTTCCTCTTCTTGTGTCGCTGCAGCTCATGCAACAACCTGCAAACATCCAGTATCAGGGCATTCATTTGCTGTTGAAGGAGGTATAGTATCACAAGGTCTTTCTCTGGCACAAGGTCCATGCTGCTGTTGTTTTCTCTTCAGCAGCGAGTACCACTCTGAATGCCTCCTTCAAGGTACGCCCCTTTTGTAGTTTGACAGCCCTTGGGACACTGGTGCTACGAACCGTGCAAGACATTCAGCAAAAAAGTAAGTACGTCGTATTAGCATCGTGCTGGTGACTCGTTGTTTATACAATTATCTTGGTGAATCAGGAGGCATCCTTGGTGATACAATTATGGCATTCGTAATGCGACTGTAACTCTGTCGTGATAATCGTTGCAACATCGTTAGCAATTCGTACGGCCATCTTGGACGATCACGAACCATCAGCAATCGTGGCATTTTCACCATAAATCTGACCCTTTCGCCTGTCGTGAAGCATCGTGGCTCCGATTCTTGAATGTGTAAACCCAGCTTAAGAATCGTTGTGAGTAACTACGAGTAGCTAGGAGTCGCTATGAGCTGGTAAGAGCAACAAGGAGTCTTCTAAGAAAGGTAGGAGTTTCACAGGAGTGCTCAAAAGTTTCGTTTCGTTTCATCCGCGAATTATAAAGAGTAGCTAACAGTTATCTGTTAGTAGCCACGAATATGCCAAGAGCATGGTAAAAGTGTGGTAGGAGTCACTGCAAGTTTGCTGGGAGTCGGTGACCGTTGATTCTGAGTAGTGGGATCCATCACTGGGGGGAGAGGGGCACCTGATTGCAATATGCTTGTCGTCCAAGGCACTGACTGCATGGTGGAAATTCCATTTATTGGAGAAAAGGGAAGCCACCTCCTTCCACTGTTCCGGCGTTGTGGGGCAAGCCAGGACATCCTTCAGGTACTCTGCAATGATGGCCTCGTAGGTCTTGGGAATGAAAAGTGGGATGGTATTGTGGGCCACTCTGAAGCAATATGAAAGAGTTTTGTAGCTATCTTCAGTTGCCAGGTAGCGTAAAGTGATGGCCAACCTCAACCCAGGTGACAATGACTTCCTCCTGAAGGTGTCATGCTTCTCCATACGGGAACCAACACTTTTCAACAGTTCCATGAACATGTTGTCAGCCACTCGAATAAAATTCCTGAAGCTATGGGAGTCCCCTAATTTCAACACTTCAGTAAGTTTCTCGTACTGGCCGTACATAGGATGTAGTGGCAGCATTACCTTGCTCCATAGGGTTCTCCTCTTTTGCTTCCTTTTCTTGTCAATTAACAGCCTACATATTGCCACACTGATGTCAGCTGCTTCACATGCCAAATCCACCTGCTCCTTCAGTAGTTTTAATTCGCGGGCACCTCCGGCCATGGTCGTTGAGGATACATAGGTCTATGCTGAATGCAAGCTTACTTTTGAATGAGTAGTCCACCTGCATCACATTCTTTGTACATATACTTGTATATATATATATATATATATATATATATATATATATATATATATATATATATATATATATATGGAGCCTCTGTGGTACAGTGGTAAAGTGTGCGTTTTCGTACACTGAAGAACGAGGGTTCGTGCCTCGCCGGGGTAATAAACTTTGGGAGCGTTCTTCTGGCCATGTACTGCTTGGCGGACAGAAGGGGTGCTGTGGTTGAATCAGTGTCGCATACTATAAAGTATGCTTGCACCCAGTCTGCTTGCAGGGGCCGATTACACTTGGTTCACAGATTACACACACATCCAAAGCCATTCCAACACTACAATTACACTTACAAGCACTTCTCATCCTACATACAATCTCTACCAGACAGCCTAAGCCACTTGGTAGAGATACATTGGCTGTATCGTCCCGACTTCGGTCGGGATAGGCCGGTCCTGCAGTGGACACTCAAACGGCTTATGAGATGATATATATATATATATATATATATATATATATATATATATATATATATAATTTCCCACAACACTCCTCACAGACTCACATCAAATTATTGATGGTTGTAGGGCACTCGTAATTACTCGACTGGGGGTCTTAGCTACTCCTAGCTACTCTTAGCTACCCATGGCTACTCGTAGACCTGGACGGACCATTTGGTTCGGCAATGCGAAGTGACTTAGCTACTCATAACTCCGCCCTTGGGAACTCGTGGCAGTGCTTAAGCTATGCGTAGCTACTTGTAGCGTCCACCTGGCGCACTCCTTGATTGCCGGATTCTTGGCCAAATTGACAAGAATCCGCGAGGAGTTTAAACTCTTGGCGACTCTTCGTCTGACTCCTGAATGTGTGAAAGCCCCTTGAATGTGTGAAAGTCCCTTGAATGTGTGAAAGCCCCTTGAATGTGTGAAAGCCCCTTGAATGTGTGAAAGCCCCTTTACCCACGTTGATCTCTTCCTGTCACTTAAAGATATTCCCAACATTGACCTTTCCATTTCCCTTGGGGAACGGATTAGTTTTCGATTGATTTTGTCAGTTTCCAGGTCTCATAACCTTTTGTCAGAACTGGGAGTATACATGTGTTTAATACTTTTCACTTCAGATATTCCGGCAAGCAACTTTTAATTATGTCTCGGTGTTTACTGAAAGCTTTCTATCTAGTCATAATGCATCTTTTTATTTCCTTTTTACAATATTTAATATTTAATATTTGTCCCAAGTAACAATACTCCTAAACCTCTTCAAGAATTACTTTATTTATTTTGATGACAAATAATGAATAACTAATACAAATCTGTTTTCCAAGCTGGAGTTTCTATCCCAAGGGATTTTGTTCCAGGGGCCTTTTGTTCTACACTCAGTGGGTACATTAGTGTACAGTGCACAATGGTGTCAGTTTAAAGCTATGCACAATGCACGTTAATGTCGTAGAAGTGTTGTATTGTTGTAACGTTAGAATATAATTCAGTTCAGTACTGTATAATGAAGGTACTGTAGTGTACATTATAGTAATGGTAAAGTACTATTGCACAATACGCAATAGTAGTTGTTCAAGTAGGTGTTTGGCAGTAATGATGCAACGTTTTCTTCTCACGCTGCACTTCTCAAAATGACATATGTTTCATATTTCTTGTAAGTGTGAGAATGCCTGTCCCCGTTTTATTTTGAGCTCTCTTCAGCTAAAACTGGTATAAAAACACTGACTGAGTTTTTATATCATCTAGGGAAAGGAGCATCCTCCATTGTGGTAGGCCAAAAAGGTATTCAACCGAGCGGGTAAAAATTTCCCCAGACAGTAGAGTTCTACCCCACCCTTAGCTTACAGTCACCATGCAATGGTGGAAGAAATGTTAGTAAGTAGCTATAACGCCGACCGTCGTATGGGGACCATAACAGCGTTGCCCTTTCCGTGACCTCAAGGCAGGTGTTCTTAAAGTATTGCTTCGATATCCCCTGTGAGTATCGAAATGGGTTTGGGGGGTTATCAAGAAAGATATCCAGAAAAAAAGATGGTGTATGGTAACTATGGCTAAGTAGGGACTTTTTACAGGAAACTGAAAGTGAGAGGAATGATACTAGCGACGGGGTATTAGGTTGACTTGGAGCTGAACCTGGGGGTGTCGGGGCCGAAAAATGTGCAAGAACCACTGCCTTGGGATGCGTTAGTACATCCTCCCCTTACCATTAATACATTATTTTTTTTTAATGTTCAGTGTTTGTGCAATCATTTGTGGCAGAACTGCAGTTTTATGACTCTCCTTTGACCTCTTGACGTTTCATGCCTTGCCCAGTGAAATTTCATTTTGCAACCCTAGTATAATCTCGAATCTCGCTTTTCCCTAATGAGAATGAACGTGAAAGATAAAAATATTTGTGTAATCAGCAGTGAAATATCAGAACGTGTTTATAAATCTTTTGTTAATGTAATTATTTATATTCTCTTCAGTGTAACATACAATTACTCGACGTTTCTCCTACATGTCCACGTGTGAAAATTATGTGTCAAAGTTTCATTTCGGTATTTCCTAAAATTGTACCCAAAACATTTTCTCATACAGAATTGAAGTATACAACTGTTTTAGCACCCAGGATGTGTTATTTTGCGACACAATTTTAATCTCATTTAACGTAAAGCTACCATTGAGAGTTGCCAGATACCACTTCTAAGAACGAAAAATCAGTAGAATGTGAGTACTCATATAACGACCGTATTACAGGACCTTCATAAATATTAGCACAATACAGATGTTTTACTATATTGACCAAATAACATTCAACACTCATATAATAACTGCCTGTACTGTTCCTTTCCTGTTCATTTCTTTCTTTTCACGATCCAGTACTCTGGAGGATACATTTATCCTCACTAGAGACTCTGGAAAAGAGACTGGATAGCCACCGAGCCACCACGCTGGTGCAGCAGAATGCATGTTTACTGGGACTCACTCAAGTATGTGTAAAGATCAGTGGTCACTGCTAGATAACTCCAGATCACTTAATTGCTTTTCATATTTCATGGCGTGTTTTCGAACATCTGTTATGCTATGTTTGCACACGGGGTGCTTTCATAAAAAGTAAGGCAGTGCTAAAACCAGTAAAACGCCAGTACTGGCGAGGTATGAGCGAGGCCATTTAAATCCAAAAGAACTTTAATGTCGCCTTACACCCCGAGGATGCCTAGAGTATATTGATGGCTACAGCATCTGTGGCCCTCTTTTGAAGATTTTCGACATGCAGCACTTGGCGCGTGCCACAAGCACCGCCTGGGCGTGATGGAACCTGTCAAAAACAAATCTTAAAGAACGGGGCTATCATATGGCGCAAACCAAGCAGTGATCGGCCCTGTGGTTGCAGAGATATAAGCTTAAAAGTGTTGCAGTCTGGCAGGGTCTGGCTGTTCATATGAGAAAATGCTAGTACTTGAGAGTCTCGCGAGGGCGAATCGTAACGAGATTTTCATCTATGTATCAGCAAAGCTATTTTCGTAGCACATAAAAGCTGGGACGAGTTGCCAGACGATGCTAGATTGATTAACACCAGGTTTCCCACGCGGTTTTTAAGTTTGGAGTTTTGCTTTAATTTAGACATTTCTGTTCTTGATATTCTTAACTGTGGTAAAGTGGTTTCCACTGGGATATTATCTAGACTTACCTTCCTATGTGGATGTGGGATATATGTAAAATAAAACACTCACTAGGAGAGCAGCGTACTCTTTTCCCCTTAATATCTCATAATTTCCTTCTCGGTGGATCGCAAGGGAGTGTGAAAAGTCGCATTAGTAAGTCCATGGGTGTTATTGCACCCAATTGCAACATAATCAGACAATAAGGGCAAAAGAAGCACCAGTAAACCAACACAACATCCCCCATTTTGTGGCTACCAATAGTTCGGTTTTTCAGCATTATAAATGACGCTTATCTTGAAGTTCGCCCATACTTTGAAGTAAAATCGATATGTAGAGAAAATTAAAACAAAAATCTTTAGTAGCTCAAAGTAACAACATACATAATATTCAACAAATCATATCACAGTGGGTGCCGAGATGTATTTTTAGACAAACTAATCTGCAGTCAGCCAGTATCTAAGTTGTTAGCTATTTACACAATAATGGTGCCATGTCAGCTGACCAACCAGCAGGCAGCTGAAAATACTGGTTGTCCAGTCCCTTACCATAAGGTCTCTCTAACTCCCGCCACCCACAAGGACCCCCCTCCCCTCCCCCCATACTCCCTCTCTCCATTATGAAAAAACGTGGCCCCCTATCCCCAAACTCAGTTTCCAAACATTATACTGTCATCAACACAAATCAAAGATTAGCTGGCTGGTCACACTGCAATGGGTGAGGCTGTGTAAAGCAAAGGAGGATTAATGTGAAACCGTTCCCAGTCTCACCTTCGAGAACTAAATTTGAAAAAGAACAGGATTAGGGAAAACCAACTAAACTGCACAGGAATGAACCTATCATTATGGTTAAAAAAAAAAAAAACTCCAGACAAGTTATTTAATGGTCTTTCACCCGTTGCCTAGATCCTGCCGAATCTCCTGTGGTTGTGTAGATTCGAAGACATACACTGTCACAACTTTCACGTGCACTCACCCTCCACTCTAATGCCTTCCACAAATGTGGATGAATCTCACCTAAGAATGTCAGTTAGTAAAAAAAAAAGTGATCAATGTTCCATTAGAGACCCCGAAATTACTTAAATTAGCTCCATATCTAGTACTTAGGTGTGTAGACTTGCCAAACTGAGTATTACGTACTGCTGGTAGTTAATTGCTTTTTACCAAGCTCTTCCCTTTCCCCCATCTATTTGGGGGGAAACCTTTCCCAGTTATGCATCCATTTTGGTTGCTTTTATATTGATTTAGTTTAGACGACGTTATTGAAGGTCAGATTTAGTTCAGTAGTATTATAGATTCAACGGAACTACATATGTATAGAACGAGACTTTATTACTCGACCTTTGCTTTACTTAAACTAAGGACCACTGGGCTACCTTTCACCTCTACCAATTAGGTAACTCTTAATTTAACCCCAAAGACATTATGTAAACACGAAAACATTCTGTTGATTGAAGAGATTTAGAATATAAATTTCTGAAAAGCAAACCACAAAAACGGCCAAGCAGCCGGATGCTGCCACTTTTTGGAACTGTAGCCCAAGTCTGGTAAATAATCATTTACGAGAAATGAGAGGACCAAGAACAGAAAACTTTTTACAAGAAATCCTTTCATTTTATTTCAAAGCTATATACTACATACATACTCTTACAATCTATATATTCAAATACAATCTATATTCAAATTTTTCATACATCACTTTTAGGGGATCTTTTATTGCAGAATCATGAAGATCAGCATCAACGAGAAGTAGCAGAGGCATGGGGTAGAAGACGATCATTATCATAGAGGCTCTTTTCCAACCTGAAAATTTAAAAAAAAAAATATGGTCAGCTTGGGAGGCTGGTGGGGGCAAAGGGATTGGGTGGTTCGTAAGCTTAACCGAATAAAAGTAGTTTTACAAGTATAGACTGCTTTCAATCACAAACACTGAAATTCCAGAACAGGAATCTAAACTAGATAGATTTTTTTGTTTTGTTACATAAAAAGGGGTAATAATATACTGGGAATTGAAATAACTTAGAGGAAAGAAATTCATTATGAATATTGCAAAGCTAAGAAGCAAACTATTGATGCACAGCCAAGCTGATTAAAAGGAAAAGAAAACCTATACCTTATAAAAAATTCAGATTAAAAGAAAAAATTAAAGCAAGATAACGGTTATTAATTCATTACCTCTTTCCCACGCAGGTGTGGAATATTTAACATTGTAATATTGATGTTCACATGCATTTACCCGAGGTTCACCAGTTTCCTTGGCCTTTTAATTCAATACAACTTACCTTACACAGTCCAGTAGCACTCACATCAAACCTGAAACAGCCATTCAGTAGACACCTT
Source organism: Coenobita brevimanus (assembly GCF_032717465.1). Taxonomy (NCBI): domain Eukaryota; kingdom Metazoa; phylum Arthropoda; class Malacostraca; order Decapoda; family Coenobitidae; genus Coenobita; species Coenobita brevimanus. The sequence continues at coordinate 3,100,162 of NC_137057.1, forward strand.
TACCTTTAAGTATTAAAAAATGATATGCATTCCACAAGAGATATTAAATTCACTATACATTGACAAGGCATGCACTATGGGACACAAATGTATCTGTGCACGATACGCGTGAAACATAAGGGAAAGAACAGGTCTCAAATATAGTAGACCTACCACACGATAGCCCTAAAGGGGAAGAATTTCGCCAAGAAGCAATAAATCGCAAGCATATAGCAAATGTTCATTAAAAAAAAAATTAGACATTGTTAATATAATAAGACGTTGGCAATTTACAGCAGTTCGAATGTTTTCGGTAAGTACTGAACCCCCTGTGCACAGATACTTAGTACCCATAGCAACCAAAGAAAAAAAAGTAGAAAGTCAGAAAAAAATATATATCAAATCAAAAACTATTAAATTTCATTCTGGAAAGAAATTCATAAAACTTAAATCCGAAAAAAAAAAATGCATAAGCAAAAAGAAAAAGACAGTGAACGTAGAAAAATAAGGCAACATACATTGCATATAACTAGCTGTAAGAGCTTAAACTAAAAACCCAAGATCCACTGCAAAGCCAAGACCAAACTTAAGCATACAAGACTAGAATGTATACTAAAACATTAAAACTTAAGCATACAAAACTGGAATGAATGCATGACACATGGAAAAGTAACCAGTGGTAGAAACAATGTTAAAACCTCTGTGTAGATGTTAGTACTCTACGTTCATTATCATTAATATATACAGTACATATGGAAAAAAAAAAAAACTATTAGTGTACTTATAGCTTAGTCCAAGTGTCAGTAAAATGGTAATGTATAAAATTAATTACGGATGAAACTCTACTAAGCACAGGACTAATCACTAGAACTGTAGCTTTCAATTTAAAATAATAAGAAATACAAAAAAACTCGCCACAGCAATCAAGTAACAAGTAAACTACTCATTTTGGATTTTATAAGTGTAAAGAAAACAATAAAATCAAGCAATCCTATACCGAAAAATGCAATGTCAGGAAAATTATTTTAAAATGTGAAGCTTCCAGAATAAAATGAACTACAGTTAAAACAAACTAATAACCCTGTGCACCCACCACTGGTATAAATGATATAGTTATGAACTGCTTTGTGAACGTATCTACTTAGTTTTGAAGTCTATATTACACTAACTTACCTTCTGCTGTCCTACCCCACCTCACCTTGGGTCTGAAGCCTGGCTGCCTCGAAACACAGTTTGATTAATTCCTTGGATCTGTTTCATGTGTGAAGCTGGAAGTGACTCCATCACCAATGAGTATGGGTTTAGAACAGAGATGTATGAACCCCTTCACTAACATAATGTTCAGCATATTAAACAAACCTGACTACAGGTTACGAAACTAAAAACATAAGACGTATTCATACGTAGGCCGAATTGGTAAGTGATAGTTACTACTAACGCTTTCAGTATCATATTATTCCTGTCAGTTGAGTAAAACCTTGTAGAGTTACGGGAAATGATGCACAAAAGCAGTCATTCGTAATTTCGATGTTAATTTTTTTTTTTTTCTTATTTAGCATCGGCTATTTTCATTTGGTTCAGTGGAGATTTTATTATCTACATAATCTCAAGGAGAAACAGTTCAACTTAAAGCTATCTCCTCTAACCATCAGTACGCTACAATGACTATATACAGTCACTCATAAAAGAAGTGGTGTACTTACCTCACCAACCAGTCCCTCGGTGCTTGGTATGGTAACACTTTAGGTCTTACTGCTTCAGGTGATTCGGGTTATGATCTGAGCTCTTACGTATGAATGAACTCCGGTTTCAGAAATGTTTCATTTCCTGGTAGACTTATTAGCATATGCGAGTGTGTAAATACTCATCATGATTTTGCATTGATTGTTAATATTATAATAACATCATATTGGAAGCAGTGAAGTCTTATTGCCTAAAATGAAAACTTGATTGTGGAAAAGAATGCAATTTAACTTTCTTCACACTGAAACTTACTGAACATGTATTTCCTTTGATGAAAAACATTACACAGGGTACGAGAAATAAACTAGCACATGAAAATCTGCGCACACTGGCTGGAGACTCCTTCTCATGAAAAGCCTAAGATGAAGGAGTGGTATCCTGTGAATGTTAGTGAACTTCCGAATGTGGCTAACTCTTACCATGCTAATACCACATGTAATGACCATACCATACAAGAATACTGAATAATGGATGATCAAACAGCCACACATGTTCTCTCGTAAGTTTATGTCGTGGAAGAGGTACCTTTGTCATTATACAGTTCATACAATTCTCCTTATATCTAGGTCTTACCTCCACTGAGAGGTTCTGGAAAAGTCGCCCAAATCTAACCATGATCAAGGAGTCATTCATCAGGTTTTTCCAAGCCGACCCAGAAAATTACCATGGCTGATCATTCACTTATTTCGTTCTTGAGATCACTGTGTTACTTCCTGAAATCACAACTTCTTGAAATCACTGTGTTGAATGGGTTGATGCTTTTCAAGCAGGCTTTTAGTACAGGTAGTTCTCTGTGTGAGTTTGAGAGGGAACTTGTGTTTGAAATGCCTGCTGAGAATGGTTGTGGGCAGCCAGGAACACCATGGAGACACATTGCTGCTCTAGCACCCAAGAAAGTGTCGCAGACAAACGGTTTCGAGAGAAATATGGCCCCAATTGAAAACGGCCCTCACCAAAACGGACCCATTTAAACCAAAACGGCCCCACCTTATGACCTCTCCTTGTATTCGTATTTAGAGCATATTGAAGTGTTGCCACTTAAACCAAAACCTAACCTAACCTAACCTAACCTTCCCTAACCTAATAAAAGCAGATCATATCTGTGAAATCAAATTGGCCCTGTGCTCTGAACTTGTCAATGAGGGGGCATATATTTTATGAAAATCTGCTGTAGAAGAGTTGTAAATTTAGGTCATAGGGTGGGGCCGTTTTGGTGAGGGACGTTTTCAACTGTGGCCGTTTTCTCCTGCTTCGCAGACAAACTACCTCTCGCACTACCGTCTGATGAACCTGGGGCACATACCTGAGGGGAAAAAATGTACAAGCAGTGCCATGTCTGCATATACAATAAAAAACAATAGTCGTGTCACTGTTTTGTACGAAGATTAAGTGAAAAACATGAAACATTGTGAGGGAGCTACCACAGTGAAATATTCGTGGCTGGCTAGCCTGAGTTCCTCAGTCTTCATATTTGCTGCTTATTGGATGACGGTAAAAATAAAACCAGAAATTCCGTAACCATAATTATCGATTCGAAAGAATTGCTGCGTCTAAGGGGCGAAATGTGAACCATTTTCGGTTTGACGATGATCGCCTGGCCGTTACATCTTACATCTTACCACAAAACATCAAGCAGACCTAGTATATACTTTATTATGGAGAGGGACAGCAACATGAATCCAACTACTAGGAGACGAGAGGTGGCACTGACCTACCTTTATTTAGAAGGAGAGAATCCCGAGCTGATCGTACAAACATTCGGTGTAAGCAGAACCGTACGTAGGTTAGGTTAAGTGATTTCGGGAAGAAGGCACAACGGAGAACCGTCATCGTTCAAGTCGCCCTTGTGTTGGTACACAAGTACAGGACCAAGAAATAATTACAAGGATGTAAGGCAGCACCCGTAAGCATTACTTATGCCTTAAGAGACGAACTGAACCTAGAATTAAGCACTGCAAGAGTTGTGCATAGACTTCGGTCGTCAGGATTATATGTTCGAATTCCAGCCAGTGGAATTCATTTAACATTTCATTACAAAACATTCTATTATCATTATACAGTATATCCACATATGTAGAATAGTTTGGACATATATTGTTGATTACATCGGCAGATAATTACAACCACTGCTCATAATTATAAAATTAAGCTTGGTAGAAGTTAAATGAAAAAGAAAAGAAAAAAAAGAAGACTGATTTCAGGCCAGATCTTTAGCTAATTGAATTGTTGTGTTGATGACTTGAGAGTAAAAAACAGAACACATAAGAAACTGTTCATATATATATACTGTAAAATAAAAGTGGCAGTCAGAATAGCACAGTATATGGATACGTTTCATTTGGTTACGAAAAATATGCTCGCATCCACGGGATCATCACCTGTAGCAAATGGTATCTCATGGTAGTGCTACCAACCGTCCGTATGACACAAAGGAGGTCGCACCAAAACTTGAGATTTTCTGCAGATGTTTTCACCAGATTTCACGATACGACTTTTGTCTTTGATTATTGTCATCAATTTCATCGACTACGTAAAGAGACCCACTTCGAGTGGACTGAGTGCAAGATGGCACTGTGCTTTGAGTGAGTTGTCCAGTACCACACCGAGGTGAGGTACAAAGCACTGATGTGGGAGAAAGTGTATATACTGAAAATATGTATAGAAAACATTAAAGACCGACAATTATTTAATAAATTTAGATGTTAGAAAATATTGTGCAATACACTTACAATTATATTTTGTGACAAAAAAATGAACTTAGTTCCTTCCTGCAGTTTAGTAAGAACTTAGCCAAATAAGTGCTGTATACGTAAGATGTTGGAAGATTAGGAAAACTACTGGTATAAAAAAGGAACAAAAGTGAAAGTGAAAGTGACCTTTCAATATACGTGGAAATATGTATTGTGAGAGAATGCAGATCTTTCACTGACAAAAAAAAAAAAAAAAAAAAAAAAAACTGAGGGCTACAATTCATCCTGAATCGGTAACTTCACACATAAATAAAGATGAGGATGCTATCCAGTCTCCCGAGGATCTTCTAAATTCTAACTGGAATGATGCATTTAAAGAAAGAGAAATTGAGTTCACACATGTCTCACCTGGTGCAATAGCACCTCCAGAAATGGCAGTTAATCTTCTGTCAGTACACAAGAAGGGTGAAGAACCTTGGCAAATATTTCAAGAGAGTCGACTGGGGTCAGGACAACAATTTTATGAATGAATTCCTACTCTAAATCTTAAGACATTTAACAATATCAAACAGAGAGAGGCAAAGATATCCGCCAGTACAGAAGTGGTTTTGAAGAGTGAAAACAAGTTGTTTGGTCACATAGTACTTGTTGCTACTTCAAGGAAACTCAGCATGAAGTTCTGACATCCTATTTGTCCCATCCCTTGGTCATTGACGAATATTGAGGGGACACTCAAGAAAACAAACAAGGCAGCATTGGCAAGACAATTAGAAGCATCTGCTTATGACGTGGAAAGACCATCAGCATGTACCATCGATGGAATGGGTGTCATCCGGAAGATGAAGGGTGAAAACCTTACCTCTGAAGAACTTTCAGATCAGATACTGACATCTGTACTCAAAATAGGTCATGGGAGTGAGCACATCGACGTGGTGATCGATGTGTATCAACAGATGCCCTTCAAAGGAGCTGAGAGGAGCATAAGAGGTGCAGAAACAGGAAGTCGTTTCACCAACATAATACCAGTCCCACAAAAGCCAGCAAAGGCGATGGCGACTGTCTTGCGGAGGCATTAAGATGAAACTGATTAACTTCATCATTAACCAGTGTAAGAAGCCAAACATAAGAGAAGAACTTGGTAGTAAAACCCTTTATGTCACTCTGAGAAACCAGGTCTTAAGGTTACTGAAGATGCTGTAGCTGAAGCGAAGGAAGTGGCCAGTTCTCAGGAGGAAGTAGACACCAGAGTCAATCTGCATGCCAAACATGCAGCTCCACTTATGTCTTCCATCATAGTAGTAGCTGATGACACAGACTTCATTCTCCTGTGCTCAGGCTTTCAAAAACACATAGATTGTAGCGCATATGTAAAATGTGGCAGTGATGACCACACCAGGAATATCAGCATCACCTAAGTGATAGCTGCAATTCGTCAGCATGTGTGGGATTCCTTGCTTGGACTCCATTCTTTCACTGGGTGTGACACAGTAATGTGTTGTGGGAAGCTTGCTGCACTGAAACTTGTGATGACCAATGATCACTTCCAGGATGTCTTCACAAAGCATGGAAAAGAGTGACAGCTCACTGATGATAATATAATCAAGGTCTCGGAAGAAATTACTTGTCAAGTTTATGTTGTCCAGTCTGATATCTGTGATGTTAACGACATGTGACATGAGCTATTTAGTGTGAAAAATGGCAATGTGGAATCTGGGCAGCTGCCACTATGTTAAGACTGTCTATACCTACATGAAGTTAGACCTAACTATCAGGCTGCCATTTGGCAACGTGTATTGCAGGCGGATACACAAGTTCCCAGCCCATTAGACAGTAAAGGTTGGGCTTATAATGACATTGGGGAGCTTGTCATAAACTGGATGATGGGAGCACCAGCACCAGACAGTGTTAGAATTTCTCTCATGCAGATGCAATAGGGCGTGCAAACTGCCCTCGTGTCAGTGTATGGTAAATGGACAGATCTATACCCAGGCATGTGTCTCGCAGAATTATGAGAATATAAAGAATGAGGAAGAATTTGATGATGTGCAGGACGAATCTGATGGCTCAGACAGTGACATGGATGCTTACTGAATTTTTGTGAAGTGTAATTATGTATGTGCATTTGGCTGGCTAACATTTTATTTTAGATACAGTGTCAAGGCCATAATATGATGGTTCCTAACACATGTTGGAACGTAGAACATAATGTTTGTCTGTATACATGTTGCCTGTAGATGTGTGGCATAATTCAGAAACAAAGCGGTTTTTGTCACTGTAAAGTTTGTGTTCATTCCATAAATGATGTCTATGTTTTTGGTAGTGCGGAATTAACTGTGTGGTATTCCAGTATAATTAATACTTAGAATGTGTGAATAACAATATCAAAGCATTACTGCATTGCCAAGGAGTTTGGAGTAACTTGCATGCTTGCATATCGTCACCCTCATAAAGAAACTGCCTAAGTCATTTTTTCTACTTTTCGGAAATCGAAAGAAAACTGTCTCATTTTCTTAATTTTCAGTGACTTATGCAGAAACTTGAGACACATTTTAGACCACTCACAACCTAGACCTGGCAGAGGCAGCTATACCAATAGGTGCGCCACGTGATGAAGAATTGATTTGGGCAAAAATCCAGAAATCGCCGAAAAATGGCTTAAGCAGTTTCTTTATGAGGTGACGATATGTAAATGATTACAGTTAATTATGCTCATATTTTATGTGCAGGCTGATCAATGTAATTCTGCTTTCAAAATCCATTGTAAATCACGAGAAAAGCTCTTAAATGGTTGTAGATTAAGAGATTTTATCTTTTTATGGTATTCTAACTTATATGAAGTGAGATACTCGTAACACTATTTTTGTTGGTATAAGTCTACATGTAAAATGCGTTCTTCATTGAAAAATGTTGCCTTTTTCCTATAATACCTCACCTGTACACTGAGTGCTCTACTAAGCTTCAGTTGTGAGCCTCAGATGTCCATCATGCAGCACTGAGTTACATACATATAGCTATCAGAAAATTACCATGTTTGGTGCCCCCAGATGGTCTCGATCAGCCCAAATCAGCTAACTGGCTCATAGACTAACAAACCATATGGCACAGGGCCACTCAGAAATAACCAAAGAAAATGGGCGAATAAAATGAGCGAGCTCACATTCAGAGTGTGGGTATTCATTTATGAGCCAGTTACAGGGTCAGCTAAAGAGAAGTGGGAATATCTTGTGAGGCAAAGGAGAGTGAGCGAGGGGCTGCACCTTCTGGCCCGGGCTTCAGCTAGAGACTTGGAAACACTCGCAATAGAGAGACGAAATATTGTTAAGTATCCTGATGTAGGTGGTGTAGTTACTTATATGATGGCTTCAAAACAAGCGTACGGGGAGCGCACAACCACGTGCAGGACAGGGAGTGCCGAGTCAAATTTTTGCCTGGGCTTTGTGGGTTATGGGAGAGAGACTATGGGGGTAAGTAATGGACATATTGAATGAACTAAGATTAAACAAACTTGGGTATTTTTTGGTTCAGTTTTCCAAGAAGGAACAACGTTACTGCAAGCCTACATCTTCTAGTTCTTTCTTTTTCGCATCAAAAAGTATCAGGCAGGACTTAGATGAGCGAGGAATTACTGATGTATTAGAGAGAATGAAGGGTTATCTTGTAAAGGGAATAGTAAGTAACGCAAGATACTCTGTTAGTGTTGAGTTCTACTATGTTATGGTGGGCTAGGGTTGTGAATGTAGTTGTACTGTTGTGTCATATATCCACAAACCACAATGATGTATCTCGTCATAATCACTGCTACCAAACGACTTTATTCTCCTGTAGTACTGAAGGTGTTACTTAAGACTGCATCTAACATGTGCAGTTCAAAACGGCACCTTTAAACTTAATAAATCTGACTGAAGGCAGTAAAAATAACAAAGAAGAATCCCTAGAACCAGGGGTTTAAGCAAGAGTGAAGAGGGATGTTAACACTGCTAGTGATTTGTAAGATTCCATCATTTTTCATTATTCTTTTGTGTGTGTAGTTTGAGTATGGCTTTTTGCCTTTGTGCGTTTCAGTGCATATCAACTTGTAAAGGAGCCACGTTTGCTTAACCAACACACCCATAAATATATGCAGAAAGGTGTGTACCAGATTCTCAAAAACGACCGACGATCCAGGTTCCGATCCTTGCTTCAAGCTGAACCGATGATCCCCAGTCACAGTCCATTCTGCAGAAAGAGCCTAGTATCGACTCGGTCTTCGGCCGATTTTATATAATATAAAAAGAACGTTTTATTGAAATGAAGAAAAAAGTATATTAACGACGCTAGAAAACCTTATATTTATTAGCATTAAAATATAATATAATACATAAATAAAAATGTACGATAAGTAAAATCTAAAATGTATAAATATGAAATAGAATTTTAACCAAATAAATAAACTGATCAACGAGTCACTAATACCTGGAGTCCTGCCCAGGAAGAAAAAATGAAAAAAAAAATAAGTTAGCAGCTAAGCTAAATGCTTCAAGAATATTAGCATTTCAAAATGGCTGCCGGCACTTATCCAGAACTTCCTTCCCTTATATTAGAATAACGTGAAAAATGTATGATTTTATTGTAAACAGTTACCATTTGTAGTAATGGTTTTTCGAATAAGCTGATAGGAGCGGCTAACGGACGCCTGTGCCCTGAGCTGTTAGACAATAATAGCGATTTTTTGGCTGGCTGTAAAAGACAGTTGTGCCCCGGCAATGAAATTTCCTCATCCTTTCTTCCATTATTTCAAAAAAAAAAAAAAAAATAGGACCGAAGGAATGTTGGACCATCTGCCAGTTGCTTAAAGTGGCCCGTTGGTCCCCATTTTGGTCCTCACTAGAATTCGAAAGGAACAACTTGCCAGTCACCGTCCTTAAAAAAGAACAAAGTTCTTGGATTTTGGCCTTTTTTGGAACTCGGTTCTGCCCACCTACGCATATACGAAGTCTGATAAAAAAAGTACCCTCCCTTTAGCTGGCTAAAGGAAAAAAAAAAGTTTACCACCTAGCGTTGCTATTACCGGCTCAGCTCAAGGTTTGAATTCCAGACTACGTGTGATCGTGTTTTGAACCATCACTGACTGAGTGGGATGGAACGGGGGGTAGGTGGAGGCGGGAGAGACTCATCAACGACACTGTAGTTAATGGAGGGAGAGGAAATTATTGCAGTAGGCAGTTGATAGATTATAAAGCAATAAAGCCTCCTGCGATCTAAATCCAACTAAGATGCAACAGACCATGAGACTAGTTGTATTATGCAAAACTCTACATACGGATTTGAAGTAACATTAGTATTCACACGTCGACAATATATATATATATATATATATATATATATATATATATATATATATATATATATATATATATATATATATAGAGAGAGAGAGAGAGAGAGAGAGAGAGAGAGAGAGAGAGAGAGAGAGAGAGAGAGAGAGAAGCCTCTGCTGGTACAGATGGTAAACTCTTTTTCGTACGTGGAAGAACGAGGGGTTCGCGCCCGACCAGGGTAATAAGCTTTGGGAGCGTTCTTCAGGCCCACATGCTGCTCTGGTGGACATAAGAGGTGCTTTGTGTTTGAACCAGTGTAGCATATTATAACGTATGCTTGCACTCCAGTCGGCAATGCAGAGCCGATTACACTTGATTCACAGACTACACACACATCCAAAAGCCACTCCAACACACCACTACACTTACAAGCACTTCTCACCCTACGTACCAATCTCTACTAGACAGCCTAAGCCACTTGGGTGGAGTTACACTGTATCATCCCCACTTCCAGGTCAGGATGGCCGGACCTGCAGTGAACACTCAAACGGCTGCTGGGAATTGTTGCTGATGATAATATTATATATATATATATATATATATATATATATATGTATATATATATATATATATATATATATATATATATATATATATTGTTACGGTAGCGCCAGCCCTGGGCTATTACAAAAAGACAACAAGGCAGCCAGGAATCCATGCTTGACTATGTCTGCCGCACTCGGGAGAGACTGCATTGCGCTTTAGAGCTTGCCCGTGACCATCTAATCGGGGCTCAAGCGAAAATGAAGGCTCATTACGATAAGAAGGTCAGAAGTCGTGAGTTTAAGCAAGGAGATGAAGTTTTGGCACTGCTGCCCATGCAAGGAAAACCTCTGGCGGCTAGATTCAGTGGTCCTTATATTGTGAAGAAGAGAGTTGGGGAACTTGACTATCT
>NC_137057.1:3110925-3193132 GCF_032717465.1 Coenobita brevimanus
AATGGCAAAAACAATTAAATAAATGGTTAACTGCAATAGCCTCTATTAACACGAAATTAGCAAGAGTAAATTTACCTAAGTCAGCCCTGATAAAATGAAAATACACTGGGTAATGCTCAGTTAATGCAAGTATAAATTATTACAGATACAAAATATTATTAAAAATGGTGGCTGACAACAAGAATCCCTACATAAATTACAAAAAACCCTACTAGGGCCTAAGAAATTAAACTTATGCTACACAGTACAAGAAAAAATGCAACAACAGTTATACTCAATTACACACAGCTGCTAGGTGGTTGGAGACTTCCTGAGCACTCACAGGGGAGGACAGAGATGTGAACAAAATGAAGAGCAGATCTAAGTGGCCATTAATGTAGAGACTGGAGCTCATTATATAGGGGCCAGCAGAGCTTGATACAACTTGTAAGAAGGACGCGCAAATGAAGCCATAGGGGACAAAAGAGTTGACAATCCCGCTTTGAACAACAGAAAGAACGACTTACTCTACTATAACGGTAGAAGGGGGAGTGCTGAGAGGTAGAACACGCTCGTGATCAAACAGGCAGCACACTGTACGTTAGAATTACACAAAGGATGATGAAATCATAAGCTATGTAACACCTCCCCACAAAGAAAAAGAAATTTACAAAGGAAATTTCTTATTACTCCTAAAACAATCTGTCTAAAGTCTAGATAAGCAATCTGCAATAATATTTTCTTTCCCCTTGACATGTTGTATGTCTAATGAATACTCCTGAAGAAGTAGACTCCATCTTGTCAATCTCTGATTTTTATCTTTAAACTTACTAAGGAATTTCAGTGGGTTATGATCGGTATAAATGACTATGGGGTCAAAACCAGAACACAAATAAAATGAAAAATGATGTAAACCCAAAATCAAGGCCAAAAGCTCTTTTTCAATAGTTGAGTAGTTCTTTTGAGGTGGAGTGAACTTCTTACTGTAATAAGATACAGGGTGTTCAATACCCTGATCATCCTCTTGCAGCAAAACAGCCCCAGCTTCTGTATCACTTGCATCAACAGCCATCTTAAAAGGCTTAACAAAATTTGGAGTAGCGAGCACTGGCTGACTTAATAGGATAGCTTTAAGTTTGTTGAAAGAGGATTCACAGTTATCAGTCCAGACAAATTTAACTCCTTTTTTCAGTAGGTCTGTAAGTGGTGATACAAGAATTGAAAAGTTAAGAACAAATCTCCTGTAATAACCTACCATTCCCAAAAATCTTTGTAGCTCTTTCCTACTTTTAGGTCTGGGAAGATCACTTATAACCTGAACCTTAGCTGCTCGTGGTGCAACATGTCCATCACCAATTACGTACCCAAGGTACTGAACTTTAGCTTGACCAAACTCACACTTTGATAAATTAGCTACAAGATTAGCCTGAACCAAACGCTCAAGAAATTTACTGACATGGCATAGGTGATCTTTCCAGTTGTCACTGAAGATTAATACATCATCAATATAAACAACACACCCTGCCAAACCCTCTGTTACAACATTCATGAGCTTCTGAAATGTGGCTGGTGCATTCTTCATACCATATGGCATTACAGAACATGCAAAAGTCTTTCCTAGTGTTACAAAACATGAGATCTCCCTAGCACGTTCAGTCATAGGTACTTGCCAGTATCCCTTTAACAAATCAAACTTACTTATGTACCTAGCCTTTCCGATCTTGTCTATGCAATCTTCCACACGAGGTAGAGGGTAAGTATCTGTTTTGGTTATCTGATTAACACGTCTGTAGTCGATGCAAAGCCGCTGTGGCCCACCTGGCTTAGGGACTGGAGTGACAGGAGAACTCCACTCGCTCTGACAGGGCTTAATCATCTTGTGGTCCGACAGGTAGCCAAGCTCCTTCTGGATGAGAGGAACTTTCACTGGGTTCAAACGGTAAGTAGGCAATTTAATTGGCTTTGCGTCTCCAACATCGACATCATGCATCAACACAGTGGTTCTTCCTGGAGTGGCACGGAACACTTGTGGGTACTCCTGCAGTAATGCCGAAAAGTCCTGCCTTTCCTCGGGAGGTAGATGAGAAAGCTTAGTCTGGAGATCATTCATGATATCAGGATTCTTCCCCAAACTATCACTCAGGCTCATACTGCATGGGAGAGCTTCACTTGCAGACTCGGGTGGAACAGCTACAGTGTAGACTGGATTATTTTCGTCCCGCCTGTGATATAACTTTAGCATGTTGATGTGACAAAGTTGCTTGTTCTTTCTACGATCTAGTGTGGCGATGACATAGTTGATATCACTGAGTTTCTTCTCCACGATAAATAAGGACCACTAAACTTGGCTTGAAGAGGTTGCCCATGAACCGATAGCAGAGTCAAAACCTGATCTCCTGGCTGAAAGTGGCGTAACCTGGACCTCTTATCATACCAAGTCTTCATCTTCTCCTGAGCAGCTCCTAAATTCTCTCTCGCCAGCTGTAAAGCAGTGGACAGCCGTTCTTTGAACTTCATCACATACTCCAGCAGGTTGACGTCATCTTCCTCCGACAGCCAGCATTCCTTGAGTAGCTTAAGGGGTCCTCTTACTTCATGGCCAAACAGTAGTTCAAAAGGTGAGAAGCCCAGTGATTCATTTGGAGATTCTCTTGCGGCAAACACAACGAATGGAAGACCTTTATCCCAGTCTTTCTGATGTTCCAAACAGTATTTCTTGAGCATCGATTTAAGTGTTTGATGATATCTCTCCAACGCTCCTTGGGTCTGGGGATGGTAAGCTGAAGACGTGATCTGGGTGATGCCCAACTCTTTCAGAGACTGCTTAAAAACGTTTGACATGAAATTACTTCCCCGGTCTGACTGTTCATCCTTGGGCAGACCAAACTTTGTGAAGAACCCTAGCATTTCCTTAACCACGTTCTTTGCTGAGATATTTCTAAGTGGAATGGCTTCAGGATAACGAGTAGCCATATCAATCAGGGTCAACACATAAGAAAATCCTGAAGAAGTCTTAGGAAGAGGACCCACAATATCCACCAACACACGGGTGAAAGGCGCCTCAAAAGGAGGAATGGGAACTAGAGGTGCAACCTTTTCGGTCTGATTACACTTCCCCACAACTTGACAGGTGTGACAAGACTTACAATACCAGGAAACATCCCTGAAGATCCCTGGCCAGTAGAAGTGTTTCAAAATGCGTGCCACAGTCTTCCTCACTCCAAGGTGTCCTGCCAAACTGGAATCATGAGCCACTCTAATGATATCCTGCCTACAAACACGAGGGATGACAACTTGATGTACAGCCTCCCATTCACAGTCGGCTGATGCTGGTGGGGGTCTCCACTTCCCCATAAGTACTCTGACTTTATATAATATCAAGTAGAAGCGCCAGCTGACTCTTCCTCACTGCAAGCAGAGTTAGCTAGACCTTTCAACTCAGGGTCAGCAACCTGCAACTCAACCAACTCTTGACGAGACAAATTATCAACACTACGGGGTACTGCCTCATCTGGTGAGTGGTCCAAATTAGCAAGAAAAGTGTCAGCTAGGATAGCATCATCATCATCATTATCCTCTAAATCACCAATAACTTTAGACTTAGCCCTAGTGACACCACATGCAGGGAACACATCAGGGACATCACAATCCTGGGTCGCAGCCACTGGCTCACTAGACAACTGAGGAGCTGGACACACTTGACTTCCACCAATATCATTTCCAAGTAAGAAAGTTACACCTGACATTGGGAGTGTCTCAACCAACCCAACCATAATGGAACCATTAACAAAACCAGACTCTAAATTCACTCTGCACAGAGGGACAGAGAAGTAATTATTCCCTACACCCTGTAAGATTACAGTTTCATCAGAGGAAATAACATTAGAGCCTAGAACACTGGTCAGCATAAGGGATTGGCAAGCACCTGTATCACGATATATTTTAACTGATTTCCTGTCATTACTGTCCAGAGGACTGACAAAACCATCAGACAGGAAATTAGCACATGAACTCTTGAGAGTGTCACCCACGTTACTGCTCAAAAGAGGAGCTCCATCATGAGAATTTAAGTTACCCCTTAAAGCAGGTTCAGTTAACTCAGTTAAAGAAATCTGGGAACTCTCAAGGGTGGACACTAGACCAATTGACTGAATATTTAAAGACTCCTTTTTGTTCACATCACGCTGTCTCCTGAAACATTTCTTCGTAGTATGACCAAGCTTACTACAATAAGTACATTTAATTTTCTGAAATCTAGAGGTGAAGCTGGCATTTACTTCCTGAGAAACATCATCTTTATTCTCTTTCCTGTTACCTGTACTCTGAGTAGAGGCAACGTACTTACTCTCAGCTTTCCTTCTTTCTCTAGAATATCTCTTGTGAGTGAGAACATATTCATCAGCTAAAATTGCAGCATCAGACAAATTATTTATTCTTTTCTCATCAAGATATAGGCTTTCATCTTTATTAATACACCTTTTGAAGTCCTCCAGCAAAATCATCTGCTTAAATTTACCAAAATCAGAATCCACATTCTTAGAATTTAACCACTGCTCTAACAGATCTTCTTTGATTTTTGCATACTCAACATGGGATTGCTTATCTTGCTTGTAAGTTGTCCTAAATTTTACTCTATAGGCTTCAGGAACAAGCTCATAGGCCTTAAGAATTAAGCTCTTAACTATACCATAATTATCAGATTGATCCTGAGGCAAAGATGCATAAGTTACTTGAGCTTTACCGGTGAGAACAGTTTGAAGGAGTACTGGCCAATACTTTTTGGGCCAATTAAAACCTGTAGCTACCCTCTCAAACAACTGAAAATACTATGTTAAATCAGATTCATTAAAAGGAGGGACAAGTTTAACATTTTTAGCCACATCAAAATCATCAGAGCTAGATGATCCAGTTCCACCTTGTTTCATGCGATACTCATGGTCTGCCTGAATCCTAGCAAGTTCAATTTGTGCGTGTATCTGTGCCTCCTGAATACGAGCCTGAGACTCCGCCTCCTTAGCATTTGCTTGAAATTCAGCCTCCTTAACACAAGCCTCCTTAGCCTGAGACTCAGCCTCCTTAGCACGTGCTTGAAATTCAGCTTCCTTCACACGAGCCTCCTGCAGGGCTAGCTGTAACTTAGCTAATTCAATCTGCTTTTGCTCATATGGAGGAGTTACATTAAACAAGCTTTCATTAATCATGTCAACAATTTGATATTTAGAATGATGAGAGCGAACAACAATTCCCAATTGTTGAGCAACAAGCTTAAGTTCATTCTTTGTTCTGTTTTCTACATCACACACTGTTTGCACATTTGACAAAAAATCTTTGGCTTCATCAAGTGTAGAAATAGGAGACATCATGAATAAGTAACAGTCACAAAATATCAAGCAATATCCTTATGATAATATCCTGAATATCCTGATGAGAGATCGCCAAATTTATGTTGCGGAACAGAGAAAGATAATGTACACTTTAAGTGAGAATACTAAAAATCACTTCTGTCCCGTAAAGTTCCAGGTTCAAAACAAAAGAGTTAGGTAAAATTACAAGTTAAAGTTTAATGCTCAAACTAACAACAAAACATTCAGGACTCATAAGGATAATGTAATGGCAAAAACAATTAAATATATGGTTAACTGCAATAGCCTCTATTAACACGAAATTAGCAAGAGTAAATTTACCTAAGTCAGCCCTGATAAAATGAAAATACACTGGGTAATGCTCAGTTAATGCAAGATAAATTATTACAGATACAAAATATTATTAAAAATGATGGCTGACAACAAGAATCCCTACATAAATTACAAAAACCCTACTAGGCCTAAGAATTAAACTTATGCTACACAGTACAAGAAAAAATGCAACAACAGTTATACTCAAATTACACACAGCTGCTAGATGGTTGGAGACTTCCTGAGCACTCACAGGGGAGGACAGAGATGTGAACAAAATGAAGAGCAGATCTAAGTGGCCATTAATGTAGAGACTGCGCTCATTATATAGGGGCCGGCAGAGCTTGATACAACTTGTAAGAAGGACGCGCAAATGAAGCCATAGGGGACAAAGAGTTGACAATCCCGCTCTGAACAACAGAAAGAACGACTTACTCTACTATAACGGTAGAAGGGGGGAGTGAGGTAGAACACGCTCGTGATCAAACAGGCAGCACACTGTACGTTAGAATTACACAAAGGATGATGAAATCATAGGCTATGTAACAATATATATATATATCTATCTATATATATCTATATATATATATATATATATATATATATATATATATATATATACATACATAATGTGTGTGTGTGTGTGTGTGTGTTTGTTGTGAAGTACATTAAAACAATCTATTCCTCTTGACTAGCATACTCGATGTAAACCAGTCTGCTCAACCGAGATGGCCACTGCACCGGCTGCAAGCCGTGTGAAGTTAATCATGTAATTTACATTAAGACCTTGTGACGTGGGTCGCCAGAGCAGGTAACGCGTCCACTCCAGTGTCAACAACACTCCACCTTACCACACAACCTGCCCGGAGGTAACGATAGAGACATATTGCAGTTCTCTTTGATGTTTAATTCTCACATCTTTTACGTCAGTATCACTATACATAATAACAAAGGCAATGCAGGCAGCATTATGGCGGGGTTCCTCCACCTACTCACGCAGCCACCCTTATCACACTGCCGGCAGTTACTGTGGCCCTCCTCCACCAGTCACGCCACCACCATTACCACACCATTACCACATAGCTGGTAGCATTACGGCGGGGTTTCTCCACCAGCTCACGCAGCCACCATTAACACATTGCCGTCAGCATTACGGCGGGGTTCCTCCACCAGTCACGCCGCTATCATTACCGCATTGCCGGCACCGTTACGGCAGGGCCGCACGACACACTCGCCCATCACCAATTTACGAGACACTCACGTATCAGCCGGACCAACACCACTGTCACCACTGGCAAGCATCGGGATGCCTGGCATTTATACCTCATACTTTCCTCTTCAAGATTAGATGACCATTCGCCACTGATGGATTTACTTCTATTCTTTTTACTGCCTTACATTCTTACTTTATTTTACCTTTACATGTGGGCTGCATCGTCAGGTATATGAGTATGTGTGCACACTTACTGTTGTGCGTTTTGTTGTTCCGTTTAGACAAAAGTTTAAGATAAATGTTCACCTTACAGACACTATTCCACACACCCGACCCAGTTTCACATCGCGTACCAACCTCGTCCTGTTGCACCATCGCAACCCACACTGCCCATTCTTCTATGTCTACCCCGACCAGCTTTTTTTTTTTTTTTTTCGGCACTGAACGTTCAATTTCTAGGTAACTATTACGCCTACCGAACTGCAATTTTTTAAACAGCATTAGAGTTTGATTATTCATTCATGATGCTTTCCTCATTTCTGTTGGAAAAATCCTGTGGATGCTAAGTTGTGGTGAAAGGTACATGTACTGTAAATATCTGTTTTGGTTGCTGGGATGTGTGCAATAACGGTATATGTGACTACTGTATTTTGAAGAATCATCATTGGAGACAATATTCGCGCCATAAGAGAGAATTTTTTTTCTTTCCTTTGTGATGGACTATCCATGTCCTATGCATCTGTAAAACTATTTATCTGTCTATCGCCTGAACTCCAGAAAGGGTGACCCAAGCAAATCGCCTACATATCACTGCCTCCTTGATATAAGACTAGAAAACATCATGGTTATTCTTTAGGTCGCCGATGGAATCACAGCTAAATGATTCATGCGTACTAACTGGAAGATATGCAGTGCTGTAGAATCTGATTAAACATTAAGAGTCAGGAGGAAATGTTATGAATATTTTTTAACAATGTTCCTTATGTATTATATAATTGTCTACCAACTACGTAAGCTGATAAGATCCATAGAATTTTGTTTAACATCTTGACGTAAAAAGCTTTTAGAAGAATACGGAGCTCCCGAAACATAAGTTAAAGTACTTCCAGAGTCTCTAAGCTAATTACGCTGACCTCGACATTTAAGAAATACAAAAGTCAGGAGGTTGTTCTGTGTTAGTCTCATTAAGTCAGTATAATAAGTCAGTATAATAATCTGAATCGAAAAATATGTAAAAATAAGTCGAACCTGTAATCGTATTATTTTAGTTTGGTTCATGGAAGTCATGATGCCCTTACTGATTTTTGGTCAAATAAAAATGTTTGTGTGTGAAGGACGTTCTACAGGTGAGAGCTGCATCCACCTCAGCAGAAATGAAGAAAGACGCATGAACCCGATTACGTATATTAAAGTTTATTTGTTACTACCGGGTTTATATAAATTAAGAGAACAACAAATTGTGTGCGGGTTAAATAATGTATCTGACGCCTCCAGTTTGAAACGTCTCTGCTAATGTAAGTAAAATCGACTCCCAAGTATCAAAAATAAAGTCGGGAAAACACCATGTAACTGTAGGACGTAACAAGGTGCCGACGGACTCGTGGGCTCAGGAGTATCGAATCATACTGGCTGGAACTTTTGTTGACGTAGGACATTTCCCAGCAACTTTCTTCAGTGTTTGATTTTTTCATAAAACAACCAATTTCCTTTTACCAATTTACGGATGAAAACGATACTGGTATAAGAATGATAAATGCCCATCTTTATCACACTTTAGGGTGTGAGAAGTAAAGCAATGGTCAAGAGAAATGTGCTACGAAGTGTTTCATGCCAAGAATACGGCGCTGTGTCCACCACTGGCAAGCAAGACTTAACTTTGGGGTGGGGGTGGGGGTTCGAACTAAGTTGGCAATTATCTTCCACCTGATCACTGCCCCCAAAGGTACAATTATCTTCTAGCTGATCAATTACTCCTGTATATTCAAAGTCCTTCATCTTTTTGTCTAGGGCCGTGTTTACCAACATTCTTAACTGATTAGCAAAGTTACAAGTTTAAATTGTAGTATGATTATATCAGAAATAATTATTTTTTTCACTTTCATATTCACATTTACTTGGCTATGTAGTGTAGGGTAGCTGTATGGGAGAAGACAAAAGTATAAGCAAGTAATCTTATACGCAACAACTTAAGTTAAAAGAAAAAGGTCTGAACTTAGAATACCTGGCGTTCTTGGTTCTTTTTCTTCAGTGTTCACTATTACTACAGCCGTTCTGGTCAGTACAAATTCACGGCTTCTCCAGATATGTGAAACGCAATTCTTAGAACTTTTACAGCCGCTGTGTAGTTTTCTTTGTCAGGACTTTTCATCTATTTTTTGCGTTTCACTTCCATATGTTTTTCTTTTACTCCTTGTTCGGATGTTACCCAGGCTTGATAAATATGCTCGTAGCTTCTTTATAGTTTTATTCGCTTGTTTCGTTCTTCCTATAGACTTATTCCCGCCCATGATCTTTCATCAAATTCTCTCTCTCTCTCTCTCTCTCTCTCTCTCTCTCTCTCTCTCTCTCTCTCTCTCTCTCTCTCTCTCTCTCTCTCTCTCTCTCTCATTAGAAACATTTTTACACACTCACACACACACACACACACACACACACAGTGTGTGAGATTGTAGCACCAGCCGAGCAGGGCAATTCTCCCAAAGTGGATGGAAAGCTGATGACAGGGAGAGCTGGAGCTCCCGTTTCAGCAGCCCTGGGGACTAGTTCCTTATCACCCCCCTTTGCTGAACTTTTTCAGTGTTTCAGTAACACAGAGAGTAGGTCAGCATGCTTTCTTTTACAAGTTTCTCTAACTGTCAACACTAAAATACATGCACATTACACATTACACTTCCTTTTCAAAATTAAAGAAAAAATGGCATCTAATAACCAAGCCTTGGAGTCCCTGGGGGGGGGGCAAGAAATGCCCACACCATCCGCTCCTCTCCCGGTGACGACTCAACTAGCTGCTTGGAACCATTGTCTGACTCATTTCTTCTTCATTTCTGCAACATTCGCGACCTTTTCTCTACCTTTCCCTCTGTTGAGCACCACCTCTCCTCCTCTAAACCTCACCTTCTCTCTTTAACTAAGACTCAGCTGTCTGAGGCTACTGTCAGAAAACCCTTTTCTGTATCCTCCTACTTTCTCTATACTCATTTCAAAGCCAAAGGTGGCTGTTGTGTATACGAAAACAACTACTTATCTTGCTCTCGTGTTCATAAACCTGATTCTTCTGAATTCTCCACTCTCTAGCTTCGGCTTTACTGTCATTCTCTGATTAAATAACTCTGTGCTGTTTACTTATCCCCTAATTCTACTGACTATGATTAATTCTTTGACTCTTACTTCTATGATGGAACGCATCCTATCCGTTTCTCCTTTCTCTGAAATCTCCATTCGAGGAGATCTCAATTTTCACCACCACCTTTGGCTCTCCTCTTCTTTCTCTGATCCACCTGGTGAAGAAGCCTACATCTTCTCTATCCATAATGACCTAGTGCAGCTTGTACAGCACCCTACCTGTATCCCTGACCAACTTGGGGAGAGCTCCAACATACTTAACTTCTTCCTTACAACTAATCCTTTTGCTCGTAGCTCCAACATACTTGACCTCTTCCTTACAACTAATCCTTTTGCTTACACTGTTAATCTTTCCTCTCTGTTGGACTCCTCCAATCACAACCTTATTACCTTTACCTGTCCTATCGCTCTAGTACAGCCTGTGGACTTTCCAAAGAAACGTCGGCTGTGGCACTTTGGAGCAGCGGATTGGGAGGCCCTCGGACAGTACCTGTTAGATTTTCCTTGGAATGATTATTGCTTCCTGGAGCCATCTACGTGTGCCATGCGCATTACGGAGGTTATTCTATCGGGCAAGGAAGCATACGTTCCTTCCTCACATCCTTTGACTAATGCAAAAATGCCTTGGTTTAATCATGCTTGTTCAAATGCTGTCCACAACAAAGAGAAGACATATAAAAGGTACCGGAGCCAACCTACACCTAAATCACATATTTTTTTATATTTCTGTCAGGAATCGAGCTACGTCTGTTCTTCGCACTGTTGAATATAATTTCATCCGTACTAAATGCTCTCAGCTCTCCAACTCATATTCCTACCGCTCCTTCTGGCACCTTGCCAAAAACCTTTCTGACAACTTAACCTCATTATCCTTCCCTCCTCTTTTCTACTCTGATAGCTCTGTAGCTATTTCTTCTACTGATGAAGCAGATCTCTTCGCCCAGACTTTCTCCTCCAATTCCACATGAGACGATTCCAGTGCTGTTCCTCCATCACTTCCCCCCTCTGACTTCCTCATGGCTTACATTAAAATATATTCAAATGATGTATTTTCTGCCTTCTCTGGCCTCAATACCAACAAGGCATATGGGCCTCATGGGGTCCCTCCTGTTGTCCTTAAGAGCTGTGCTTCTGTCCTTACACCCTGCCTAGGTAAACTCTTTCGCCTTTGTTCAGTGGCTCAGCCAGGGAGGTGGCCCGAGCCCCTCCCGAAATTTCTACGTGTGTTTGAGGATAGACTGCGAATCTTGAATGTCGAATACTTGTTTAATCCAGGGTGTAATCAATATGTCATATATTTGGAGAGCTGACAAAATATGCAATTTTGAGTAAACAGTGTTGTGTGCACATACACTTTTTAAGACATACTTTACTTTAGGTGCGAGACAGATATTCGAATTTACGCATGGGGGGCCGTTGGTACCCGGGCCAGTGAGGAGAGGAGGCAGGAAAGGAAGAAACGTATGCCGCCCTGCGAAATTTTCAGTTTCTTTATGTACTTCATGACAAATTATCTTCAAAACGGGAAACTCTGATGCTAATAGGTTTATGTAATTAACTAGTTAAGGTTGCCTTGGGCATGTAGGCCTATATGTGGCCTAACTGGCAAGAAAAATAAACCATCGTGGCAACGTTTACTGGCCATCAGCTGGCACTCGCTCATCACCCGCCTGCGCCATCAGTCATCAGTCAACTCTCATCAGATCGTGTTGCTTCAGTGACCAGTCCATACAACTTGCTAATTACGCTACTTGCATGCTGTACTGTGACAAGATGTGAAAAGACATATTCCGTGGGTTTCCCTGGATCACTTTATTATGAAACGGAAGCAGCCGCATCAATCAAGTATATTGGACTTCATGAGTTCAAGATCTAAAAGGTTAGTTTATGTCTAGCAAATGCATTACATTGTAGAGGATATTATTGCTGCCAGTAATAATAACAAATGATGTCATGACATGAGCTCTACGTAAGTGTAAGTGCACGCAGAAACTGGAAGCCATTGATTGCTTAAGATTTTCCTTGTGATATATTTCCGACTTTAGCTACCTGTGCTCTGTGTGGCAACCATCACTGAAGTTAACTAATCACCACTTAATGAAGCATGTGTCAGACAATGGATTTTCATAGACATTAGCGATGAGTTTGGTGAGTTGGGACAGTGCGGGACACAGGGTGAGTTGGAACAGTGGGCACTGCAGTGCCAAATGTCAAGACATTTCCATTTTATGGTGCCCATTCAATAGCCCTGCCCCAACTTTACAAATGTTGTTAATACTGGTTTCCTATAGAACCACGAATAATGCATGGAAAATGTGCAAAAATGAAAGAGTAGCATTTTGACCTTTGTAGAATTTCATTTTTGAAAATACCCATATTTTGCCAATTTTCCACTACCACAGTCAGTTTTAGAGCTAAAGGTCTACTTTTGGTGGGTGAAATCTTCAACTGTTAAAGTTTTTTTTGTGTGTGTGATTTATCCAGAAAATGCATTTTTACAGCAGAGCAGCGCTGAAGGCATAATAGACAATTGTCCCGATTCGCCCACTATTATTATTTTTTTTTACCAGGGTGAGTTGCGACAACAATTGTGATTTTCGCAAGGCAAAAACCTACTTTTTATGCATTATATACTAATATATTTTATAGTTTGCTGTATATATGGTGGTTTTGGGTCTCAACAAGTAGATATTTCTCATTTTCAGGTTGCATGCAAGCCCTAAAGAGAGAAAATACTGTGATGTGGGTTATGGCAAAAACGCATATATTGGTATAGTGTTAAAAGTAGGGAAAAAGAGTTGTACAATGAAATTTTTGGGAGAAATGCAACTGGCCAGTTTGTGATGATGTACTGTATACTGATGATGATTTTCGGCAGTATATCATTGGTGGACCTGTCTTATTAGCAGGAACTGTACCTTTTACGATGCAAGAGGTGGACAAAGCCTTTCATGATTATAAGAAGCATATTTCTCAGTGAAATTTTTCAGCATAAATACCTGTAGCAACAGGCACCTTAGTGGAACTCTTAACTACGGAATATGTATAGTGTAGTCCGTCCTTAAGTGCGAGGCGTTGGAGGGCGGGTTAGGCTTATGATGGAAGAGTTGTGACTAATGGTTAGTCATTGTGCCCCCCCCCCCAAACTTATATTTCTGGCTGTGCCCCTGCCTTTGTTTGTCAACTTGTACCTTTCCTTCTTGCTGGAAGTTTGCTCTCATTCAGGCAGTCTCAAATAAGGGTGACCATTCCCTACCCTCTAAGTATCGCCCAACTGCTTTAACATCCTAGGTCTCAAAAGTTTTCTAGTCAATTCTTAGCAGAATAATTTTAAAGCATCTTTCCTATCACAACCTTCTTTCTGATCGTCTGTCTGGGTTCCGTCAGGGTCACTCCATTAGCAATCTTCTCACCTACCTTGCAGATTGCTGGTCATCCTCCTTTCGGGACTTTGGAGTAAGCTTTGCCATTGCACTTAACATCTCAAAGGCTTTCGATTGAGTCTAGCATAAATCTTTAATTTATAAACTACCCTCTTATGGTTTCTATCCTTCTATCTGTGCCTTCATCTATAGCTTCCTTTCTGGTTATTCTATAGCTGCGGTTGTAGACGGCCACCGTCGATCTCCTAGATCAATCAATAGTGGTGTTCCTCATAGCTCTGTCCTATCACCAACTCTTCCTTTTATTCATCAATGATCTTCTAAGGTGTATATCTAATCCTATCCACTGATGATTCCACCCTTCATCTTTTCATTCGATTCCCCCAGCGTCCATCACAGCATTTTTTTTTTTTTTATGCGTCCGACTCTGGGCATAGGCTTCACAGCCTGCTTCCAAGGCCCAGTAGTCCTCCTACATACCATACACCTCTAGTTATTTCAACAATCAAGGGATGAGGCTATGGCACACCTTATGTCTGACTTGGCTCGTATCTCTGACCGGGGTAAAACTAGTCTTGCTGTTTTTAATGCATCAAAGACTCAGTTCTTACACCTATCAACCCAACAAAATCTTCCACAGGAGTACCCACTAAATGTTTAAAAATATCCAGCTCAATCCTGCATCACCTTTACACATACTTGAGGTGTCGTTCTCTCGGGATTTATCTTGGAAAGATTATATTACATCTCTTGTAAAATCTGCTTCCAAGAGATTAGGTGTGTCAAGCCGACTCCATACCTTCTTTACCCCTGCACGGTTGATGACCTTATACACCGGTTTTATTCGCCCCTGTGTACAGTACAACTCTCATGTGTGGGGAAGCTCCCCACACACAACTCTTCTCAATATGGTGGAGTCAATGGCTTTTCGTCTCATTAACTCTCCTCATCTTACTGGCTCCCTTCAACCTCTGTCTCTTCACCTCTCTGTTGCATCGTTATCTCTTTTCTATCGTTACTTCCATGGTCACTGCTCCTCTGAACTGTCTGCTTGCATCCCTCCAACGGTACGACGGGTGCATAGCACCGGTCTAGCAACAAGCTCTCATCCCTTTTTCTGTCCAACTCTGTAATGCAAGGGTTAACCCTTACTTCCAGTCCTTCATTTATGCAACAGGTCAGCTCTGGAACTGTCTCCATCTGTCTATTTCCTGCTTCCTATGATCTCCAGTCTTTCAAACGCAGTGTGTTCAGGCGTCTTGAACGCATCTTGAATGTGGCTGTCTTTTGTTTTTTTGTTTTTTTCTTGGAAGGGACGGTTTGTGGGCTCGTGGCCTTTGGTTCCTTCTTCATTGCATTAATAAAAAAAATGATTGTTCTCAGAACCAGATCACTTCATTTTCCCTGATCCTCCGATTTTCCGAAATTTTTTTTTAAGTAGGATCAAATAATATTTTCCTTATTTTCCCAACCTGCTCAGGATTTATACAAAAGAAGCCGGACCGGGTAAAACCCAAGCTTAATTTTTTTTCCTCCAGGTTTTTATACAGTAGACATTTTTTGTTTCTCTTTTTATTTCACACATTTTAGTGTCCAGAAAATGTGTTGTCCAGTACAGTACTGTATTGATTTCTTTCAGTACTATATTGCATGGTGACACAAGCAGTACAATGATGATGAAATTTAGAGTGAAGACATTCATAGTGGTAGTTGTTAAAACAGCTAATAATTATAATACCATACAGTATAAATATTCATTCTGAAGGTAATAATTATGGAGTTGTTTCTTTTTAGACTCAGTATAGGTAAAGGATGTACAATGCTGTACTGTAATTTTCAGTACTCTATGTTTATGTTTATTTTTATTTTTGTTTTATGTGTCCGACTCAGGGCATGGGTTTCACAGCCTGCTTTCAAGGCCTAGTAGTCAACCTGCGTACCGCACACCTCCACATGTCACCACTTCAGCACTAACATCCACCGTCCATACTGAATTCATGCTAGGGCTCTCTCATACAGGACTTGTGTATTGGTTTAGCGGGGGTATTTTCACGATATGTCGGCTTGTCTTCTGGTAGATAAGTAAAGTCTGATTTCATGAAATTCAAATCCATAAACTGTTCCCTGCCCCAGCGGGATTTGAACCCGGGTCCGTTAGGACTGCAGGCCACCTCTCTACCGATTGAACCACCGCCTCCCGCAGAATTAGGCAGTATTGTGCAGCATTATGCATCATTATTTTATTTAAGATGTATCTAACCATACTGTAAATACGTATATTGAGTCATGTACAAAAGATGATGAAATTCGAACTATTTAGCCTATAGAGACATTCATATTGACGTATGTAAACAAGCAAGCATAACATTCCATTTTGGCAAGTTGGGTTTTTATATCGCACTGTACAGTAGTAAAGTAATGAATTTGCTCTGAACTCAAATGGTACGTTTTGAAGATGAAGATATTCAACTGTATGTAGGCCAGTGTTCAGTTACGAATATCAGTGCACTGGGTTAGTGCTTATCGATGATGGTGATGATGATGTATTTATTGCATTAAACAAAACAATTATGAAGTGTTAGTTTACACTTCATAAAATTAATTTACACTTTGTTTTGTAAATTTTTGTTATCGAGCATTGTACATTAAAAAAAAAAAAAAAAAAAAAAAAAAGCACTGGGCTACTGTAGCACTGTAAAATGTTAAGAAACACAGTACAATGATAATATATTACAGTACTTGCACACTGCATATTATGCCATTTGTCAACAAGTCACTTGCAAGAAAATACTGCACAAGAATTAACTTTATGTGCAGTAATATGGTATCAGTGTATAAAGTTGAACAATAACGGATAAACTGTTTTACATTCGTTTACGGTATTTTTTTATTTTTTTATTTAATCAATAGAAAACAATGCACGTTTAAATAACAGTAATTGTATGTCGACCCATATTAGAGAGAAAAAAAAGCTCGGGATATTAAATTAAAAAACCTTGACCAGGCGGGTAAGTGGGAACTACCCACGCCAATCCTGCTTTGCTCTGAATTATAACTAAGTATATTTTTATCTAATGTCTGTCAAGGACATTACCCGCCAGAAAAAGAAACACGTCTGTGAGAAAACCAAGGTAACTGGTTTTGCCATTTTAGAGGCAAACAGTTCTAACAGAGTAGAGGACAAAAGAAGCGTATGTAGAAATCGGCTCTTTTCTACATTATTTTTAGCACATAAATTGTATTTTAGCAACACTGAAGGTGGTTTTCGGTATATGAAAGCTCTAGGACCAAAACCAGGTGGCTAGAAAGGCTTGAAAACTTTGCTTTTTGGAGTTAGGAAGGATTTCGTCTGCTGAGGGCAAGAGACACGAAGGTGCCATCCTTAAGCGCACACACACACACACACACACAAGATACATATATATATATATATATATATATATATATATATATATATATATATATATATATATATATATATAGCCTTTGTGGTACAGTGGTAGAGTGTGCGTTTCGCACGCTAGTTGGTGCAGGTTCGCCTCCTGCCAGCGTTGTAAATACTTTGGGAAGCGTTCACGAGACACTGACCACTTTGGCGGACACGAGGGGTGCTGTGGTTAAACCAGTGTCGCATACTAGTATGCTTGCACCCAGTCGGCTTAAGGCTGGCCGATTACACTTGGTTCTCAGACTACACACACATCCAAAGCCACTCCAACAGTACAATCACACTCACAAGCACTTCTCACCCTACATACAGTCTCTGCCAGACAGTCTAAGCCACTGGGTAGAGATACATTGGCTGTATCGTCCCTGCTTCGGTAAGGATAGGCCGGTCCTGCAGTGGACCTCAACGGCTGATGAAGATGATATATATATATATATAGAGAGAGAGAGAGAGAGAGATTCATATTGACGTATGTAAACAAGCAAGCATAACATTCCATTTTGGCAAGTTGGGTTTTTATATCGCACTGTACAGTAGTAAAGTAATGAATTTGCTCTGAACTCAAATGGTACGTTTTGAAGATATATATATATATATATATATACATACATATAAAAATATATATATATATATATATATATATATATATATATATATATATATAATGTGTGTGTGTATTTCTAAAACTTTTCTGAACACAAAGTAATCAGTTCATTTCCTGAAGCAAAACATTTAATGTTTTTTTGGTATACCAACTTGCAGAGTTATTACGTCATTTGATGCCACTGCTTCGGTAATTCTAGCTCGCCACAATTTGGAATTTCATGTATTATAGAGCACTTGCAACAAAACAAACAACTGCAAGAGTAGTGAAAAGCTGTTTGGTTTTATCAAACGGAGCTGAACTAGTCCTACAACGTGGATACCAGTTCATGGTAACATAAACTTCAAGGAGCCTTAGGTATGATGTGAGACTGAGTCTCCTTGATTACTAATCAAATCAACCCTTCAGTCTGACTTCACTTGGTGGTTAAATGAGGTGAAAGAAGCTAGGAATGCAATTCATGAGGTTAGAAGAAACGAGCTGTATTGATTTTGAAAATTAATAACATACAGTATGACTAAGAGGGTGTATGTAGGTGAGGTGGAGGGAGGGAGAGGGAGGGGTAGACCGAGGATGAGGTGGAGGGATGGAGTTGAGAGGTATTTGAGGGAGGGGGGGGGTGAGTTGGGGGGAGGGGAGTCAAATGGTGGGTGACAGAGTGACTTGGAGGCGTTTTGTCTGCGGCCACCCTTTGCGGGATTAGGGCGTCGGGCTATAGATAGATAGATAGATAGATGTTACATTTTTTTATCCATATATTTTCTTTTTAATAAACTAAAAGCTGTCCAACGCTTATAGTGTCCATTCAGATTCTCTAGGTCAGTTGTTATCATTTAGGATATTGCAGCAGTTCTTGCTACTACCGATGGACGTCTGTTTTCTCTGCTTGCTTTCACTGTGGCATGACATCCATTGTTACTACGTTAGTTGTAGTGAGTATGCCGGCGTGTACTTGTGTGCCTGATTTTCTTTGTCGAGTGACTTGGGGATTTCGCATTTGGTAGTGTACTTTGTGTGTGTGTGTGAGAGAGAGAGAGAGAGAAAGAGAGAGAGAGAGAGAGAGAGAGAGAGAGAGAGAGAGAGACCAGCAGAGCCTCTTGTATTTCAGATAAACGGCGAAAATGTAAAATAGGTGGAGAATTTTACTTACCCTGGAAGTGTGCTCACAGATCAACATAATACTGATGCAGAAGTTCTTGCACGAATCAGTCACGCTTCAGCCTCTTTTAGAAGACTCACATCCAGAGACTGAAAACACTAACTTGAGAATCGAGAAGGTATCCATATATATACAGGTGAATGCCTCTCCACCCTGTCATACAGTGCACAATCCTGGACTACCTACCATCATCACATCAAACAGCTTGAGCAGCCTCACATCCGATGCTAACAACACATCCTAGGACTCACATGGGAGGAGAAAGACCCTTACACACAAATTCTCCAGCAGTCGGAGTCGAGCAACAGAGAAACCACGCTGGCTGAAAAGCAGCTAAAATGGGTTGGACAACGGTTCTGCATGCCTGAGCACTGCCTTTCCTGGCAGGTTCTGTATGGCAACCCAGGTGGACAGAAGAAAATATATAAAGATCATATTAGGACAACTCTGAAGAAAGGTAGCATCATACCAAAAGATCTTCAAACCAATCCCTTGGACAAAAAGCAGTGGCGAGTCCTTGCAGCAAAGGAACCAATCATCTCGGAAAAGCTCGGAACCTGACCAGAGAAGAGCATAGGTGGCGGAGGCAAAACCAATACAGAGTTCTCCCAGCAAACCCGAACTTGAAATGCAGACTGTGTGGCAAAGGTTGTGGATGCAGGATTGGTCTGCTCAGTCACACACGTTGACACCGAAGACAATGAGAAAAACACCATCCCTGTGGGTATAGTAGGCGCCGTTTTCTGAAGCAGAGTGACAGCTTTGAGTAAATGCGTGTGTGTGTGTGTGTGTGTGTGTGTGTGTGTGTGTGTGTGTGTGTGTGTGTGTGTGTGTGTGTGTGTGTGCGCGCGTGCGTGCGTGTGTGTGTGTGCGTGCGTGCGTGCGTGTGTGTGTGTGTGTGTGTGTGTGTGTGTGTGTGTGTGTGTGTGTGTGTGTGTGTGTGTGTGTGTGTGTTTATTACTAATCATCTGTGCTGGTTAGGCAAAAAGACAATGCATGAGAAGGAGAATTTTTTGAGGTGTGGGAGGGTCATAGCTTTCTGCATCACACTACAGGCTGTTGCTGCAGTGTTTAGGTATTGATTCCAAGTGCTTCGTCCTGGGGTACTGAACGGTTTCGATTTTATGTGCATTCTTTCCTACTTTCTGTATTGTTATTTTCTCTCTCTCCTTCCTCGTCTTCCCTCCCGGCCACCTTGCATTTGGGTGGTGTGATGTGGCAAGGGAAGGGGCAATAACATAGTGTGGCTTCATCCGGCCACAGCCATGATTGCGTTCAGATGATGTCAGTCCACAATTCCGTGTCACTGATTGTCTCCTCGACTTAACCTCACGGGATTATCTTCTTTCCCCTTTCCTTCCACTCCCTTCCTCGGCGTCCTCTCCTAGCCTTCCTCCTACCTCCTTTCCTCTCTCTCTCTCTCTCTCTCTCTCTCTCTCTCTCTCTCTTTGTGCTCAATCCTCCTTCTACACATTACTCTCTCCCACAATACACCAGATTTTCTCCTTCGCTTCGTCACACACGGGATGCTTTACATATTCTTGATTAGAAAGATATATGAGAGAATGAGGAAAGTGAGACAGAGGGAAAAGTAGGAGAGGGAATAGAAGGGAAAGCACAGGAGAAAGGGAAACAGAGACAGTGTGAGAACAGGAAACTTCTCTGGAGAGTATACTAGACTGACAAAACGTAAACAGTGGATTATTAAAAGAGAAAAAGCAACAGAGAAGCACGTAAATATGGGAGTGGGTTGGAGGACGTGGGAATAAGAGAGAGGGACTAAAGTAGCTTTGGCTGAAATGAATGAGAGAAGGGGAAGGGGAAGGAAAGCTTAGGGGAGGGAGAGAAGGTTGGGAAAAGTATGGAGGGATGCCGGCTGGATCAAGTATGGTAATGGAAATACATGAAAAAATGAAAATAAATACGAATTATGACAAAGAAATGAGCAACGTAGCGGACCTGAAGAGAAAGCTTTTTCATTGTTTAATAAAGAAAAAAAAAAGATATTCGACCAAGCGAGGCTGAAAAAAACAAAAAAAACAAATACAGAAAACTATTGTTGGGATGTTCAAACGAAAACAGAGGGATGTTGAGGGAAAAAGGCGGAAAGGGAAGAATGAAGCCTGCTTAAAAAACATTGTGGACTATGGAGATGGAATGAGATGAGAGAGGGAAAATGAAGAAGAGGAAGAAGGGGAATGGCGAAGGATGAAATGGAGGGAACTCTGTCACTTAGATCGAAGCAATTACCTCCCCCTCCAGAGGCCAGGGTTGCTAGGTGGAGTATGGGGCGAAAAACTCAGCGTACCACTCTTTGCCTACCCGGTTATAGTCACATAGCTTATAGATCCAACTTTAAGCTTCTTCCTTTATTTAAGTTTTAAAACAGTCCACACCGTCACCCTTAGATACCTCTGGGATACTGATCGTTATGCAAAGAAACCAAATAATGTCAACTGGAAGAAATTAATGAAAATGAAAACCAGATATAGGGCATCTGTGGAAGTCAGTTATTTATGGATGATGGGCAACCCCTGGAGTGTCGCTGAACATATCCCGCCATGGGTGGAGTTTTAGTACAGTGCTGCATGTCGTTTTCCTTTGTTAAAAACAATGACCGTGAATACCTGCAACGGTATTGTATACAACCTGATCTAGTTCGAGATCTACCACTGTGCAAAATTTTGTTTCTTAGTGAAAAAAAAAAAAAAACATGCATACCGACAGTCACTAGGAAACGAGGGATGGGAGAATTGCAAGTATACTGTAGGTCTGCCACTTAGCAAAATTTCTGGTTCTTCGGTAAACTTTCCCCTGCTGACCATCCCCTGTGGAGATGGAGGAGTCACACCCTCCCTAAAACTTGACCCAGGTGGAGGACGAGCACTGCAGGTTTTCATTAGTAAATAAAAAAGATAGAAAAATAACCATGCATATCAAAGTTACCTACTGTAGGTTGCCTGGGAACCAACCCCCCTGTCAGGCCATGTGTTTAGGGCCGTGGTTCTCATACTTTTTTGGATCGCGACCCACCTAATAGCTTTGGTAGAGGCTCTTGACCCACACTCTTCCCTGAATTGTACCGACACACACACACACACACACACACACACACACACACACACACACACACACACACACACACACACACACACACACACACACACACACACACACATACACACACAACCACAGACCCATCTTATTAACTGCCAATGTGGATTAATGTCTGTTGATATGTTGTGATACTGTGGGCAGGTGCCAATTTTAGTTATACCAGCACAACTGTGCATTACTGAGAGTCTCCCAGCCTTGCCGTATGTACCAATGGAGTCTGGAAAAAAAGAAAAAAGATATTAAACATGTGATACGATCTTGGTGATGGATGGTGAGGAGTGGGAAGTAAGGAAGAGGAGGAAATCTCAGGGTGCGTTGTTATTCTTGTAAATTATACCGCCAAGATCCGCAGGACTCCCCCCTCTCCCACTGAGGGCATATTTCGGGGATTCCACCACCCCTTCACGCTGGTCCCAGTTAAGTTCTTCCATTATGCACATTTTCGTGCTCCTACCCTATCCATTTCAGACCCTATGAGGCATCGTTTTTCCCAAATATGTTCTAAAGAAACAGTTGGATCAATATGACATTTTGGCACAGTTTGTTTGACACCGTCCCCTAATTTATGGCACTACAGTGCATTGCCAAGTGTGTTTCATTAAGGAGTTTACTCTTGGCTTTGAAGGCGAAGCTGCAAGAGCCGAGCAGACATTCGGACAGAAGACGGGAGTGGAGGAAGAGGTGGTGGAGCGTTACACGTCACAACTACGTCACGTAAAACCTTCCCCTGTCCGAATGTCTACTCGGCTGTTGCCAGCTTCGCCTTCAAAGCCAAGAGTAAACTCCTTAATGAAACACACTTGGCAATGCACTGTAGTGCCATAAATTAGGGGACGGTGTCAAAGAAGCTGTGCCAAAATGTCATATTGATCCAAGTGTTTGTTTAGAACATATTTGCGAAAACGATGGACAAGGGAGTTAGAAGATGAGGGAAAATAAAGAAGGATAGGAGAGAACACTAAAGAGAAAGAGTGAGACTGCTTGAGAAAAGAAAAATACTCAGAAGTGGAACTGCAAAAATAATGAGAAAGATCTGGGTGAGCGAGTAACAAGAAAATTTGGAAGACAGCCAGGAGTAAGAATGGGAGAGGCGGTGAAAAACCGGACGAGGGGGAGGAAGGTTGAAGACACGTTGAAAGAGAAGAAAAAATGGGAAGAGGAAAAGAACGAGAAAAAGCAGTAGACATGTAAATATAATGTGTATCAGAATGAGAAAGAAAATGGATAAAGGGGGGAACAAATAGAGTAAATATTTACGAAATAGACAGAATGTGAGAAATGAAACACCAAGAACTTTGGCCCAAAGCTGTCAACGCAAACCGTCGCTTGGTATGCCTCCGCCAAGCCTTGCACACACACTCTTCAAACAACCTCCATGACCTTGCTGACTTAATCAGTTTATCGACCCTTTACACTACATCATTGACAATAGTTTGGTCGAAATCGGTCGAGGAGTTCAAGAAATACCGAGCCCACAAGGAAAAACTAAGTCGACCCCATACGACGTTGACCTTGCTGACCTAACCCGGTCATCGTTCCCTCACACTGTACCACTGACAAAAGTTTGGTCGAAATCCGTTGAAGGGTTCAGAAGATATCGCTCCCACGCTCATATGACCTTGACCTTTAATCTCTTGACCTTGCTTGCCCAAGCATTACTCTATTTCTAACGAAGTTTGGTCGAAATCCGTAGAGGTCAGGAGATATGGCGTCCACGAGGTTAAACTAGGTCGACCCCATATGACGTAGACCTTTGACCCCTTGACCTAGCTGAATTAATCAGCTCATCATCTCCCCTTACTGCATTACTGACGAAACTTTGGTGGAAATTCATCACAGTGTTCAGGTATCGCGCCCACAATAGTGTTACGGATGCACGGATCCACACACTCCCGAACACACGCACGGACGGACACACCAATTACTTAATGGCTCCTCCACCATAGGTGGGCAGAGGCATAATAATGGAAGGTAGGAAGAACACGTGAGATGTACGACTAGAGACTTAACAACAGGGCAGCTCACAAGCCAAACTTACAGCAAATCAGATTCCTAAACCACTTATACTCTGGATTTCGAAATGACCACTCAGTAGAAAGCACACACACACACACACACACACTGCTATGCTATGGTACTTTTGCTGATGTTGAACATCGCCGGTCTGTCTGGCAGAGCAGACGATTGGCAAGTAACCACCCCTACATGTGCTGTACGTGCCCTGCAGTGACCCGACGATCCCTTACGGTGGACAGCACCTTCCCACAGCAGGGGTTGGGGAACAGCGTAGAGGTTTTGTTCCTGGATGGACGCTGCAGTTGCGCCTCTCAACCAATGTAACAGAGGCACCATTGCACCATTGGAGGCTCCACATCACACCGTTATTTCGTTATATGGTTACTACCCAGCGTTGTAAATGGTTTTCCTGATGTACAAGAACCATTAATCTTGTCAGTGTAGTCACCTGAATTGGGAACATGAGAAACGAAAAGTGATGGGAAGGATTGGAAAAACAGGAAGAAAGGAGGACAGACTCAGATAAAGAATGATAAATGCAAAAGAAGAGGCAGCAAAGATAGTCGTGAACACCAAAGCCACGGTGTGATTAAATGACTGACAATCGGTAAGTAAAATAATCTTGCTAAAAAGGTGTCAGCTGTTAATCTGAATGACGAAGAGAGTGAGAAAGCTAAAAGGAATTATAAGACGAAGGTGGGAGATAATGGTTAAGGCAAGAAAGAGAATAAAAACAGGAAAATTATAAAGTAAGCACTAGGGTGAGGAAGGAAGGGGAGGGAAACAGATAACAGGGGAAAAGCCAAGAATGATAGAGAGTGTAGAGGCAGGGCTGAAGGGGAGTGTTGATGGTGTGAGGGGGACGGGGTTACTAATGAGAAGTAGGGAGGCGCTGATGGGGAAAGCATAGGACAGCGCGGGATGGAGGGGAGCAGCAACTATGTAGAGGACAGAGGGAAGCAACAGGAGAGGAGAGACATGTGCGCTTGAAGGGGTGAGGTCTAGGGGTTGAGGTGAGTGATATGAGCTACCTCTGATGTTCGGCTTCAGAGGATGGTGATATATATATATATATATATATATATATATATATATATATATATATATATATCTATCTATCTATATATATATAAGTAGATAGATATAGATATATATATATAGATAGATAGATAGATAGATAGATAGATAGATAGATATAGATAGATAGATAGATATAGATATATAGATAGATAGATAGATAGATAAAACAAAAAGTAACAAAGAATCTTCCCGATGTACGATAAGAGTTGAGTGACGGGCGAGTGAAATATCCATCAAAGGAGGACGTCTAATTGTGGTACCTCTTATCATTCAGGTGGAAAGTCTGCGCAGAAAATGAATTTTGTTGTTTCTCTTTCGTAACTTTCCTGCCCCGTCTCTCTCTCTCTCTCTCTCTCTCTCTCTCTCGTAATAAGCTAATGCAGGAGTCTTCATTGTTTTATTTTTATTATATATATATTTTTTAACCAAATAAAACAATATACTCTTAAATCAATGACATTTTTATCTTTATTTGGTGCAAGAGAATATCAGATATTGATTACAGAATATTTCTTGCCTTACATATGTGCCTTTGAAGATTTGTTTACGCTACTCAGTGTAATGTACGCAGTGAAACCCAGTGAATGTGTGACGCATGTATGACAAATTCTGTAAGACTGAGTAACTCTGATCTCTATGTGATTCCTCATAGCATATCTGTTCCAAGCATATTCAGTAGTATATATATATATAAATAATATATATATATATATATATATATATATATATATATATATATATATATATATATATATATATATATATATATATATCCATCATCCAATCCTTCATTGCCCCATGAGGAGCGTAGGAGCCAGGGGCTAGGCAGTTGGTCCCGACATTTAAGATTAGAGTGACAAGCTCACTCATCCCTGAGTGGCATTACATGAGCAATCAACCTCAACCACCCCTTGGATATAAACCTTCACCGGCTCAATCCGATTGGAGCGCAATAATTACCCACTAAACCACCAGGCGCCAAAATTTCGTTACATGGTTACCACCCAGCGTAGTAAATGGTTTCCTGGTGCACAGGAAACCATTTGGCTTGTCACTCAGTGTAGAGTCACCCACAGGCTGAAGGATGTGGAAAGAATAAAGGAAGGAAAGGCAGAAGAAGGAGTGTATAGTAAAGTCACCCGTAGGCAGAAGGACAAGGAAAGAATGAAGGAAAGAAAGACAGAAGAGAATGGAAGGAAAGAAGGATGGAGAGGAAAAGGCAGACATCCGAGAGCAGCGCTACATCGAGTGAGTGGATGGTGAGCGCCCCCACCTACTACATAGCTATATATATATATATATATATATATATATATATAATTATTAGTGGGCTGAGGCAGCGCATGCAGCAATGAAGCAACTGGGGTAGATGGTAAGTGATGCTGCCAACTGCCCTGCCACTATTACTACAAGTACGATACAGTCTTCAGTCTGTCGTTCGTGTATGTCTCTCACACTAAGCGTGGAATATTTTTTTCCCTTCAATTATTAGTTTTATATGTCAATATAAATACCAATGAAGTGTTTTAAATATTTAGGGTCACATATTGCTGTGGATCGAAGAATAGATGCAGAAGTGAAGTTTATAATGAATGAAGTAGATAAGATGCTGGGAGGAATGAAAAAATGTTTAGATGTCGTGTCGCTTAGAATGGATGTAAAGAGAAGGCTGTATGAGGGTGTTGTGGTACAGACTGCGCTATATGGGGCTGAAACATGGAATATGGGTGTAGCAGAGAGGAAAAGTTTGAATGTAATGGAGATGAGGTGTCTGAGGAGTATGTGTGGAGTGACGCGTATGGATCGAGTGCGAAATGAAGTGCGAAGGAGAACTGGAGTTGTTCGGGAGATGGCTGGTAGAGTTGAGCAGAGGGTGTTGCAATGGTTTGGGCATATGGAGAGAATGGATAATGAGCGACTGGTGAAAAAGATAACTAGATCTGATGTGAGAGGTGCAAGGCTGAGAGGGAGACCACGAATAGGATGGATGGACAGTGTGAAGAGAGCGCTGGATGCGAGAGGGATGTCTGTTGAGCAAGGAAGAGTGGCTGTGCGTGACAGAAATAAATGGAGAGAAATTGTGAATGAATATATGATGACTCAGCCCTGAGGGGATAGTCTCCCGCATTGGGTCTGATCAGCTGGTCAGGTCAGGTGCGGGTAAAGGGATGGGTCTATTATGACGTGGCAGGGGTAAACCAGCTCTGCTGTCGGGCCCTGCTGCGGATGTCACTGACTGCACTGCGCAGTTGACCTTTGTGCGGTGTGGTGCGGTGAGGATCTGTCCCTTCTCCCCTCTGGGGCTAAGATGCGAATGAATGTGTTTGAATGGATGAGTAAATGGGGAGTGTGTCGTCCTGTCTCGGCTACCTCCCTTTCCTTGGGGGAAGCAGCCTAGGTATATAGATATAGATAGATATGTCAATATTATTGATCTGAAAGAAAATAAATGATTTCAGTCATCACCATCATCTTGAGACCGTTTCTTGCTCCCACATGAAGGTGGGATCAGATATAATAACAAAGAAGGTATATAGGAGAAATCACTGAACTGGGAATCATATTAACAGCATTCCTCTGCAAAAAGGAGCCATGTACCCATTCACACACATCAGCCAAGCCTCTGGGACTCTGGCTTTACCTCACAGACATCTCCATCGGCATTTTTTCCTGTTTTTCTTTACACATGCGCTTTTGCATATACCTACCAGATAGTCATTTTATTGATATACGCACTGGAATGTAGAAATCACTTGCAACAAATTTCTCTCCACTCAGTGTTAAGGTTGCCACCTGTCCCACTGGTCTTCGCTTCCACCCTTCCAAGAAAAGGAAGAAGAAGAAAGCTCTAAACTCTGATACTTGACGTAATTTTCATACGCAAAGTATGACACTGAATTCGTCTTCATATTTTAATTCATTCGTACGACGAACGTCGTTTCGTGTTAAAAAGAGAAATGATTATTTGCGTTATCTTTTAGACTGGCTATAAATTACATCGAACGCCAATACGTTCATGTGATGCATACTACATTTGTTTCAGTTTTATACTCATGACTAATCTAGGCAGTGCACTTACTGTGGGTATATTAACGTACAGGAAATGAGACAAAGTTGCCCCACACACTGTTCACACACACACAAAATATTCATATTGAAATCTTATATGTGGCGTGTTTGGCGGCGAAATGGAGTAGGCCCAGTAGGGCAAGTGAATGGTGATGGCAATCGTATGTTGACAAGGTTCCTCATGGGATCACCCTTTTTCTAATCTCACAATGCCGTTTAGGGCACGAGTTATGCGTGTGGTCACGTCAGGTGTGTAGGGCAGGAGGGGATATGTGAGGTGTCTAAGGCAGTAGGGGATGTTTCTGGTTAAGCGTGGCGTGTTTCGCGTGAGGGTATGTGTGTGCTTATGTTATATGTCAATGGCTGGAGTGGATGTGTGCTACTTTTCCATAATATATCAGACTGTTTTTCTTGTTTCCAGCGTGTTCATCACTTACTGTTAAAGGGGGGAATAAGCTAGAGAATACAATTTGTAATGCACGGTAAAAAGAGTATGACAAAGAGGATTGTAAAAGTTGTTGATACATATACTGTGCACTTGAAGAAGTTTGTAGTTTACCGACTTACTATATATACGGGTAACAATGCAATGTCGTGTCAAACGCGTTTGTGAGAAATTAGTCATGTGTTTACTTGTTAAATGAGGACTGAGAGTAACACAATATGGTGAAACGCCAGTAACCATTCGCACACTTACCCTTTCAATCAAGTGATTTGTTTCTTTTTATTCTTGTTTCCCCAGAGGAGACTTGTCAAACTAGATGAGTTAGATAACAGCCTTCATTAACCCCATCTTGAGTTGAATACAATCGCCTAAACGTAGTAAGAGGAGAATATATAATACGTCACCGGATTAAGGACTTGATGATAATCAGACTCAGAACGGTTTTCATTACTCGTTTCCCGGAAGCCTCATTTTTTGCTAGTACATGTACCAGTGAGGAAGATACTAGAATGAAATCACTGTATGACGACAACAAAGACATGGTTGTGAATGATCTGGTTAGCTGTTATTCAAATGGTTTTAAGTGTATTACTAAAACACAGCCCAGTTATATGATGTGCTATAAGAATGTGTTGACATTTCCTGTAAACATTGTTGTTTTCATGGAAATACGCAACAAAGATCATATATTTCTCCAGTTACAATAATGTACCTTCGTGTGTGTGTGTGTGTGTGTGTGTGTGTGTGTGTGTGTGTGTGTGTGTGTGTGTGTGTGTGTGTGTTTACCAGGATAAAAACGTGTTTGTACTTGAAAGTTCACAAGGGTTTATAATGAGAGTGTTGGATTATAGTGATGCGCTGGGGGAAGAGAGATTTTGTAAAAGTAGTTCTCACAGCGAGAAACATCACCTTCGCTCGGTGCATTCTGTGGTACTTGCCCTGCCGAGGGCGCAAAGGCAAAAAATAACAGAGAACATCAGTCAGGATGAAATTCGGAATGTCGGGTGAATCATCAATGTCTGCCAAGTGTCCTTAATATTGTTTGCAAGCTTTTGGAACTGTGCTACACACACACACACACACACACACACACACACACACACACACACACACACACACACACACATTAACTGTAGAGCAGACAAGCAATTTCGTTCACTCTGTTCACTTAGGTGGTTACCCTGCTGGTGCGTGGTGACTGCCTTCACAGGTGCACAATAAACAACTCTTTGGAAAATACTCCCTACTCACTCTCTCTCTCTCTCTCTCTTACACACACACACACACACACACACACACACACACACACACAGAGCAGATCAGTTTCTACAAGTTCCAGTGCATACACCACACTACACACCTTGCCTCCCACATTCCATGATCAAAGCCGTGGCAGAAGTACAAATATCTGCCAGATCTGCTCAGAAACATCAATGTGAATTAGATTTATCGCGTCAGCTGCTGATCCCCAGTTGATGTGACACTGTAGTGATGTATCGGATATCCGCCTCCGCTTCAGCGGAGCCTCCGCAGTGAAAATAATGTCCGCATTACTATCCGCGTCCGCGTCTTCAGACAACAAAAGCTCTGCATCATTATCCGCCACCGCGTTTTCAGATAATAAAAGGTCCGCATAATAATCCGCCTCCGCACCAAAGAACCGCAGAGGTTGCTGGTCTCCACCTATCCAGTATTTCTCCTTTCTCTTTTTGTCATAATTCTTTTTCTCTCTCCTTTTCATCCACAACTCTCCTCTCCGTTCCTCTTACCTACCAGTCCCTCTTCCTCTTTCTGTTTTCTTCTCTATTAGCTCTCTTCCTCCCTTCCTCTCTCATTGTTCCTCTTCTCTCTCTCTCTCTCTCTCTCTCTCTCTCCCAAAATCAGCATATATCAAACTATAATTTACTGGTGACTCTCAGTGTACAGTCGGCAGCAGTTCCACGGTGTACGACAGGCATCAAATTTCGGACAAGGTGGCAGTGATCTATTTATTATGTATGACGAGTTGGGTCCCCGTCCCGCATCCTGGTAACACACTTAAGTGTACACTTAAGTGTGGCTGAAACTCGTCACTTTATACTGCAGAAATGTACTGTAATATGTGTAAAACAAAATCCGCGTCCGCGTCCGCAACCGCGGACATGGAGGTAAAAATAATGCGCAGTTGTGTCCGCGTCCGCAAAAATTAATATCTTAACCTCCGCAGTTTTATCCGCAACTGCATTTTATGAGAAATAGATATCCGCCTCCACCTCCGCCTCCGCCTCCGTGCAGCTCTAACATTTGGTATCCGATACAGCACTAGACTGTCTGCGCAATGCTTCCCTAAAATATTTCAACAGGTTTGGAATT
The DNA here is from genome assembly GCF_032717465.1 of Coenobita brevimanus. Lineage (NCBI taxonomy): Eukaryota > Metazoa > Arthropoda > Malacostraca > Decapoda > Coenobitidae > Coenobita > Coenobita brevimanus. Next base: position 3,141,808 of record NC_137057.1, read on the forward strand.
TTGATGCATTTATTAATATCTAAAAAAAATCCGTACATATAAATTAAACTCAGCATTATAGGTCTAGCTGTTGATGAAGTGAAGCAAAAATCCAAACAAAACAAAAAACTAAAACAATATGGTATTCTCTCTCTCTCTCTGTTCATACGAGTATATGTTGAGCTGTCTGTCTGTCTGGCTATCTATATATCTTTCTATCTATCTATGAAATTGCATGAAAATGTGCAATGACTCGTAGATTCGTCATACCTAATTCGCTCCTGTTAACCAACTGGACTACTTTTGTATGAAGATACGTGTTTGATGCACAGTAACAGAAATAGCGTTCTCTTAAGATTTTCACTGATCTTGGCAGATTTAGATTTGCATTATTATGAAAGCCTCACTTGTAGACTACATGAAACAAGCAGGGAACTGGAAGGCACGTTAACCAAAATCTAGTCATCTATTAACTATTTGTCTGTATAATGCACACGCCCATCCCAAAACACATCCAGAATGACCACCACAAACGCTTCTCCAAGACCCTTTACTTCAATACCATTCTGTCTTTCAAGTCACCTCCCTTCTTATAACTTTCCACTCGTTTTCGGAAATCCTGTGCCACCGACACTTCAAAATTCATTTCCACTCTTTTCAGGAATTTATAATCATCCTCCATTATACACTCCTGCATTTTTTTTTTTTTTTCTGTTTCGCTCTTGACCTTTTATCTCTCGTTTCACATTGTTTATCCTCCCAGCCTCCAACCTCTTCAGTTTATCCATTCACCCTTTTATCGGTTTGGCTCCCCATCTATGTTTATTTCCAGCCAGTCTAAGCCGCATTCCATCAGGTATTCCTCACCTTGATTACCCAACGTCTTCCTTTACTTGGTCATGTCACGTATACTTAACGTCACATTATACAGTATGATGGACTACAGTGAAAGTCGAAAGATATGGTTGATACCAAGCAAGACTGAGGTGATTGTTAGTTGCCATTTGCAAGACAAGATCAGGCATGAGGATAGTCATGGGCAACAACTGAGAATGGAGCTTTTATGGAAGAGACAATAGTCGAACTAATGAGAGAGTGCGGACTGTTTGGGTGGGGTTGTTAAATACCTGTGGGATTTGTGTGACGAAGAATAATAAATAAATAAATAAATAAATAAGCAAAAACTTCAATAGCACAATATTAATGTGCGGGGCAGAGGTAATCACTATGTTTAAATTCAACTCAGCCCGAGGACGCCGTTACTAGTTGTAGTCTTGTTATCGCCAGACGATTGTATTCAGCTTAGGAGAGACCACGTACTGGGACTGACCCTTCAGTCTGATGATGTATTCAATTTCCTCGTGCCATTACCAAGCAATTTTATTTAGGGACGAGTTTTCCCCCTCGAGGGGTTCAAAATACCTGTAGCTGAGCGCGTGCGCTCGCTCACATCAGGTTGGAAACAGTAAAGGTGATTTGCACAATGTTATTCATCAAATGGGCTTCTTCGATGACGTCACAGCCTGGCCTAAATGGAGTGAGCGTTCTGATTGGTCAAGTGGGGAGAGAGGGTGTGGTTTGACACTCGCTGCGACATACTTCTATATGTCTGTTTGTTTTTCTGTCAGTTTTGTCAATCTGTCCATCTGTATATCTATTTCTGTATCTACAGTATGTCGCTGGAAACAGTAAAGAAACTATGAGCAATATTTCATCATCAGAAGCGAATTTCCTTGCTGTGCGTCCCAGGCAATCACCCGCTTCCTTCATCAAGGCCAGCCAATCAAGATCTCCCTCTATCCCATCCAGCCAATAAGAATCCTGCTTCTACTGCCGCCCATACGTCACAGCGACATCCCGATCACGCCCATCACGTTATTGGTGGATTCAAATTTAGTACACTCCGTTTCAGTTTGGTACACTCTGCTTCATATTTGTCTCGTCTTTTCTGCTCTTTCTAAAACCGTTTGTTGGAATGTTTTTGACACCGTTCTTCTTCTTCTTCTTTACCTTTCTTCTTTCTTCCTTCTCTTCCCTTTCTTCCTTTTCTTCCTTCTTTCACCTCCTACCATTATTTTTTCTTTGCATGACGATAACAAAATGAGAAAGTTAAATGGTAACAAAATTTGTGAAATATGATGAAAAGAAATGTACATAGAAAAAGGGTATTTGACTTTCTCTAAGGAAAAGGACATGCTAGCTAGTGCAATTCCTGAGTGATTGAGAGTCTTGAATCGCTCGTGCTCAATCCGTCCACGTGTGGGTACCTTTACCTGGTGAACCAATTATCTTACTCGGATAACACCATCTGGAAAAAGCCAGAGTTCATTAAAGAAAAGTGTCACCTGAGAGAAAAGATTAAAAGAATCGGAATGTGAATGCCGGGTTGGATTATAGGTCATTCACTGGGCTACAAAGGTTTAAGGAAATGGGTAGAAGAGCAGAAGAGATGTGCGAGTATATAACAAAGTGAGAAAAGCAAGGTTGTGGTGATAACGGCCGTTTAATGGGAAAGGATGAGGAGGAGCCTATCAAGACTGCATAGAGGCAGCCACGGCGGGGGTGAGGGGGAAGAGAAAGTCTCTGGGGCAACGTAGAATCACAGGGAGAGATGGAGTGGAACGAGATATGAAGATCTTCGCTTGTTGAAAGAAGACGTGATGAACAATGGTTTCAGTCGACGACACCTTAATGTGGCCCACGGTTGCCTGTTGGACTGAGGCGCGGATAATAAGGAAACACCTAGCTTACTGCCTGACATGGTGGAGACATCACCTAGTTATAAATACCTTAGTTTCACATAACGTTGGCTGATTTTTGTGGTCAGGATACAGCTTAAATCTCTGCACAGTTTCTGGGGTGGCCTAGTCTACGTTGCAATTCTCAACCAGATTAATGATGGAACGGTGGATATATTGGCCACAAGTTTCCATAAAGTGATAATGCGAGTTTGATTTTGTTAAAGAGAAAATGGCATATGATTTCCTTGAAATATTTTTTTCTGTTTCTCTTTCTTCCTCTTTTCATGCTTTGAGTCAGAGATCGGTGTAATGGCAATAGGCAGAGAGAGAGAGAGAGAGAGAGAGAGAGAGAGAGAGAGAGAGAGAGATGAAATTTCAGGGAGCCTTCATCCCCTGTCATCATCCTCACCTCAGCCACCCTCATCATCGTCGCCATCCTGCGCCACTGGTACCACTCTCAACAGTTGCATCTAAAAGTCCATCACGTTCAAATGTGACCAGTAGTTTCATGAAACCCCATCGAAATTTAGTCACAGCCAAATCATATGTCGCCAACCAATAAACATTCAAGTTGGCGCGATGAACTCGATTCTCACTTTATTAATTTAGATCTCTATATATGTGTAGGCATTAATGACTCCAACTGTTGTATACCATCAAATCACCTACCATAATTAAATCAGTCAGTACCATCATGGGTTTCTAACGCAACCGTTTCCATCATTATCATCATCTGCCTGACAATAACCCTATAATCATCACCTGCAGCCACAAACTCCATCAAACAATCGGTAATAATTATCTTTTGACCACGAGTTCCAACACAGCGATTTTCATCCCCACAAAATCCATCACCATTACCTTTAGTTTCCCGTATACTTTCGTCAGTATCATCGCACCTGTCCTAGTCTCCGCTGATATTACATCAACACCCACCATCATCTGGAACTCTACCACGTCATTCACCATCACCAGTTCCATCGGTAGCTGTTCGAGTAATATCGCCACGATCAACAGTTATTACAGTAATTCCCATTCATATTTCTCTCATATTTGACATCTGAGTCATCAACATCACTATCGCTTTTACACGCCAGAATCACGAATGCCTCCGCACCAGCAGCAGTAATGTCACCAACACAATAAAAGAATTATCCTGGTGTGTCACCATATTCAGTCTCAATTGAAGCAGCGTCCTCATTACAAGCATTATCGTCACTGCCCCAGTAACTCTAACCACCACCACCGCTACCACTTTCACAGAGACAGGCGATTCATAATACGATCCAAGTTTCATTCTCACAAGAGGTCAAGATAACTGCCACGTCCCTTTACCTAGTCAACAGCGTTGTTCAATTTCACTAGAAATACCAAAATTGTGAGCTCACCCCGAAACCCACACCTGTACCTGATGTTTGGTGGAGCTCAAAGTGATGTGTTATTTGCAACTCAGATAGGCTCATTATCTTAATAATCTCATGATTCTATGATATATAAACGAATATTTACTGTAATACACACATAGGATCAATAACCATGCTTACTGCTGTAAACACATAAACTAACAAGATGAAGCGCTGTCCCGTTCTGATAAACAATTACAACATTGTAACAAAATCAAAGTGAAACAGATATAAAAAGAAGCGTCAACACACACACACACACACACACACACACACACAAAGACTGAAGACCTCGAAGTGATCGCTGTAATACACAAAACGACTGCGAAAAACACTCGTCAGATGGATCGGGTGTGTTGGTTTGGGTTACCTTGACTCAGCCCCGGCGGAAAAGGAAGAGCCTGAGTGTGCCATAATGCAGGTGAGGCTTAGGTGAACCCGTCTAGTCCTACTGTATAACATTATCTACTTGACTCTAGGTGACTGAGCGAATTCATGCGGTGGTATACGTCTTTTATTTACTTATTTTGCTAAAATCAGACGATTTTCTTGACAGAAGAGAAACTTATCAGACAAGAAAGGTTAACTACTAGCTGCCGTCAACCCATGATTTCAGGAACTCGTTTATATGTTTGAATAAAGACAGTGGAGGTATAAAAATTGGCCAAAAGACAAAATGACGCATTGTAGTCGACGACGCACTAGGAAGAGAGATTATTCGCCAATAATGGTATACCTGAACTGATAATTAAGCTTATGATTATGTTTTTTCACTAAGGTGAATATACTGTAGCTCGGCATAAATCTCTGACAGAGATAACAACTTAAGCACAGAAGTTATCTAACGTATATTCAAGGTGTCTTCCAGCAAGGAATATCTGTAGAATTACATGCTGGGTGCGGGTAGGCAGAGCTTAACACAACTGATAATTATTTGGGTACAAGTCCGACACAGGTGGGTGCTGTTCAGACCTAAATGGATACAACTGAACAAGGGTAAGAATATACACTGTCCATGGAGGAAAAGATGGAAATTAGTGGACACATAACTTAAATCGCCACTGTGGGTATCAGAGGAGACAGAGTGAAGAGGGAGGTAGAAGGAGCAATGGGGACGAGAGTTTGGTCCCGACTGTTTCAGGGAAAATTGTTTATAAAATAATTCAAGATCACCATATTCATTGCTCTGCCATATGTGCCGACCGACATATCGTAAATACACACATATGGTACCAAAGCAGAAAGCAGCATCTCTAGCCTAAGTGTCAGGTGATGCGTGAAGGCTTAAGGATCTGCCCTCTGTTGGTGTTATTCTATGCATGGAGGAAGGAACCAAAGGTCAAAAACGAGCTAGACTCTTCCCGTAATAAATAAATAAATAAATAAATAAAGCAAACACAGACAGCCAAATTGAAGATCAGTTCATTTCGAGATGCCTGGACACACTGCGTTTAATAGTCTGACGGTCATAGGCAGGAGGAAATACAGATAGAGAAGGACAGTCCCGAAGTTGACCTGCAGCAGTCATGAGGGACTGGGAGTAACGGTTAACTCGTGCATTAGAGAGTTGGACAGAAAAGGGCTGAGAGTTTGCTGTTAGACGGGTGCTACGCGCTTGCTTAGTGTGGAGGGACGCAAGCAGACAATTCGGAGGAGCACCACTGAAGTAGCGATAGAAATGAGATAAAAATGCAACAGTGTGACAAAGACATAAAGGCTGTGAGGAAGTCAGTAAGAGGAGGAGATTTAATGAGATGAAAAGCCTTCGACTCCACCTTGTTGAGAAGAGTTGTATGTAGGGAGCCTCCCCACACATGAGAGTTGTGCTTTACACGGGGGGGGGGGGGATTAAAACCCCTTCACAGAGTTAGCAACTGTGTAAGGGTAAAGAAGGCACGGAGTCGGCTTAGCACACCTAATCTCTTGGAAGCAGATTTTGCAGGAGAGGTAATTACGTTCTTTCCAAGATAAATTTCGAGAGAATGAAATTCTAAGTATTTTCAAAGATGATGAAGGATTCAGCTGGATAAGATAACAAAATGAAGGATTCTCCTGCGGAAGATTTTGAAGGGTTGAAAGGTGTAGGAACTGATTTTTTGATGCAGTAAAAACAAGATTACTTCTACTATAATCAGAGATATGAACCAAGTCAGACATAAAGCGTGCCGTAGCCTCACATCTTGTTTATTGAAGTAACTGCTGAGATGGATGCTGCGAGAACAGAATCGATAGGTGAAGGGTGGAGTCATCAGCTTTTGAGAGGATAGGGTTAGATGTACATTTTAGAACGTCATTGGTGAATAGAAGGAAAAGAGCTGGTGATAGGACAAAGCTCTGAGAAACACCATTATTGACAGCTCTAATAGAAGAACGGTGGCCGTCAACAACAGCAGCTATACAATAAAAGCTTGAGATGATGACACAGATTGAACGATAAGAACCGCAAGAGGATAGTTTGGAAATTAAATGTATATGCCAGACACGATCGTAAACCTTTGATACATCAAGTACAACGGCAGAGCTTTCGCAGAAGTCCCGAAAGGAGGATGACCAGGAGTCTGAAAGGAACGTCAGAAGATCGCCAGTCGACCGTCCTTGATGGTTCCCCTCATTGTAATCGGAAGAAAGGTTTTAAAAGTGTGTGTGTGTGTGTGTGTGTGTGTGTGTGTGTGTGTGTGTGTGTGTGTGTGTGTTTAGACTAGATTTTAAAACTTTAGAAATACAAGATTTTAAAGCAATTGGGCAATAGTTAGAGGGCTGGGAATCGTCACCCTTTTGGAGACAGACTGAATAACAGCAACCTTCCAGCAAGATGGAAAGGTACAGTCTTCAGACAAAGGCGAAAAAGTTTACCTCGGCGGAGTGTAAGCACAGAAGCACAGTTCGTGAGGACAACAGGAGGGACTCCATTGGGCCCATAATGCCTAATTATTCGATATGGAGACTGAGCTCCTCAGCTTGTGTCCAAAACTACATTTTAAATCTGTAGTGCATAGCAGCAAGTAAAAATGGTCATATGACGGTTTTATACATGGTAAGCGGTGCTCAAAGACGAGTATATAAATAAGTACTGCTATGCCCTGTCGGTTAGAGTAAGATTTAAGTGGATGCAGGTTGGTACAAATAAATGTAAGTGTGACTTCTGACGGATACAGATATATTGAAGCTAAAGTGTGTGTGTGTGTGTGTGTGTGTGTGTGTGTGTGTGTGTGTGTGTGTGTGTGTGTGTGTGTGTGTCTTTACAAGGGCAGTGTTGTTTTGTGAATAAGGGAGATATATGCATTAGAATGCAATAGGTGTAGATGTGTGCAAGAAGTGGATAGAAATGAATACGTATGCAGGACGTACTGTACGGAAGTTGGTGTGGGTGTTTGAGTGAAGGCCTGTGTGGTCAAGAAGGAAGCAAGTATCCCGCCTCATGCTCCTCCCACGTCATTCCCCTCATTCCTAGACATTCCCCGCCCACACCTCCCCACCTAAAACCTACCTCTTCTTCTCCTTCAATGGGGCCGGGTAACATCATTTCGGTGAAGCTTCAGACCTAATTGAATGCAAATATGGTTTGAGGAAATTCACATAGCAGAGATGTAAAAAAAAAAATTAGGAAAAAAAATGAGAGAACAGACTGGAAAAGTACACAAACAACAGAGAGGGAAAAATATGAAAAGTTAACCTGGGAAAAAAAGGAAGGAATGGAAAGAATGTAGAAATACAGAAAATGGAGGGCAGGAGAAAAAAAGAAACATAGAAGAAATATACACTGGAAATCGACGTGTAGGCAATATGTGAGTACATATGGTTCAAAGGTGACAAGGGGAGAGAGAGAGAGAGAGAGAGAGGGGGGGGGAATGAAGGGGTTATGAAAGCCTGGAAAACAATGAAAACAAAGGTGAAATGCAATAGAAAATGACATTGGAAAAGAGAAAACACAAGACTACGGAAAGGATATCAAATAAGAGAAATGTGGCAGACAGTTAAGCAATTATAAAGCTGCATCGGCTTTGGTGGCACACTGATCACGTAGTGTGTGTACTCGATCCAGGCTTGGAGCACACACCGAAGCCGATAATAAAGTGGATGACAGTGGTAGGTCCTTTCATATGTTGGCAAAACATCGTTTCTACTGATGGCATTGACGGACCTTGGCACTCATAAGCAATGGCACTATAACATTTCGACTTTCACATTCATCCTTTTTCTTACAGGCCACCCCCCCCCTCTATATCCATACTTCACCAGCATGGGGAAGGGTTACTTATGACTATCACTCTCCTTTCGAGGAGAATGTCCTGTTCTGCAGCCAGTCTACAATGGATTCATACAGAAAGATACAGAGAAGGAAATTTTCCTCCTGCACTGTCATCAGTCTACACCACTCAGATGCTGACTGTAAAATTACTACTGTATGTAAGTGCTGTGATTCGACATTAAAAAATCTATACAGTATTACGTAAATTAATATAACAAATTTTCCATCTGCATTTAGGCCTATCTTCCATCTCCTCCCATCTCTCTTCCTAGTACTCTTGCTATTTATAGCGCAGGGTTGCACTCATTTCATCGTCACCATAACACTGGTGCAGAAGGACGGCTGGAGAGCATGAGGGTTGAGGCGGGGTAACAGGCATAATGATCCACTACGCAGCATTGTCAGCACAAAAAAACACAACCCTCGATGGAAGGCAACGTGCTAATGTTGTAAGCACCTACAGTCTGCCTGTTGTCGTGCCAGGGTACTGAAGACGAAGTATCTCGCGATATCTTTGCCGTGTACAGCAGGTCTTTTACTATGCGATAATGTAAAGTTTTTGAGCCATTCTAATAGACTACGTAATCCTTTACCCGGAGGTATCAAGCTGCAGATTGTTACTGGTGCATATAAAGGATTAACTTGCACTTGCTGTCGCTTTTTTTTCTTACCAACCTCCAAACCCACTTACCTTCACCTAGCTACTGTATCTCGGCGCCTACCTTCCTCCCTACCTTTACACCGCCCTATCTACTCCTCTATCTACCCCGTACCTTCTTTTCTGCCCATCTCTTTGCCTCTTTACCCACACACCTACTTACCTACCTACTTACCTACCACCCCTTCTCCCCCGACACCCTACTGCCTTCCTGCGTATTGTTACTGACTGGAGTTCAAACCCGTAACATCACAGAATAATGAACAACTTCCATCAAAAGGCAACAGAGCCAGAATTACCACATTACTAGATAATGGAGGTTACCGCCCAAAAACATAGATTGGAGGGTTAATATTATAACAATAGAGCAGCCAATCAGATCAGGACAGTTCACCTCATTGGTTTAGTTCAGTTTTCTTCCAATGCCAGTAGTCAACCTAATAACTTAAGCTTACATAAATTTTGAGAAATAAACGTGAATTAATCTTATTAACTTTTTACTTAAGTTACGTTAAGAAAATTCCTTTATTCCGTTATTTTCATTTCTCTTTATGATCAGAATATAGTCAGTAATTAAATTGAAAGAATATACACTGAAATCATGAAAATCATGAATATTATTTACATATAAATCACACTTTATACATTCACACCCTTTCCCATACAAGATAAATAATACTCATCACTAGAGAGAGAGTTAGACAAGAAACCACAGTACACAGAGAGGCAGACCCACGATTACAGGCAGGTCAGGTCAAGGCAGAGCTCGAAGGTAAACTGCATTTCAAATTAGTGTATACATAACTTGCCGTCATCGCCTTGGTCATTAATCATATCATACACCGCCAAACCTACAACCACTCACGAATAACAATTAACTGTGAAATAACAATAACACAGAGTACTTCATTGCCATGTATAAACGAAGACCAGCAAAAAAGAAAATGATAATCCCAGTATAACTATTCTTACGTCTGGCAGCACTGCTAGACGAACGGGCAGACGAGAGCACCGGAGGGGTGGAGGGCGTCAGGAAGTATTGGCGCCAAGACAGCCGGCTTTTATTGCCTGGAGAAAAGGTGTCTGGAATTTCACACTCCTGGGCACAAACATTGTTCATCTAGTGGTTAAATCATATTAATGGCATACATAACAGTATTTACATCTCCACCTACCTCCCTTCCTACCATCATATTCAAGTCCTTCCTCCCACTTGCCTCCCTACCCACGTCGCTGGCCACGTCCGGCGGCAAATGACCCTGGCAGTTGCGCCGCCAGATTTTAATTATTTTCAATCAATCAATCAATCGCTGTCCACGTACCTGCCTACCTACCTACCTACCATACTTCCCTGCCTATCTCTTCTCTGACTAAATACCGCGCTGCCTACCTACCTCTCTGGCTGCATTCCTATTATTTCTCTATCTCCCAGCCTAACTTCCTTCCTTCCTGCCCATCTACTTAGCTACCTCTCTACACACCTAACTCTTTTCCTGTTTTTCTATTTATTTCCCTGTCTAACAACATCTCTGCCTCTCTCTACCTTCCTCCCTCCCTGCCTATATGCCTACCTACCCTCCTACCCACCTCCCAATCCATCTACCTGCCTCCCTGTCTGGCCAACTACTTACCTCCCATTTTACCTCACTGGCTGTCTCCATCACCTAATGAGTTAGTGTATTTCAAGTTCTTAGCGGTCTGTCAGTTTCTAGTGGGTTATATAAGAATTGCGATGAGGTACGGTATAAGTAACTGTTTTTTGAATATCTTCTTTCAGCGTTGCTCTGAGATGGTTCACCACTCCGATAAAGGCACACGGGAAGGTGGAGAGCATTCGTTCGGTAGCTTAAACATCAAAAATGGTTCATAACTGAGGCTCCTACTGTAGATCGCGAGCAGACGGACGGACGGAACTCTCATCCTGGCTCAAGAGCGTTAATGCCTTCAACCAAGTCTTCGGGAAAATACACACACACACACACACACACACACACAAACACACACACACACACACACACACACACACACACACACACACACACACACACACAGATTTCTCTCTCTCTCTCTCTCTCTCTCTCTCTCTCTCTCTCTCTCCCTCCACTTTAAATCCCTTATCCTCTGTGCATGAGACGAAAAAGAATCTCAGTTTCCTTTAGTCAGGGATCGGAATGGCCAGTTTTACCTCAACGTGGAAAGTGGGTCCAAAGTTTTTTTCTGCCTGATTTATGGTTGTATAGGACACATGGGACCCTTGGGGGAAATTGAGAAAATGTCTTAAAGCCAGCTATCGGCAGGGGTAACCTGTGGAACATTTGGTGCTGGCGGAAATTTTCTATATATTACTTGTGCATAGATAATGATATTTTATACGTTCTTACAGGTGCAACTAGCAATGCCATAGCCACGGAAGAGTGCTACCTGTCATTCAAATTCGACTGCTGTAAGAAAGATAGACCATCACATGGTGGACGCCGTACAATAGAACCCATGGTCATCTTCAGTAAAGCTTACGGGGATGGTAAACATGAAGAACTGCAGCGAATACTTGACACTGAAGAAAATCCTATCGTGCAAGCTCACAGAAACTGTCTTACAACATACTGTTCATCTAAATCAGTGCCCAAATCAAACACAAGAGACTATAACACAGACGACAGTGCTGATTGTGATGAGAATCCCAGAATGAAAGTAAGACGATCAGATCTTCCAAGGTTTCTCTTTAAAAAACATTGTCTTTATGGTGGTGAAGAATGTAATGTGGAAAAAGATATGAAGCATCCAGGACTGAATCCCAACATACCAGTTTAGAGAAGTGGAGATAAGTGGGATGAGCGAAAAAATGAACTTTCTAACCTGGTCAGAATTAGGGTTAATGGTGCTACAGCAGACCTTCGTGCTGCTGATGCACGATATCATGTCAAATGTAGAACAAACTATTTATCACCTAGGTTTATTGCTGCTGCAGCAAGAGCAAGTCTTACCAGTGTAAGCAGAATGGACTGTGCTATGAAATCCGTTGTTCCCATTATGATACGTCTCTAATTCGGTATTCAAGTGATTTATTAAATCTATATAAAGAAAATGATGGTAATGCCTTATGCAGAAAGTCACTAGTTACAAAACTGCCAAACCATTTTTGTAACGAATTGCTCATATTTTCATCACGTGGAGTTACAACTACTTTACTTTTAAAACATACGGCGTCAGCAGCACTTAGAATTTTACCAGGTGAAAAGTGGGGATGACCTTAGCATTGCACTGAATAAGGTGAAAACAAAGATATGTGCAGAGACAAAGGACATTCAACTGGATAAGAGCAATTACAAAGCTGGGATAAATGATGAAGTTGCAAGAGATTGTGCAAGTGACACTTTATTAGCTTTGTTATCCCGATTATCACCAGTATTAGACCATACCCTCCCACCATCACTGATAGGCAATACTGTTACCTCTTTATTACGAAATCAAGTAGCGATGCTTCAACTAGGTCTTAGTGTTTTATTGAGGGATTCTAAAGAGGTTGTAAATTGTTTCCATGATTTTGGTGTCACAAGCACGTATGATGAACTAAGGAAGCTCAAGAAATCCGTTGCTGTTTCAGCAACAAAAAGAGCATGTTGTCATGGCATAAGCAGTGCTGAGGACGGCTTAATTCAGCTCGCTGGAGACAACTTTTATTATTTCATCACAAAACTGCAAACAATCGACTCATTCAATAGTTCAAATCATGACAGTCAGAAAAGAATGTCCAAGCGGTGACCGATGACGCAATTCTCAGACGCAGAAAGAAGGAAACACAGAGACCAACTGCCTATGATCCAGATGTTGTCAGATACTGTGGCCTCAAAAAAACACACATGCCTGAATATGCTTTATGTGAATACACAGTATCCAAAGGTGTATTATCAGACACAGATATGTTAGAATGAAGGGCAAGGGCAATTGATTTGTCCTTTTTTCAAGCCATTTACATGCGAAAACACTGGCCAGAATACAATGGTTACAACACTGAAATAGCCCGTAACGATGACCAACTTACAAAACCAATGACTAGTTATATACATGCCTTTGATTGATATGCCTCCAGCACACCATGATACTATAATGACAGCCATGATTTGGGCTCAGGAACTGACAAGAAAAGTTGGCCTGATGTTATCATGATGTTGTATATTAGGACTGAAAAGGAAGGGAATTTCCTTTACATGTGAGGGCTGTGGGATTAATGATAGTGCATTTCTTTGCAGCAGAGCAAATCATTTATGACAGATATGCCTCCTACTACCTTACAGCAATGAAGTCGCTCCCCCCCAATGTTCTCTCTCATTTCATGAAAGGAAAATGTGTTCTGAAACATCTCCCTGGCTTATGGAACGGCACGTGGAGGGACATGTTTATTAAAACAACTTTTATACCATATTCCAAAAGCAACCATGGAATCGTAAGGAATAAATCTGAGGCCAGAAGCACTGAAGACGTGGGCTCTAAGTCTTCATGTCTGTGGGCAGATTTCAGCAAACACTGCATCAGTGCAGAAGTCCACAGGTATCACATCAAAAGACGTGCACATGGAGGAGACAAACGCACGAACTGCAGCTGATATGGGGTACACAAGAGAGCTCAGGAACAAGCTTAGCAAATGTATCAATCCCATGGATCCAGAGCAGCATCCAGAGGGCACTGCAAACATAGTAACTGGGAAAATAGGTCAAGCAACAGTTAATGTCCACAATGCAGTTGCAATTGGTCCATTTCAAATGAAAGTATTCAACGAGTCACTGCCTGAAGGTTTTAACAAGAAGATTGAAAAACGATGCAAAACTACAGTACAGTATGCTTGAAACTAAGAAATCTCTTCAAATTGGCCATGAGAATGTATACGACACTAATTTGATATACTAGAGTGACTGGTCTCCAAGCTAGTAATCGAGAGACTGACATCAAAGATGTCATTTCGCATGAATTGGCTCCTGTCCCAGCAGCACTCTTCACAGTTACTGGGGAAATGAGAACAGCTAAAGCAAAGTCAATGTTCAAAAAGCTGACAGTGTGTGAAGTATCTTCGACAGTAGCTCAAGAAAGAATTGATGTCACAGTTATTGATGGCTGTGCCTACCTATGGATCCCTTACTGGCCTGCAGAGGTCACTGTACATGATTATATGGAGAAGCTCAAGCATGACATTGCACAGAAGCTTTATGAGACAGACGTGTATTTATTTTTTGACAGATACCATTTGTCAAGTACTAAGGATTCAGTTCGACTGTCCAGAGGAACTGGCAGAGTCCATCAAATGCAGCCATCAACCATGCTTCCATCCCAACAGGAGGCCCTAACTGTAACAGAAAATAAGAAACAATTGTTCCAGATAATCTGCAAGGAGCTGCAGAATGACCAAGATTTTGTTATAAAAAATACATAGGCGTACCCATTTACTCACTGCACAGGACAGCATCGTTGAAATAGGCTGTGGTTCTATTATACCAAGGCCAGATACAGCCACAAGCCATGATGAGGCAACAGGCATCTATGGCTGTGTCACAAGGGGCCACTGGTGTTTCGGTCATGTCTGATGATACTGATGTACATGTGCTGCTCTTACATCACTACCATTAACAAAATCAAGGTAAAATGATATGGAATCTCCAGTGAAAGGAAGAAGTGTCACTTATATAACAGCAACAGTACTGCACCACGGGGACATTGTGCATAAGTTTCTTGCAGGATACTGTTTTTCTGACTGTGATACTGTTGCGTCCTGCTACAGTAAAGGGAAGAAAAAAAAATCATGGTTTTGGAACAAGAAAATCTTTCCTTAAGGCTTCTTGGTCATAACAAAGTTCTTTGGCCTGATGAAGTCCAAAAGGAAACAGAGTTCATTGTGTTTTGTTACGGACAGTCAAAATGCTGCATTATGTCTGAAGCTAGGGTTAATGTTTGGAAGTCACGGGTAGGTAAAGGAATCAGTATCATGCCTAAACTGTGTTCTCTGCTACCTTTTTTTGCAGCATTCCAAGAAAATCTGAAATTGGCCAGTCTCTAAGCATGCATAGGGAAGAAGGCTCTGGCTCATGATCCCTCACAACTTGACCCTGTCCAATATGGCTGGTATAAAGATGAAGCTTCTAAAATATAAGTTCCAACAACACTACCAGTAAGTGCTCATTTAATACCTACAATTTATCAGGTGTTCATGTTCCAGTCACACACACCACAAAGCCAGTCAGGAGAGAGGACGTGTGTGCTGGGCAATTCCCAGATCCTGTCCTCCCCACTAGCCCAAACAGCACTGACTGGGCTAATGTATGGCCCGGCCTGCACTATATGTGCAGGGACTCTTTCAACAACAACAACATGTTCCAGTGATACACCATGTGCCAGTGCTAACTGTGGATGTAACAAAGCTGGAAATTCCTGTTCAGTATTTTGTGTTTGTCATATTACATAGTGTCAAAGGACACACACGAATCTGGCTCAGGAAAAAAGTGAGATGAATATGCTGACTGTGATGATGAAAATCATAACAGAATTGTTTAGGACTTTAGAAGCAGGTCAGTGTACTTAAAGTCACGTATAACAATTATTGTCATAATTGAGTCAACTTATAATCAGTTACAGAATAATATAAACTTAATATGTTTGATAAGAGAAGTATTGTATATTGAAAACACTGTCATTGTTGGTGACGGCATTATGCACGTATTACTGCATGTGAAATGCATATTTCTAGGGTCCACAAAAGATACAATATATATATATATATATATATATATATATATATATATATATATATGTGTGTGTGTGTGTGTGTGTGTGTGTGTGTGTGTGTGTGTGTGTGTGTGTGTGTGTGTCACAGGGAATCTGTGCAACCAGTGATTTCATGCAATCCTTAGGGAATGCGTGAAATGAGTTTAAATTAGGGTGGGTTAATTAAGGTTAGGTTAATTTACGCTGGAGTTAGGTTAGGCTGGGATAAGTAAGGTTAAGTAGTTAGGTTAGGTTAGGTTAGTTTAGTTAGGCTAGGTTATGTCAGTTTAAATGCATGCTAAATTATGTGAAGGGCTCATCTAATCCTGGGACAATAGAGGCCTGAATAGTACGTAGATAGACCTTATTTAATATACAAATATGGTGTTTTTCTTCCGTTCTTCTTTCAACCAGATATTCTTATCTCCATTTCCAGACCTTCCTTCCCTTCTCTATCTTCATCTGTTTATCTTCGTTGTTATTTTATATTTCCCGACACTTTCACTTTCGTATTTAACATAGATTGTTTTGATTTGTCCGTCTTACTGTATGACATTTTCTTCCCTGATGTTTGCATTCTCTCATCATTTTTTTTTTTGTTTTAAATATTCGCTCTTCTTCCTTCCCTTCTCGTTCTTACTTCTTTTTTTCTCTCGTCATTCTTTCTTCTTCATAAGGTATAGACTGTTTCCTTTTTCCTTCCAACTTCGCTGTCTGGCTTTCTTTATTAAATCCCACTTGTTATTTATGCCTGTGTCCATTTGATTAAATTTATTAGTTTTCGGTTGACATTACTTTCTTTCCTTAATTCTCTCGTTTCCGACTCATTTCCTATGTTATCTCCTCGCCTTCATCTTCTCTGACTGGGTATCGGATACAGACACAAATCTGTTATCCATTTTATTCATTACTTGCTCTTTTATTTATTTATTTTCCAATCTTCTTTCGTCCATTCCATACACCGATTCATGTTTCCATTTCCACCTTTTTTTTAATGCTTTTCACCAGTCTCAGCTTTTCTCTCACCATTCTCTCCCCCCCCCCTCTCTCTCTCTCTCTCTCTCTCTCTCTCTCAAATATTACTTGCAATACTGCCAATTATTCTTCCTGTTTTCCTCTGTAATATAATTTCATTTACCTGGGTTTTTAGTTTATCTGTCATCTCGGTCGATTTCTAAAACATCTATAACACTATCTTTTACTCTGCATTCTTCTAATCATTCTTTTTCCTGCCGGCTTCGGCTGGAGGGTTTGGAGGGCGGGGGAGAGCCTTCTTCTTTACTATCCTTATCTCATTCTAGTAGATCAGTTACTCTTCTAGGAGCTGCCTATCATGGGCCAACCGGTTTACTGCAGTTATTCTCTCTTCTTATGTTCTTATGTCCAGCACGGAACTGAAAGAACTCAAGTGGGATTCTCGTGTTCGTTAAACTAGTGGACTCTGTAACAACGACTCTTGCTGATCGTGTTCTGGAGACTGAGACTTTGCAAAAATGCGATAAAATGCTTCAGTAACTCTTCTGCATTCGGCAGGTATTACTCAACAACATCCCATACCACTCAGTGCTTATCCTTTCTGTCTCTCCGCTGACACCTCCTCACTCCTCTGGCATCCCTTCTACCTCGCCCTCCCCAGCTTTCCCTCCATCCCTGCTACCCATTCTCTAGGACCCCCTCCACCCCTCCGTCCTCCAGCACTCCTCCACCTCCACCTCCTCCAGCCTCCCCTCCTTTCCCTACTCCAGCTCCTCCACACAAAATTATCTCCCAGCCAGTTGTCGCCTGCCCCAACCCTGGTTTCCTTCCCACCTTATCTCGGTCAGAATTTACATACGATTTGCATACATATTGCATTGTGTGTGGGGGGGGGGATGGGGGGATTCTGGAGGGATTGGAGTAACACGGTTTCTTTAAGCTTGTTTAAGAACCAGGTGCTTAATCAAACTTGTACATTAAAGTGTTCATAAATGTGGAGGTCATGACAGCCCATCAGAACTTGGCTTTACGTGTCTCACCAATTTTCTTCAAAGACACAATACCGTGGATTGAATAAGTTCTTCTGCACGCGGGTGTTTGCATGTATGTGTGCTAAACCCCTTCATTCCCATATACATTAATATATTTTACCTTTCCTATGGTTCATAGTGCCATAGACTCGGTGGAGAGGGATGCCTTCGCTGGGTGGCACTGACGTAGCTGGTTGGCTCTGATGCCTGGTTGTACAAACGTCTCTGAACACCCCATCCTCTGGAAGGGGGATTGTCAACTGCAGGGAAGGAAGGGGAGGCAGTTTCAGCCATTCAAGTAACCCTGTGGTAACAACAACAGCAACAACAACAACAACAACAACAACAACAACAACAACAACTACTACTACTACTACTACTACTACTACTACTACTACTACTGCTATTACTACTACTACTACTACTACCACTACTACTATTTCTACTACTGCATTTTTGCTGTCTTGAGACAATAAAATTCAGTTCAGAAGATGTTTTCAGCATTGTGGAACACTTTATATACATATATATTAGGATCCCACTGCTACCTGGCGCGTCCGCGGGTGGCGGATAGGGGAAGGCCTTGTAGATATACAAGGTACCGTCTTAGACGGTGCGGACCATGGGACCCCCTATAGGTATATAGGGCTCCACCGAATATAACGAATAAAGTGGCAGAAAAAATTACATCTCGCCAGAAACTATGTGGCAGGGAGGTGAGATTATTTGCCACAATCCTTCCAACCAAACATGAGTTCTATTGCAAAGTATTTGACGGGCGTTCCTGTTGGATCATCGTCTATTAAAGGTCCAACCGCACTGCCTCCTGTGCTTATGAGCAGTGTGCCACCGAAAGTGAGTAAGCACTGTGTTGACAAGATAGAGACTGGGATATTAAACACTATTAAATCAATGAAGATCTATGCATACAATGTAAGAAGCCTCGCTGAAGATTACAAACTTGACAACTTAATGGCTGAACTGGAACTGGAAAACATTAGTTGCGATATTGTAGGTTTGAGTGAGACCCACAGAAAAGAAGAAAAAGTAATTCAGCTAAATGACAGTGGCCACCTATTTTACCACAGAGGAAAGGAAAATGAAAGAGTTAGTGGCGTAGGATTTCTAATTAACAGAAATCTTGCAGACAACATTGTTAAATTCAGCAGTGCATCTGACAGAGCAGCAGTGGTTGTAATTAGACTGTACAAAAAATATACCCTGAAAGTGATACAAGTATGTGCACCAACTTCTCAGAGCTCAGATGAAGAAATTGAAACATTCTATGATGATATCTCCCAGATTATGGAAGAGGAAAAGACCACCTATACTATACTCATGGGAGACTTCAATGCAAAAGTTGGAAAATCAAAAAATGGAGAAGCATGTATGGGAAAATTTCGAGTGGGAGAAAGGAACGAAAGAGGAGAAATGTTGGTAAACTTTGCAGAAATGTTTAACATGAGAATAATGAACACATTTTTTCACAAAAGAACAGGGAGAAAGTGGACCTGGAGAAGCCCAAATGGAGAAACAAAGAATGAAATCGACTTCATTATAGCAAATAAGAATAACACAATCACAAACGTCACAGTTATCAACAAAGTAAATATTGGAAGTGACCATAGAATGGTGGGTTGCACAGCAAGATTCAATTTCAAAAGTGAAAGAAAGAAGATGATTAAAGACAAAAAGATATGCCCAATAAAAGTCAGCGAAAACAAAGCAGCTTTTCAGTTGGAAATAAGGAACAGATTTCAGGCTCTCAGTTATGCTGAATGTGACATTGATGAGTTGAATGACAGACTAACAAAAGTGCTAAAAGAATCAGTGGAGGTAGTAGGAAAACCTAATACAACCAAAGTCGGGAAGTATTCAGAGAAGACACTTGAGCTTATGAAAAAAAGAAAGGTAATGAAAGTAAAAACAAAGAAAGATGAAATAGAACGAGCGGAATTAAATAAGCTTATCAACAAAAGAGAAAGAGAAGAAAAAAGAAAGAGAAACATGGATCAAATCAAAGAAACCATCAAAAAAGGAAAATGTCTGAAACAGGTCCGAAGTAAAATGGCACTTGGAAAGCAACAAATTACATCACTAAAATAAAAAACGGTGAAGCCATTAAATGCAGAGATATGATGCTGAAGCGAGTTGAAGAATTTTACAAAGAACTATATGCATCAAAGACAGTAGTACCAATATCTAACTTTTCTGTTGACACAAGTGAAATACTTGAGACAACACCAGACGAAGTAAATATTTCTCTTAAAAATATGAAAAGAGGGAAAGCTCCGGAAGAAGATGGAAGAGTAGCAGATTTACTGTTGGATGCAGGAGCAGGAGTACAAAAGAGGCTTGCTCACTTATTTACCCAATGTATAAAACAGAAGAAAATTCCCAAAACATGGTGTAATGAAACTGTTATTCTACTTTATAAAAAAGGCGACTCAAAAGACTTTAGTAACTATCGACCCATTAGCTTGCTATCAGTCATTTACAAACTTTTCACTAAAGTCCTTACAAACAGAATAGCTACAAATTTGGAGGAAAACCAACCTCGTGAACAGGCAGGATTCCGAAGCGGGTATTCGACCACTGATCATCTGCACACAATGAACCAGCTAATTGAGAAAACTACAGAATGTAATAAACCACTGTGCTTAGGTTTTGTTGATTACGAAAAGGCTTTCGACTCAGTGGAGCACATAGCAATTATAAATTTATTGCGAGAACAAGGAGTGAATGAGAACATTGTAAAACTGCTCGAAAACATATATAAAGAGGGAACTGCTACAGTTAAATTACATAAGGACTCAGAGAAAATTAAGATTGAGAAGGGCGTGCGTCAGGGAGATACAGTTTCACCAAAATTATTTACAGCATGCCTAGAAAGTATTTTCAGAAAGCTAGACTGGGAAAACAAAGGAGTAAACATAGATGGAGAAAAGCTAAACCATTTAAGATTTGCAGATGACATTGTCCTAATCTCAGAAACAGCAGAGACGTTGCAAGAAATGTTAAATGATCTGAAAAGAGAAAGTCTCAAAACAGGGCTAAAGATGAACCGGAGTAAAACTAAAGTAATGTTTAACCCTCAAACACCAAAGAGCGTCATAAGAAAAAGCGGAGAAATTCTTGAAGAAGTTGAGGAGTACAATTACCTGGGACAAATACTAAATTTAACAAAAGATCATTATAGCGAAATAAAAAGACGCATTACAATTGGATGGAAAGCTTTCGGTAAACATAGAGACATTATGAAAAGTAGCTTGCCAATTTGTATGAAACGAAAAGAATATAACGAATGTATAATTCCAGCTATGACGTATGGTTGTGAGACTTGGAAACTGAGAAAATCGATGGAAAATAAATTAATTCGTTCTCAGAGAGCAATAGAAAGGTCAATGTTGGGAATATCTTTAAGAGACAGGAAAAGATCACTTGGGTGAGAAAGCAGACTGAAGTCAAAGATAATATAGAAGTTGTAAAAGAACAGAAATGGAGGTGGGCAGGCCATGTAGCAAAAACAAGGGATAATCGATGGAGCAAGAGGTTGACTGACTGGACACCAAGAGATGGTAAGCGTAGCAGAAAAAGGCCAGACAGGAGGTAGAGAGATGAGATAGAGAAATTTGCAGGGAAAACGTGGCAAAGATTGGCCCAGTCGAGGAATTCGTGGAGAAGGATGGGGGAGGCCTTTGTTCAGCAGTGGACTTATAATGGCTGCTGCTGCTGCTGATGATGATGATGATGATGAAATATATATATATATATATATATATATATATATATATATATATATATATATATATATATATATATGCAATTCAGTCACTTAATAACACGTGATCCATAGATATGCTGATGTCCACATGGAAAAGGAAACACGAAATATCCCGAGCGCAGTCGTTTAATCTCATCTTTAGGGATAAATGTGTATACACGAAAGCGTTAGAGTTATTTCGTGATTCCATTTCCTTGTGGATATCAGCATATATATATATATATATATATATATATATATATATATATATATATATATATATATATATATATCCTCTGTGGTACAGCGGTAGAGTGTGCGTTTCCGTACATGGGAGAATGAGGGTTCGCACCCCGCCAGGGTGATAGACTTTGGGAGCTTTCTTCCGGCCACGTACTGCTTTGGCGGACATAAGGGGTGCTGTGCTTGAACCAGTGTCGCTTACTATAAAGTATGCTTGCACCCAGTCGGCTTGCGCAGGCTGATTACACTTGGTTCACGGACTACACACACTTCCAAATCCACTCGAACAGTACAGTCACAATTACAAGCACATCTCACCCTACATACAATCCCTACCATACAGCCTAAGCCACTTGGTTGAGATACATAGGCTGTATCGTCCTCCACTTCGGTAGGTATAGGCCGGTCCTGCAGTGGACACTCAAACAGCTGCTGCTGCTGATGATGATATGGTTACCCAGTGCTACAACAGTTGAAGTAGACTGAAACTGGTTGGAAGAGGCGAAGATAAAGTGGGGAAAAAAGACGAATGACCGAGAACATTATATATATATATATATATATATATATATATATATATATATATATATATATATATATATATATATATATATATATATATATATATATATATATATATATATATTCCCGAGTGTCTCTGTTTACCACTGTAGGCTTTCTTATTGCCAAGTTGGAGAAATTAGGTTTCACAGTTTTTCCGTCATTTTACGCAGCTGTCAGAGAGGCTTAAAGGTCACTAAACCATTTTTGAGTATTTTCTGTTTCTGGGCAAAATAACACTTTGTAATTTCCATATCCTACGGAGGAGAGACCTTGTTCTTGACAAAATGGGTGTGACATAACTGTAGGAGGGGCTGTTGAGAGTGTTTTTCCAGTGACTGACCAGCTCCGCTTTTTTATCAACTCCTAATTGGCTAAGAATCTGTCTATCTATCTATCTATATACCTAGGCTGCTTCCCCCAAGGAAAGGGAGGTAGCCGAGACAGGACGACACACTCCTCATTTACTCATCCATTCAAACACATTCATTCGCATCTTTGCCCCAAAGGGGAGAACGGACAGATCCTCACCGCACCACACCGCACCAGGGTCAACTGCGCAATGCAATCAGTGACATCCGTAGCAGGGCCCGACAGCAGAGCTGGTTTACCCCTGCCACATCATAACAGACCCATCCCCTTACCCGCACCTGACCTGACTAGCTGATCAGATCAGATGCGGGAGAATATCCCCTCAGGGCTGCGTCATCACTTATTCATTCACAATTTCTCTCCATTTATTTCTGTCACGCACAGCCACTCTTCCTTGCTCAACAGACATCCCTCTCGCATCCAGTGCTCTCTTCACACTGTCCATCCATCCTATTCGTGGTCTTCCTCTCAGCCTTACAACTCTCACATCAGATCTAGTTATCTTTTTCACCAATCGCTTATTATCCATTCTCTCCATATGCCCAAACCATCGCAACACCCTCTGCTCAACTCTACCAGCCATCTCCCGAACAACTCCAGTTCTCCTTCGCACTTCATCATTTCGCACCCGATCCATATGTGTCACTCCACACATACTCCTCAGACACCTCATCTCCATTACATTCAAACTTTTCCTCTCTGCTACACCCATATTCCATGTTTCAGCCCCATATAACGCAGTCGGTACCACAACACCCTCATACAGCCTTCTCTTTACATCCATTCTAAGCGAACGACATTTAAACACTTTTTTCAATCCTCCCAGCACCTTTCCTACTTCATTTATTCTAAACTTCACTTCTGCATCTATTCTTCCATCCACTGCAACATGTGACCCTAGATATTTAAAACAATCTACCTCCTCAAGCAACTCACCATTCAAAACTATATTCATCCCCCAACCATCTATCAACCTCGTACACTTCATCACTTTACTCTTATTCTCATTTACTTTCAATTTCCCCCTTTCACACACCCTTCCAAACTCCTCTACCAACTGTCTCAATCTCTCCTCTGAAACAGTCACCAGTGCAGTATCATCTGCAAACAGCAGCTGCTTCAGATTCCACTCTCCACCATCAACAATCACCAGACTCAGACCTCCACCTAAAACTCTTGCATTCACCTCGCTTACAAGACCATCCATGTAAATATTAAACAACCAAGGCGACATCACACATCACTGTCGCAGCCCCACTCTCACGGGAAACCAATCACTCACAGCATTTCCCACTCTTACACACGCTCTACTATTTACATAAAAACTTTTCACCCCTTTTAGTAACCTGCCATCAAGTCCATACAATCTTAAAACAGTGCACAAAGCCTCCTTTATGTGTAATAGGCTCTGGCTTATACTTAGGACAGAACATAGGCTTGTTAAATCTAAGGAGGAGGAGTAAAGCTGTTGTTTAAGCTGAGGAACTAGTGAATTTGACACAGTTTGACTCGTTTTTTCACTAGACACATTCGGGACGCATTTCCCACTACTCCGTTTTTTTTATTGAGGCGAAGATGCACTTGACAGGTTGATGATGACTGGCTGAATGCAACATATCCAAAAAATATTTACTAACCCAAATTTCCCCCTCAGACATTTGTTGTCATTTGATAATGCTAGATTATGAAGTAATGTTGCATTCAGCCGATAATCACCAATCTGGCAAGTGCATCTTCGCCTCGATTAAAAAAAAAAAAAAAGGAGTATAGACACAGTGTACAGTATCACTAGACTCATTTGTGCAGACACACCCATTGTGGTTTACCTTCCGTATAATACTGGTGTGGATTATAATATCACCAACGAGTTTTCTTAGAACCTCAAGCTGTGAGTAAGTTAGCTTTCACCTATTGTAATTTGGTTAGGTAAGAGAAATAACTTATTTTATATTTGAATTGTAGGTCTATGAGGATCCACAGTTATAAAAGAATTATGATTAGTTTTGTGTGTATGTTACAGTGTAAAGTAAAGTAAGTTAGTTTTCTTCTGAGCTGTTCCTTACCCCTTTTAGTGACTGATTAAAGGTTAAATTGTGCACCGTAATGTATACTCAACAATCTATCTATCTATCTATCTATCTGTATCCATCTATCTATCTATCTATATCTATATATCTATATCTATCTATCTATCTATCTATCTATCTATCTATCTATCTATCTATCTATATATATATATATATATATATATATTGGTTTGTTAAGTAATATTATCACCTAGGGTGACACGGGAGGTAACTGGTAATCTGAATGTTACAGGACAGTGGCTGAATAACTCGTTCCCGATAATGGTT
Source organism: Coenobita brevimanus (assembly GCF_032717465.1). Lineage (NCBI taxonomy): Eukaryota > Metazoa > Arthropoda > Malacostraca > Decapoda > Coenobitidae > Coenobita > Coenobita brevimanus. The sequence goes on from NC_137057.1 coordinate 3,166,887, forward strand.
TTCCATTGTGGGGGTTTATTCCACGAAGAAAGAATGAGTAGTAAGGATGCAATTCCAGCGTCACTTGGACTGGAAGTTACGCTGGCCACGCTGAGGCAGTATTCCCAGTGGTTCCTCCAAAGGCGTGCAAGAATTTCTCTTTACCTCTTCGGGTGGCCATCTTGTTTCTTTCTATCGCCGAATCAGGACATCCAGCCGGCTCCGTGAGGTCCAGCATAGAAGACATTGTACGTGATACGGTAACAGGGAGCACTACAGACCTTCATACGCCATCACTTGGGTACAGATAGTGGACCTTCTGTCCTGAGATGTTTTTGGGGTGTGTCTGGTGTAATGGTGTTAGATGAGGTTTGTCAGATTAGTCTGTTGAGGTTGTGGCAGAGGAATAGGCCAGTTTTAACGACATAGCCTACATTTTACCAAACTCCTACCTTCTGTTGGAACGGAATCTGGGTCCATGTCAGCAGCAGCCCATTTGTATATAGTGTGTGTGTGTGTGTGTGTGTGTGTGTGTGTGTGTGTGTGTGTGTGTGTGTGTGTGTGTGTGTGTGTGTGTGTGTGTGTGTGTGTGTGTGTGTGTGTGTGTGTGTGTGTGTGTGTGTGTGTGTGTGTGTGTGTGTGTGCAATCAGAAATATACCTATGATCATTTTTGGTTTTAGGTAGGTGACAGATAGACGGCTTCTTTATTATACATTCACTACTATGCACCTGCATAGTGCGTAACTGAACTTTATTATTTTCCTGTGGCTTTGTCCGCGCAGTTAGTAAATGTGAACAGAAAGAGAGAAGGGGGAAAAAAAAAGCCCAGTCTTCGTAAACTGCCGCCTTTTAAGCATTGATTTTGCCACCTTCATACAAGGAAAATTATATCTTAGTATGATGTATTTCTCTTCTCAGTAATTCAGGTCGCCTCTCTCTCTCTCTCTCTCTCTCTCTCTCTCTCTCTCTCTCTCTCTCTTTTGGATTCTAATTGGCTTTATTGTTTATACCGTGACTCATGCCTCATTGTTATCGCCCGTCATTAGCGAGGCGATGTGATATAGTTTGTGTGTGTGTGTGTGTGTGCGAGCTGTCAATATATCTCGAAAAGCTGTGGATGAATTTTCATCAAACCTCCAGGAAATAGCAACTTTGTGGATGGGCAGAAGTCTATTACTTTTCGTAAGGATTTTATCGAAGACGATCGAATGCCAGGATCCATATATTTTTTAATACAGAGTGACATCTATGAAAAACGGATACTGAATTCCGTAGATTTTTGCGAATTTTCTTCCACCTTCTAAGCTGTACATCTAACCCTATCCACTCATACGCTGATGACTCCACCCTTCACCTTTCCATTCAGTTTCCGCAACGTCCATCTCAGCATTTACTTCAACAAACAAGGGATGAGGCTATGGCACACCTAATGTCTGACTTGGCTCGTATCTCTGACTGGGGTAAAAATAATCTGGTTGTTTTTAATGCATCTAAGACTCAGTCTTTACACTATCAACCCGATAAAATCTTCCACAGGTATACCCACTAAGATTTAATAATATTCAGCTTAATTCTACATCATCCATGAACATGATTGGGGGTTCATTAACTTGGGACTTAACTTGGAAAAATCATATTACATCTCTTGTAAAAATCTGCTTCCAAGAGATTAGGTGTGCTAAGCCGACTCCGTTCCTTCTTTACCCCTGCACAATTGTTGACTCTATACAGGGGTTTTATCCGCCCCTGTGTGGAGTACAACTCTCACCTGTGGGGAGGCTCCCCACATACAGCTCTTCTCAATAAGGTGGAGTCAAAGGCTTTTCGTCTCATTAACTCTCCTCCTCTTACTGACTCCCTTCAACCTCTGTCTCTTCGCCGCACTGTTGCATCTTTGTCTCTTTTCTATCGCTACTTCAATGGTCACTGCTCCTCTGAACTGTCTGCATGCATTCCTCCACCTCTACAACGGGCGCGTAGCACCCGTCTAGGAGCAAACTCTCACCCCTTTTCTGTCGAACTCTCTAATGCAAGAGTTAACCGCTACTCCCAGTCCTTCATTTATGCAACAGGTCAGCTCTGGAACTGTCTCCCTCTGTCTGTATTTCCTGCTTCCTATGATATCCAGTCTTTCAAACGCAGTGTGTCCAGGCATCTCGAAATGAATGGATCTTGAATTTGGCTCTCTCTTGTATTTTGTTTTTCTCTTGGAAGGAACACTAATAGCCGGCCCACGGCCTTTGGTTCCTTCTTCCTTGCAAAAAAAAAAAAAAAAAAAAAAAAAAAAGGGTAATTTTTGCCTTAGCCAGCAACATATTTTGGTGGTCGATTAGCGTTCGGTCCTCGAATGCTTCTGTTTCATTTATTATGTACCAGTTTTTGTCTACGACTTTGCAGTATGATCTTCACTTAAAGGTATCTCTATTTTCGTACGTTTTCTCTTGCCATTTTTATTCTAAATTGTTGTAATTTGTTTCTTTACTCTGGTCTTCTAACTTCGTGCTCATTATTTCTCATCTTTTCATCCTTTGCATCTATTACACTGGCCTATGTTTCAAAACTTTTTTTCAAAGGTTAGAGGTTTGCAACTGATTGAGAATCAGTTTCACACGCCGAATTCAGAAATGCAACCCATTCTCTTCAATCAGGTGAGGTTTTTTAGATATGCTAGATTTGAAAGAACAGCATGTATGGCTCAAATAGTGTTACTGAACCGGTGTTCATGAATTATGTTTTTGTCCTAAATTGTCACGGGTGCTTTTGAAAGACCTTCTTTTCTTCATTAGATATCTGGATTGTCACTTCAATGAATCGAAAGTGCAAGAACCACCCTAACAGATTCTGCCATATCTGTGGAAAGGTGACCCTTCCAGACCTTCTGGTAAGAATTACAGATTTTGTCAAGAAATTGTATCACGCTTACTTCAGAGTAAAACTAGGCGACCAAGGTAAGCGTTTATCCCCTCATATCTGTTGCAAAACATATGTTCAAAACCTACGGGACTGGAGGAACAAAACAAAGAAGAGTATGCCGTTTGGTGTTCCAGTGGTGTGGAGGGAAGGTAAAGATCACATCACAGACTTATTTTTGTATGACGAATCTACAAGGCATCACCAACAAGAACAAACATCATGTTCAGTATACCGACATTCCATCAGCCATCAAGCCAGTTCCCCGTGGGCCAGGTGTTCCTGTTCCTGAACCTGACATCAACATGGGATCGCCGTCCGGCTCCAAGTCTGGAGATGCGACCGATGCAGACGAGTCTGGTATATGCGAGCCAACAGAGGGAGACCGTCCGGTGCCACTGAGCTAAGTTGAGCTAAACAATCTGACCCGGGATTTAAACCTGTCCAAGGGGTCTGGTCAGCTGCGGGGTTCTCGCCTTCGTGAGAAACGTCTGCTGGCACCGGTGACAACATTCTTATGGTATCGAAAGCAAGATAAAAAGTTCCAAAAATACTTCTCGTCTGATGAGGCATCTTCTCTCGTCTACTGAAGCATCGCCGACCTGATTGAAGCGATGGGTTTGAAGTATGACGCTACAGAATGGAGGCTTTACATCGACTCGTTGAGTAGGAGTCTCAAGGTGGTACTTCTCCTCGAGAGTAGGAGTCTTAAGGCGGTTCTTCTACCTAGGCCATTCATACCTGATTAGCCTAGTATATCGTGCTGTACCCTTCTTGCGATCTGTAACAACATCCTGTCAAGCCTGTACGTATATAGCAGTTGAGTAATGCTACTAGAAGAATCACTCATTTACCAATATAACGGGAAATGATCATTTCTAGAAAGTGTTTTACTTCCAAAATTTGACCTGATTGAGAAAAAAATAATGTTATTTTCGGAATCAGCGTGAGAAACTGACCTAAGAGCAGCAAACACATCCTTGACCTTTATAATCACACAGACCAGTGTAATTATTGCATATTTCTCTCATTTTTCTCAGTCATTTTATTTTCTTTATTTCCAAATCTTTTAGGTCCACATCTTTCTTCCCTTTTCATCATCCTTCTGTTCTATATCAGCTTTTCCCGTAAAGAATATTTCTTTGTTTAAATATACGTCCACGTGCCTGGCAATGCCTACTATTTAATACTTAGGCTCAATTTATTTTTTCCTTCTCTCCCTGACTACAGTTATTAATCTGTTTTTTCTATATATATACTTATCGTCTGACAATATTCTGGCTCATTTATCCGAGGGGGAAAAAAAAAAGGCCTTCTCCGGCGAATGGGTTGATTAAATTTCCAATATTTTGTTGTTGTTCAGGAAAAGCAATACCAGTGTTGCAAAGAACAGCATATTTATTATGTCCAGACGTTTCGACATATTCATCTATGTCATCTTCAGTGGATCTAAAAAAAAGATAAAAAAAGACCTGTAAGGTATTTAAAATCCTAAAAGAACTATTTGAGCATGAACTCATCGACTTAAATAAAAGACAAAACTTAGTGTTAAATTAAAGGGGGACTTAACTGCACAATATATTCAGAGGGATTAAGTGATGGTTCTCAAGGAATGATCACCTAATTAAACTTCTGTTGATGTGCATGGTGCGATGAGGAGACAGTGGTGTGGCGAGAGTAGTGATGAGGTAGTGAGTGAAGTAATGAGTGTGGTGAAGCAGTATGTGATGTGATGAGGAGAGAATGGTGTAGTGTGGTATGGGTGATACCGTGTGGTGAGGTGAGGGCTGCTGTGGTGAAGCAGTACGTGTGGTGTGCTGAGCTAAGAAGGGTGAGCTGTGATGAGAGTTGTGGTAAAACAGGAGGGGGAGGGGGCTGAGGTGAGTATGTGGTGAAACAGAATGTGTGATGTGCTGACGAAAGAATGATGAGATGAATTTAAACAGTGGAGTAGCAAGGTGAGCGGAGTGGTGAATCTGTAAGTAGTGGGGTGAGAGGTGTGATGAGGTAGTGACTGGTTAGGTGAGAAGTAAGATTTTTGAGGAAGCAGTGAGTAGTGTAATGACGGCTGTGGTGAAACAGTAAGTGGTGGGGTGAGGGAAGTGGAAAGAGAGTAAGTGATGCAATGAAGCAGTGAGGACTGTGGTAACGGCTGTGGTGAAACTGTAAGTGGTGCAAAAAAAATATGTGACTGCGGTAATGGATGGCGACTTGTGGTGGTTTGCTATGTATTTACCAGGCATACAAATATTAAAATTGTAGTGCATAATTCGCCATCGATCTCCCGGTATTGCTTAGCTAGTATTCAGTATTATGATTATACACTGTTTCCATTAGTCACGATTTAGAACAAATAGATAATAATCTCACAGAGGAAGGCATTGTAGGCAGATGAAAAGAGAGGAGGAGGAGACAAGATTCATGGGTTACAGAGAGAAAAGAATTCTGAAAGAGAAGGGCGGTGTGGGTATTGTGGAAGAATCGGCAACAGTGGCAGAAGGGGAGGCCGTAACGGCGAAGGAACGTGGCAGCTGGATGCATGGTGAGATGCAGAAGTGGACCTTGCTGACCACTGCAAGGTTACTTACATGCATAACACTAGCTAGTTCTGACACTTTCTATATTACCTTATGTATTCCTTCTGATTGAGAGCTAACTAAATCCATGCTTTGTATAAGGAAAATTTGTCAGTAAGCATGCGCTGTTGTTTCGTTACAGTTGTATCTATCTATAGCCAGACGGAACAATCCCTTAAGGGGCGGCCGTTTGTCTTTATTTGTTTTACAAGGAGAGGCAGTAACCCTCCGGCAACCCACTTGTTGACACGTAGGAAACACGTATGGGTTGATTATATGGTTACCACCCAGCGTTGTAAATGGTTTCCTGGCTTACAGGTCACCATTATGCTTGCCACTCAATGAATAGCCACCTGGATAGGATAGAAGAGTAGTGCTTTGTTTAAAAATTAGCTTTTCATAATCTTTTGATGTGTTATCGACTTTAACAATGACTATGTTTCTTCTGTTCGTTCTCTATGTAATTATAGTTTGATTGCAAGTAATGTTATTGCCTGGTACAAGCTATGCAATAACACAGATGTGAAGTTTATTACAGCATCAGGATGTTGGAACCGCCCTAAGGCATGGGCACCTCTTACCCCCTGGTAGTGCTTTTTGAGTTATTTTGGGGTAAAGGAAATGAGAGAGAGAGAGAGAGAGAGAGAGAGAGAGAGAGAGAGAGAGAGAGAGAGAGAGAGAGATTTTTGTCAGAAGGAGGGGAAAAAGACATGAATGTAAAATGAGGATTCATTTCATCAGTGTCTTACTTTTCTCAATAGATTATACGCAAGACTTTCTACAATACCGTAAGTTACTGGCTATTAGTGGTAGTGGAGAATGGGGGTAGGCTGGAAGGAGGTATGGTTACACTGATAGTCACTTTTTCATTTCCTTTATTATGCTTTTCACTCATTGATTTTACGATGATGATGATGATGATGATGATGATGATGATGATGATGATGATGATGATTAAAGAAATAGGTTTACTGGAATCTACGTACTGGGAAGCAGACGTTGTCATTGTGTGTGTGTGTGTGTGTGTGTGTGTGTGTGTGTGTGTGTCTAATTTCTTGATGGTTGAACCTCCCCTGCTATGGAAATATTTTTTATTGCGGGATATGCATTTCCGTCATGGTAACTGCCGAAGCCCTGCCGGGGATACGAAAAACTCTTCTGGATTCTGATAATAGACAACAGATCAGAATATTTACAGCAGTGTTCGCCCATTTTTACGTACATGTTCACGAAGCACATCCTCTTTGAGTTATGAGCCGCTTCTCGTTTCCTTTCTGAGGTCAAAACCTGTACCGGAATATTGTCTAGTTAGTTAGTTAGTCATGAGCCTACTTTTAGCGAAGCAGCTCCAACCTGAAGATTTGTTCTTTCATATTACGAGGGTCAACTGCTAACTGATTGCACTGCGCAGTTGACCCTCGTGCGGTGTGGTGAGGTGAGGATCTGTCCCTTCTCCCCTTTGGGGCTATGATGCGAATGAATGTGTTTAAGTGGATGAGTAAATTGGGAGTGTGTCGTCCTGTCTCGGCTACCTCCTCTTCTCTTGGGGAAGCAGCCTAGGTATATAGATAGATAGATAGATAGACGTTGCGAAGTTGCACATTACTTGACTTAATGGTAGCCAAATCTAACCAACAGTATATAAGCTAACATAACCTACGCCAACCAAATGAGAATACTACATCTGCTACTTAGGCGAAAACTTACAATAGACCCAGACACATTCATGTAGGGTTGAACTGTACTCCCAGATAATGACAGAAGTAAAATGGATCGTAGTTTTGAAAAATGTCACTCCCTGGTGTACTGTATGCCCCGCACCCAACCAATATTCCCAATGACAACACCCAGCAAACATAAACCGATTGATGCATTTAGTTCCTTCACTTGTTGTTGTTGAATTTAGTGTTTTTAGTGATGCACGAACGAGTTTGGACGGTGTGTGTGTTTTATGGATGTTTGTGTTTGGAGCAAATTGCTATCATGCCTTGTTGACTTTCGTATATTAGTGTGATGGGCCCGTGTGTCATATATATATATTTTGTGTGTGTGTGTGTGTGTGTGTGTGTGTGTGTGTGTGTGTGTGTGTGTGTGTGTGTGTGTGTGTGTGTGTGTGTGTGTGTGTGTGTGTGTGTGTGTTTTGTGGCCTGTGATTTTCCGTAATATAGATGAAATGCATTTTTTAATGTAAAATGTATGAAGTGAAGGCAAGTACTTGCAACATTTGTCCATTCCACAGAAATCTTAAGAAACAGGAATGAGAATTATGATCCATTCATTTCTAGATAGATAGACGCACTATGTTAAAAAGGCTCTAGGCCACAGTTAATGGGAAAAACGAAATGGGCAAAACAGTTCCTGGCTTAAATAGCTGCATATATGAAGGATTAAGAGTGCCGGCTGACTCTTGCTTTATGGGGCTGGACAGAAGAGAGTGAGACTGTTTTGCCAGACGGGTGTTACCTGCCCTACACTGTGAGGGAAAAATGCAAAGTATTCATTCCTGTGTTTCTCAGACTCCGACATGTTCAGCTTTCATACAGTTGTTTGGACATAATATTGCACACTGTCATTAGTTTCCAACTTTTATATTTTTCTGCTCACCTTTCCACCAAACACACCCTTATCCTTCCCACCACACACACCCTTATCCTTTCCACCAAACACACCCTTATCCTTCCCACCTCACACACCCTTATCCTTCCCACCACACGCACCCTTATCCTTTCCACCACACACACCCTTATCCTTCCCACCACACACTTCCTTATCCTTCCCACCACACACACCCTTATCCTCCCCACCCCACACACACCCTTATCCTTTCCACCACACACACCCTTATCCTTCCCACCACACACACCTTTATCCTTCCCACCACACACACCCTTAACCTTCCCACCACACACACCCTTATCCTTTCCACCACACACACCCTTAACCTTTCCACCACAAACACCCTTATCTTTCCCACCACACACACCCTTATCTTTCCCACCACACACACACTTATCCTTCCCACCACACTCATCCTTATCCCTTCCACCGCACACACCTTAATCCTTTTCATCACAGTCATCCTTATCCTTTACATTATATTAAAGGCAATCTCATGCTTCCCACCACACGCCTCTACCATTCGTATCCCTTCCCCACCACACACACACACACACACACACACACACACACACACACACACACACACACACACACACACACACACACACATTCTTATACGTTCCATCCACTTCTTACCACACACCTTCACGCTTCTCGCCACCACACGCACACTTAATCTTCCCTCGGCCTCCCTCATCTGGTATCTCCTGCACCCTCTCCGTCATCATATTTCACCATCATCCTTCCTTTCCACTCCTTCCCCCACACCAAGACTTTCAGAGACTGATAACACTCTCACCTCTGACTGTATAGTTCTCCTTCTCAATATTTACTTACTGTCCTCTTCTCATCTCTTCCATTTCCTTTCCTTTCCATCTCTTCTTCTCATCCCCTTTGCTTTCGTTATACATTGCTCCCTTCATTGCTTTCTATTTTACATGCTTTGTGATAAGCCTAGCCCATATTTTCTCCATGCTATCGTCTTCTAGTAAAACCTTCAGCCCGAGGATGTACTGTACTTTTTATTTTAATCGAGCTACAGTGCCTCAAACAGTTTCGTTTTGTATATACTGACCTTGAACTCCGAAGGCTTTTTTTTTTTCCTTAGTCTAGTAAATTCATCCCCTCGTTTCCAACGTTTCTTTATTTCTTAAATTTCGTCATGTTTAACTAATTTTCATTTTTTTTTTTTAATCAACCACCTTCATGTATACGATTTGTCTCCTATCGCACATAATCATAATATGTTCAATCTATTTCGTTCGCACTCTTTCTTCCGAATTCACCTCCAGGACTGAGTTTCGCAAGTAATCTTAATGTCAGTTCCGTCTCGGTATTAATATTTGTTTTTCTTGAAAAAGAAAAATGAAAGATTTCGCATTGTTCTTCTAGTATCATTACTAGAACAACAGTTATTTACGGCAGTTCATATCGTAAATCTGTTTCTGAATCGGGTCTTTGGGGAAGTGTTCTCAATGGATTTTGACAGGGACGTAACCATCATTCAAGGCGCCCAGGTGAATGGCTGATTATGGTGTCACCTTCCTTTTCGGTTGCCCACCATCACTAGCTCTCAACGACTTACAGTCCCATTTTCACCTCAAATTATTATTATATCAAATACATTCGTTTAGATAATGAAGCTTAAGAGTAAATGATGGATTACTATGGAACTGGTGATGGTGTATGATTTTATATCGTATAGTGGTGATTCCAACTGAGTTATGTCAGTTTTATAATCTATGAAAAAGTAACAAACAACCCAGATAAGTGTGCATGACGAGAAATGAGAGACAAGGCACTGAAAGAAAAGTCTGTCTGTCTAAAGCCAGGCGCCTCAGTTCCTTAACTCCTTTGCGCCCAGTGTCCTCAATATAGGATGGAGGAGGGCATTTTCAACATTTGATAAAGATGGGAACCCCAGGGAAGGGACCTATGAGCTTCGCGACTATGAGCCGATAGGCGGAGGGCGGTACGCCTAGTATCCTTCCAGCAAAATCCCTCGCACGGGAACTCCGGGAGCTAATGGGTTAAGGGTTGGTCACAAACAGATCGCCTCTATGCCGCCCTGTCCCCTGCCATTTCGCTGCCCTCCTAGAAAAGTCTTGTTAGAATTATAGGGACCGAAAACCATATAAATTTAATATATGGGTCCCATGTCTAAAACATCACATACAATGAAATAATATATAAGCTGCTGAAATTCACGTTACACAGTAACCATTAGCACAGTTCAGCCTGCCTTATGGATTGTACGAAAAAGGAATAATGTCCTTTTTTTTAAAAGACATTACGCGTCTTTTTTTAATTGTTATTCCACTTCGTCCAGTAAGAAAGGGCAGTGAACATATAAGCAGAAAATCAGTTCAAGGTCAATCCTATGAAATATATCACATACATACACTGAAAAAATAAAATTTAGCAGAGTGCCCCTTCCATGAACAGGATAACATTGATCTCGAACACTTGATGAAACAGTACTGGCCAACAAACAGGCTTGTAGGACACCAGTCACCACCGAAGTAATTGTATATTTATTCTTGAAAGTGTCAGTTGTACTGTAATAGTATGCGGGATTCATAAAATAAATTTTATGAATTATGCTATCCAACGTATTGTACCAGTAATACAGGTTTATACTCTTTGAGTGATCTTTTAGTTTTGACATATTCTCTCTCCCTCCCTCCCTTCCTCTCTCTCTCTCTCTCTCTCTCTCTTTATATATATATATATATATATATATATATATATATATATATATATATATATATATATATATATCCATCATCCACTCCCACGTTGCCCCGTGAGGAGCGTAGAAGCCCGGGGCTAGGCATTGGTCCTGACATTTAAGATGAGAGTGACCAGCCTCACTCATCCCTGAGTGGCATTACATGAGCAATCAACCCCAACCATCCCTTGGATATAAACCTTCACCGGTTCAATCCTTGGAGCACAATAATTACCCACTAAACCTCCAGGCGCCAAAATTTGGTTATATGGTTACCACCCGGCGTAGTAAATGGTTTCCTGGTGTACAGGAAACCATATGGCTTGTCACTCAGTGTAGAGTCACCCACAGGCAGAATGGAGAGGAAAGAATGAAGGATATACACACAGTGTAAACGCGCGCTAGCTCGCACACACACACACACACACACACACACACACACACACACACACACACACACACACACACACACACACACACACACACACACACACTAGTAAGTCATTCGGCTCTCCCTTTCCTCAGCATTATGGCGGCTGCCCCTTCTGCCAGCCGTCAGGTGCGGTAACCCAGTCGCCATCTCCGTGAATTACTATTAGAATAACAACAAACAAACACTGGAATGATCGAACAAACAAACATTGACTTCTATATTCTATGGTGTCAGTTATTTAAGTTGTAAAGGTGGGTACAATAGTAACAAAACATAAAGGAAAACAAACGTTGTGGCAGTCATACGGGTATTTGTCTTATTTGTGTAACAGGGAAGATATATGACAGGCAATATATTGACAGATATAGGGAGAAACTCGAGGAATTACGTGAAGTGGAAAAAGGAGATTTTAGGAAGAGGGTGGGATGTGTAGGGTAGGTATATATTTCAGGACGTTTAATGGAACAATATTTGGATACGTGAAAGAACTTTGTCTTCAGCATCTGATACAAGAGCGTGGACATGAAAATGAACCCAGAATTTTGTCAATACATCTTGAAAATGTCTAAGTCCTGTATTACTCGCAGTAGGAAGTCCTCCCGTAGTGTAAGGACTAATTAAATCTTCACTCACTCTCACTCACTCGGGGTAGACGCAGCAGTTACACCCAAGTATGTGTAACTAGACCCACGAGGGAGTCTTTCCGCTCAAGCATCCAGTCAGCCTCTCTTCTCCTGTCAAGAAAGTTGCGGCATAAACAAGTAGGTAATACTGTTACCGTGTCTCATTTTGGACTCTCCCTGTATTCTGATTACCCGTCCCCGCTCCTGGGTATTGTTTCACTCGGTTTGTCTGTCTGCTTGTTTGTCTGTTTGCTTGCTTGTCTGTCTGCCTCTCTGTCAACAACTTTACACGAAAACTGCTGGTGCGATTTTGCCTAAAATTACAGGGATGATCAGCTATAACCTTCTGATCTCATTAAACTTTAGGCTAAACTGGGCCAAGGCCCAGGTTGTAGGCCCCCCTCCCCCCAAAAAAAAAAGAAAGGACAGGTACATTTTTTTTTTTTTTTTTTTTGGCCATAACTCTTTTCAAATTCGTCATATCAACATGAAACCAACACCTAAAGCTGCAACTTTCAAATCTGCATCGTATAACATGCCTCATTACATCAGGGGGGTCACCCCACAGTTAGCGGTAGGAGGGGGTCAATGTTAGGTGGGTCGGACCTAAAATTTCAAGTGGGCAAAAGATAGTCAATAATTTTTCACCCGATTTACTCCAAATTTGATATGTGACATCTTTGACTAGATTTCTTGTGTTTATATGTCAGCATTAAAATGACTGCCGGGGACGGGTTTGCTGTGCCTTGGCACCGCTTCTTGTTTTCCCATCATTCAAACTGAACTGGACTATGCATTTGATTAGAACTGCTCTGCTTCTTCATTACCACATGCATAAATGCGTTTAGAGATGCGTTTCCATCGATTCCTTCCAACCCACCTTTGTTCTGCCTTCCACCAAACAATTTCTTTCTCCACTGACATCAGTTAATCCACTGAAGTTTAGTCTTCGTTTGCAATAAATGATAAAGAGCATCGTATATAAGTTATATACTAGCAAGTATTTTTATCCTACAAGTACATAAAATACATCATCGTTGCTGTATTAGCTGGCGGAGTTGCCAGATGTTACAAACGTAACTTAGCTGCTCCCAGGTCTGTCCTAAAGAAAGTTGATGCATCTCAGACTAAAGGCAGCTTTAAACTGCACTCCTCCCGTTTCAGACAAAGAAGTACCAGGGTTGACAAAGTACAGGAGGTTTTAATTTTGTACCGCACCTTAATGTCCTCAGTGGAATTGTGCCCTCTTGCATCTGTGACTTGTATTCTCACTGTCTCCTCCGTCAGTCCTTCAACAGACTCCCTCTTTTATCTCGCGTTTACTACATTCACATTCCCTTCTTCATTATTCCATGGTGTCATTTTCAAAAAGATGAGGAAAGAAGAAAGATGTGCAGAATAGAGGTTTACTTTACGCCCACCAAATGTCACTTCCACAGTAATCGCGAAGTTTCGTCTCCTGGAGGTAAATGACACTAATTAATAGCTATCTTGCGGAAAGAGTTACACATGTTTAGTAATTTTTAGAATGATGCAAAGAAGTAGTGAGTGCCGGAAAATAAAACCAAGTTCGATTTTCTGATCATAGTATTCAGAGCTGAAGTTAAATCACAGTGGTGCTGCATTCACTAAAATCTTTAACATACATCAGGACTGTGGTCTGTGGTGACTTTTCGCTTAGAAGGACAAGAGTAAATGCACTTTCACTCTCCTCGAACGTTACTCGTGTACATTCTTCCCGCGTTCTGCAGTGACTGAAAATTGCACTCTCGAGTTGTGGTGAAGTGGTTAAATAGAATTTCTGTGTTAGAAAGGAAGTGTTTCTTACCGTGAACCGTTCTACCTTTTTCCATGGTCTAGTAAAATATATGTGTTTGAACTTCATTCCTCTGGATCAGTGAGCCATCTTTGGTATACGTTTAGTTACTCGTAGGCTTAGCTCCAGTGTTGTTTTAATTATCTGTCTAACACATTTCTTTCCTCCCATTTTCTTCTTCTTCCATCTTTTATTTTCGTCTCTTTTTTATGACATACTTCAACTTAATTTCAGCCTCTAATTTTATGTACCTTTATGTATCCGTACACTACTTGTCTTTGTTCTGTTCTTTCCCCTTTGTATCCGTTTCATAAAACCTTCTCGTTTCTCCTGATCTAAGACATTTTTTTATTTATGACCCCCTTTCCCATTCTGTCTCCATCCCGCAAGTCTGGAGCCATTCTTTTAACCCTTCCATTACCATTGTTTCGCGTTGTCAGAATCTTCTAAGCTTCCTTTCTGCCGCTCCTTTATTCCACTCGGCAGTCTTTATGAATGTAGCTTCCCTTCAGTGGGACTGGGTCGGTGTATGGTGAATAATACGGGAAAGTTAGTGGCAGGCCAGACATTGTTTGGTAAATTTTATGCTGCCACATCTTCATCACTACCACATGTTGTAAATTTCATTACTCCCGCTATAAAACCACACCGTACCAAACCTCACAGTTGTAATTTAACTCTTCCACACCTAAAAGTCTCATCCCATCACATACCACATATTCACCCCACCATACATTACCATCCCTCAGATCTCACTGTACTTCTACTACAATTCACGAACTCATCCCCAGCACTGAATACATCCCCCACACTACGTCTTACATTCAGGCACCCACCACACCTCACTGCCTCACCTCCACCTTCAAGTCCTGTACAAATTCACCTCATTAATCCTTGTTCTAATACACAACTTAGTCTATCATTTATGACATATACAACCATTCTGCCGCGCCTGTGAACTAAAGGCAGTGTTGCGAAGGCTCCTGCTGTCGCCATGAGACCCACTGCATAGCCACGGCAGCGACACTGTTAGTAACAACACGAATGAATGCAGGATATGGGGTGCTGCACAGGGCACGAACAGCTTCAGTAGATCTCAAGGCACACTGATGTACATGAGCAGCGCAAAGGCATTAAATCTCTCTGATGTCCTCTTCAACTGGGCGTCTGAGGATGTTTTGGTGGACATTATTTTGTTAGCCCAGTGGGGGCTGCGCATGCATTACTTCGGTGAATGAAAAAGTGAGGAGTTAGGCGTGAGATGGTCTTGTGAGCGTATGAGTATGAGGATGCGAGTTGAGATCGCCCAGTGAGGTAGAGAGTGTGGGATGGCTTGTAGAGGATGTGGGTGAGATGACCTGGTGAAAAGGGCATAAGGCCATTAGATGGCTCAGTGAGGATGTGGGCAAAGCATGGTCTGCAGATTTGGATATGCATTGGTCAAGTACCGGCATACGTTAATGTCCCTGCATTGGGGGCTCGGGATATATCTATATCTATCTATCTATCTATCTATCCATCTTTCTATCTATCTATCTATCCATCTACCTATCTATATATCTACATCTATATCTATATCTAACTATCTATCCATCTATCTATCTATATACATATCCACTGTTGATATATTCAGTCTCATTACTCATACAGTAAATAAGTCAGCTGACCAATATGGATAAACCCATGCAGTAGTACTTCATAGATCTGAAGCTTTTAACAGAGTATGGCACCGTTCCATCTTATTCAGACTCCCTTGCTACGACCTCCCATATTTTTTCCAACTGATCTCATATCTCAGCAAAAGAGAGATAAGAGTAAGGGTAGATGGTGTATATTCCAATTTCCACTTAATTAATGCCTCGGAGTCCCCGGGGGGGGGGGGGAACATATATCCCCCACCACCAGCCCCTCTCCCGGTGACGACTCAGTGAGATGCCTGGAACCACCGTCTGACACTTCTTCTTCATTTCTGCAACACTCGCTGCCCTTCCTCTAACTTTCTGTTGAACACCACCTCTCCTCCACTAAACCTCACCTCCTCTTCTTGACAGACTCTCAGCTGTCTGAGGGCACTAACAGCAAACCCTTTTCTGTTTCCTCCTACTTTCTCTATACTCATTTCATAGCCAAAGGTGGAGGTTGTGTACATGTATGCAACGATTTATCTTGCTCTCGTGTTCCTGAACTTCATTCTTCTGAATTCTCTTCTCTCTGGCTTCGGCTTCCTTGTCACTCTCTCACTAAATATATCTGCGCTGTTTACTTATCCTCTAATTCTACTATCAAAAATTCTTCGACTTTCTTACTTCTACGATGGAACACATTCAATCCATTTCTCCTTTCTCTGAAATCTCCACTCCAGGAGATTTCAATGTTCACCACCACCTTTGGCTCTCCTCTCCTTTCACTAATCCACCTGGTGAACAAGCCTACATCTCTTCTATCCTTAATGGCCTAGAGCAGCGTGTACAGCACCCTACCCATATCCCTGATTGCCTTGGAGAGAGCTCCAACATACTTGACCTCTTCCTTACAACTAATCCTTCCGCTTACACTGTTAATCTTTTCTTTCTGTTGGGCTCCTTCGATCACAACCTTATTACCTTAACTTGTCCTATCGCTCCAGTACAGCCTGTGGATCCTCCAAAGAAACGTCGTCTGTGGCACTTTGGAGCTGCGGATCGTGAGGCCCTCAGACAGTATTTCTTTGATTTTCCCTGGAATGATTATTGCTTCCATGGCTGGGAGCCATCTGAGTGTGCCTTGTGCATTATGGAGGTTATTCTCTCGGGCATGGAAGAATAAATTCCTTTCTCATATCCTTGGACTAATACAAGAAAGCCTTGGTTTAATCACTCTTGTTCTAATGCTGTCAGCAACAAGGAGAGGGCCTATAAAAGGTATCAGAGCCAACCCATCCCTGAGTCACATCTTGTTTATATTTCTGCCAGGAATCGTGCTAAGTCTGATCATTGCACTGTTAAAAATAATTTCATCCGTACTAAGTGCTCTCAACTCTCCAACTCGAATTCTTTCCACTCCCCCTGGCACCTTGCCAAAAACCTTTCTAATAACTTTACCTCATCATCCTTCCGTTCTGTTTTCTATTCTGATGGCTCTGTAGCTATTTCTTCTACTGACAAAGCAGATATATTTGCTCAGACTTTCTCCTCCAATTCCACCTTAGACGATTCCGGTGCTGTTCCTCCATCACTTCCCCCCTTCAGACTTCCTCATGGCTGACATTAAAATTTCTTGAACTGATGTATTTTCTGCCATCACTGGCCTCAATACTAACAAGGTATATGGGCCTGATGGAGTCCTTCCTGTTGTCCTCAAGAATTGTGCTTCAGCGCTTACACCCTGCCTAGGTAAACTCTTTCGCCTTTGTCTGTCAACTTGTAACCTTCCTTCTTGCTGGAAGTTTGCTCTCATTCAGCCAGTCCCAAAGAAGGGTGACCGTTCCCAACCCTCTAACTATCGTCCAGTTGCTTTAACATCCTGTGTTTCAGAAGTTTTCGAGTCAATTCTCAACAGAAAAAATTTTAAGCATCTTTCCTATCACAACCTTCTTTTTGATCGTCATATGGGTTCCGTCAGGGACGCTCCACTGGCGATCTTCTCACCTACCTTTCAGACTCCTGGTCATCCTCCTTTAGGGACTTTGGCGAAAGCTTCGCCATTGCACTTGACATCTCAAAGGCTTTTGATCGTGTCTGGCATAAATCTTTAATTTCCAAACTGCCCTTTTACGGTTTCTATCCTTCTATCTGTGCCTTCATCTATAGCTTCCTTTCTGGTCGTTCTATAGCTGCTGTTGTAGACGGCCATCGTCCTTCTCCTAGATCTATCAACAGTTGTGTTCCTCAGGGCTATGTTCTATCACCAACTCTCTTCCTTTTATTCATCACTGACCTTCTGAGCTGTACATCTAACCCTATCCACTCGTACCTGATGATTCCACCCTTCACCTTTCCATTCGGTTTCTGCAACATCCATCTCAGCAGTTACTTCAACAAACAAGGGATGAGGCTATGGCAAACCTAATGTCTGACTTGGCTCGTATCTCTGACTGGGGTAAAAATAATCTTGTTTTTAATGCATCAAAGACTCAGTTTTTACATCTATCAACCCGACAGAAACTTCCACAGGAGTACCCTCTAAGGTTTAATAATATCTAGCTCAATCCTGCATTATCCTTGAACATGCATGGGGTTTCATTCACATGGGACTTATCTTGGAAAGATCATATTGCATCTCTTGTAAAATCTGCTTCCAAGAGATTAGGCGTGCTAAGCCGACTCAGTACCTTCTTTACCCCTGCACATTTATTGACTTTATACAGGGGTTTTATTCGCCCCACTTTAGAGTACAACTCTCATGTGTGGGGAGGTTCCCATATACAGCTCATCTCAATAGGATGGAGTCAAAGGCTGTTCATCTCATCATCTCTCCTCCTTTTACTGGCTCCCTTCAACCTCTGTCTCTTCACCGCACTGTTGCATCTTTATCTCTCTTCTCTCACTACTTCAATGGTCAGTGCCCCTCTGAACTGTCTGGTTACATCCCTCCACCGGTACGATGGGTGCGTAGCACCCGTTTAGCAACAAATTCTCATCCCTTTTCTGTTCAACTCTTTAATGCAAGAGTTAATCGTTACTCCCAGTCCTTCATTTATGGAACAGGTCATCTCTGGAACTGTCTCCCTCTGTCTGTATTTCCTGCTTCCTATGATCTCTAGTCTTTCAAACGCAGTGTGTCCAGGCATCTCGAAATGAAGGGATCTTGAATTTGGCTCTCTTTTCTATTGTTTGTTTGTTTGTTTTTTTGGAAGGAACGGCTTACTGGCTCCTGGCCTTTGGTTCCTTCTTTCTTGCATAAAATATAGGGGTTGCCACAAGGATCAGTCCTGGCTCCAACCCAGTTCTTCATTCATATTACTGATTTCTTGTCCATCACCCATTATCCCATTCGCTCACATCCAGATGACATCACAGTTCATTTACTCTTAACCACTCAGTCACCAAGTTTGGTAACTCTAGCTCTCAATTCAGCACAGCAGTCTCTATAAATTGAGACTTATCTAAGATCGCCAAATGGGGACAAAATAACATTGTATCATTTAATACTACGAAAGCCAAATATACCCCATTTTCTACAGAACAAATATTACATGATTTCAATATTATGTTCAATGCTACGAATATTTCTGTCCCTAAAGGTACTGAAATTCTCGGTATTTCGCTCAACAGTACTCTCAGTGTGACCTCTCTCGTTAAATCACTTGATAAAACCACCTCAAAGAAACTTGGATTCTTGTCCATAATCCGTAACTTCTTCACTGACGAGTAGTTAGCTATAAATTACGAGTCAAGTTTGCTCTCAGCTTGAGTATTGTTCACCCTTATGGAGTTTATGTGGAGAGGTTGCATTGAAACAACTGGACAACATTCAGAACAAAACTATTATAGTAATTAACTCTGCAATTACAAATGATCTACTTCTCCAACAAAACTGACGGAATGTTACCCCTCTTCCATTAGCTTACGGATACATTTATGGCAAATGCTCAGACGAAGTTGCATCTATTGTGCCACCTCTCCACGTCTTCCCCCGTGCTACACGGGCATCTGGTAGCGCTCATGACTGGACTGTCACACTGCCATACTGCAGAACTTCTGCCTAACAGAAATCGTTTATTCCCCATATCGCTTCTCTTTGGAACTCACTTCCCCAGATTATTTTGTCCCCACACCTGAACCTACAACAGTTCTAATTCAACTGTTACAGATTTTTTAAGAGTGGAGAACACCTGTAATCTGATCTACATAATATTTTTTTATTTTAATTCTCTCTCTCTCTCTCTCTCTCTCTCTCTCCATGTATATATATCGTTTTTTGCTGTGTGGCGTGAATTAGTTGTGGCAGTACCCCGAGTCGGTGTGGCCAGATGCAGTGTCTGAGATGTCATCTAGTTGTGTGCAAATGTTGGATCATGAAAATCCTTTTTTGAGAGGCAGTGACTGATACCACAGTGTCTGCTCTTAGCATTTTTTTTTTTTTTTTTTTCATGGAGCCGACGATGTTGCGTGTTTTTCCTGGGGCTAGCTCTGCTGATGGCATGGAATCTTTAATGGATTTTTTTTTTTTTTCATGTTTATGTAGAGTAACCTGAGACGAGTGGGAGGAATAGACAATGACAGATGTAGCTACTGGGGAATAATGAGGAAAACACACTTTGTGAAAAAGGGCTAAGATGGTGGATGAATATAATAGAGGGAGTGTTATATTTTTTTCTTTATAATCCCTAGATACCATCCAACGGAGGTGCAAAGAATGAACAAATATGGGTGTACTGAAGCAAGGAAAATGGCCAGAACAGATGGGGTTCGTGGTGGACGATGGGACAGGGAAGAACGAACATAATCACTCTTCGAAAACAAGCATTACATGAAAGGCTGTGTTCATGGTACAGAATAAGTGCGTTTTAAACATTTTGTTTCGCGTTAAGATAATCACAGTTACTGCTAATATTGAAGAGAGAGAGAGACAGACAGAGAGAGAGAGAGAGAGAGAGAGAGAGAGAGAGAGAGAGACAGACAGAGAGAGAGAGAGTGGTAAGACACCTTTGGTTTAGTTTGATCAGTTTGAACACATTTTTTGCTTAGTGTATTATTGTGTGTGTTTCGTAACTGGCTATGTTTATGTGTGTATACATTTCCCGTGGATGTTGGATGTATAGTAAAGTATTTGTGTCTTGTTCCATCAGTTACAGCGATCACGTAAGGAAGTAGGTGTATCTTAACAATATTGGAAATGGATGGATCATGTGTGACGCTGTCTTAAACAATCAGAAAGACAGTGCATATTTTTCAGTAGAAGACAGCTTGTACTAATACGTAATTACTTTTATCATCACCTTTCATAAGTACTTTAGTAAATCTGTACATGGAAAGGTTACTCCAACCGTATTGGTATGTAAAATAAAATTCAATAAATGCATAAGCAACTCGTAAGAGAGAGTAACTGCACTTTTAATCCATGAAGGTAACTCGGATTTCGTTTACTAAATATTATGATATGGCGTTAACCAGATTTATTTAGTCACTGAAGATGTTAAAAGGTTAATTTTATAATTATGTAACCTAATGTTACTTTCATCTCACTAATGATTCATCTTACCTACAAAATCAGATAGATAGACAGATAGATATGTATATATATTGCAACGGTACATGACTTCAAACGAAACTTTAATCAACATTGTAAAAAGGCAGAGAGATTATTTTACTGTACAAGTCCGTTTTCATCAAGAGCTGTTAAATGATGACAGCTAGCTTACAGTAAAAAAAAAAAAAATGTTATTCATTTCCTGCTATTCTCTTTACACCTTTTTAAAATATGTTCTGCAACGATGGGAAAAGTTAATATCGGACATCATAGGAACCAACATTTATGGCACATGTGAAGCCGTCTCCGTCTCCCTCCACAGTCACCAGCGCGCCTGTGCCTTCCGCTGGCTTGACACTCGTATGTTGTAGTGTTTCCTTTTATTAGCCCTGTTGGTCGTTGTAGTGTTATTGTTGTTCTTGTTATTGTGGTTCTTGGAGCCAAATGAGCCTTGCCCTGTGTTATGGTACAACTGTTCCATGTTAAACTCGCCTGGAACGTCTGGCCGAGTTTAATCAAGCTGTCTCGGGGCTGGAAAAAGACGAAGATTAAGGGGCGAGGCCGGCGGTTATTGTGTTATTGCAGTGAGTACACCTGGGCTGGTGCCTGTCATGGATTAAGGCGACGGTATCTAATTATAATTAAGTCATTTTTAAAGTCGGCGCTCTGTATATAAAGAACAGGGCAACGTGTATGAAAGTTGAGGGTACCAAGCTGGGTAGTCATTACAATGTTTATTCTCTCTCTCTCTCTCTCTCTCTCTCTCTCTCTCGTGTGTGTGTGTGTGTGTGTGTGTGTGTGTGTGTGTGTGAGTGAGTGTGTGTGCAGGTCGGGGGTCTCTACAGGAAATAACTGTATAATCCCACGTGCAGCGGATTCATCCTGATATTTGTTAATTCACTTGGCTAAACATGAGTTGACCTGGGACATACTGTAAAATTGAAAGGCAGAGGTCGGGATCAGTAGGAGTGTAAAGGGAAACAGCAATTAAGGGAAGGAAGGGATGGAATATTACCCAGGAAGGAGTGAACATTTCCATTTAGTTTAGACATAAAGCGAAATGCAGAAAGACGGGCAGGAGAGTTGTTGGAACGAACGTTGGGTGATATTTCGCGTGTAACTATCTTGTGTATATAGTTTGAGCACTGCTTTACTACAACAGTTTTTCCGCTGACAGAAGAATCCAAAGGCTGTGTGTCTAGAAACTGGAACTTTTACATAACGCGAAAACCGGAGGTATTATTCGCTGATTATGCAGTGCCGGGACATGTGACACCAGAGGCCGTGCTATCAAAACTAAACGCCAGTATTGACAAACGTGACAGTCTGATGTTCCTGTTTTCGTATCATAAATAAACTTGTCGTTCACGCCAGATGTTCGTCACCTGGTTTTGGCGCAAAATAGAATTGGATATAACAGGAGGATAAACACCACCAAAGACCACCCTTTCGTGTAACAAACCTAATCATAAATTCGATAGCCGATTTTTCCATTTGTAAACATTGAATAATCAGAGAATAAAACTTTACTTGGAAGGCTAAAATATATGAGAGATACAGGGCTGTTCAAAAAAAATTTACGAGACAATGTTTCTGTAAGCAAAAGAAGTAAACAAAACATCCGTGGTAGTGAGTTGGCGACAGGGCAGATAATACGTGGTATTACGATAATAAATTGTGCTCCCAATTTAATCTCGGACTACCTGTGCGATTTCTCCATAGATTTTTGAAACAGCAACATTTTTAAAGTTTGTTTGTCAGCTAGCTCAGTGCTGTAGTTGTCACATTTGAGGGGAAGCGTATAAGCTTCTGCCTATTGTCGAGCAATAACCGTGCGTGACAATCGTGGTATTGGAAAATCATGCAATATATCACATTTAAGTGAAGTACTCTTTGAAGTATATCACATGCAGTTCAAGTGTATAGATGATTGATACACCGGTGCAGTGGTTGCTAACGTAATGAAAGACACAGTACGTTGCTGGGTACAGTATTACTTTTCCCCCAGTTTGAGAATAGGTATATAAAAGTGAATATACTGTATTATTGTAGTTTCGGACAGTCACAATCTTCACTCAGGCTAGTTAGGTTGAGTTAGATTCTTTGTTAGAGTAGTTAGGTTTGATCGGTTAGGTAAGAGTAAATAGGTTAAATTAGATGGGTAAGATTAGATTAGGTTAGAAATAAAATCAGAATAACCTTGACTGTCCAAAAATGCAAATTTACCAAACTTACAATATTGTAACACGTGGCATAAATTACATATATCAGAGTTAGGTCAGTGTTGGTAAATGGTTAGGTTTGTAATTTTCACCAGCTTTATTTTCCCTTATATTGTGAAGTAATGGGTAAAAAAAAAATTAATACATAAATCAGTACCAACAAATAAATGCAATAACTTAAGTTCTTGACTGAAATATGCAGTTCGTTTTTGCACAAAAATAAATCAATAAGCAGATTTAGGTAAGACAAAGTTACCAGATAATACAAGTGAATTGGTTGGTTACGATGCGGGCTAAAAAAATTTACCTAATTCAGTCACTCACTCAGATTTGAAATGAATGTTTCATGGATGAGACCAATATCAAACATATGACCAGTTTAAGAGAAAGCTAGGAAATCTTAACAGTAAACAGACTGAATGTATAAAACAGAACTGAATGAAAGTACTGTAGAGGTGGAATGATATCCGAGAAAAGAGGTAAAACTTACCTAGCAGACTGGGACAGATGAAGAAATACTGTACAACGTAGCTTAAAAAATCATTGCATACTGCGTTAAGGGAAAGGTCATCATTAAGAATGTGAATACCAGAGAAGTATAATTACTGTGCTAAACTGACATTTTCCAGTAATAACTGAGACAGGGAAAGTGACAATAGTATAGAAAAAAAAAAACTATAGCCAAATATATAGAGACTCGATGAACAACTGTGACAGTGCGCACATCTGATAACATATATTTTCCAACATGGTCTGCCGGTAATGGTGAGATAATAGGTGTGGAATGAAACTGCTAAAAAAAAATAAAAAAATGGGGGAGTAACTCCATCCCTCAAGTGTTCGTGCAGCAATGAATGTCACCCTTCAACCAGCTTTGTAATGAAGCAAAATAGTCTCCAACTTAAAAATAATTCTGTAAAAAGTTTGTATTTATATCTTGCGTTATAAATTTAAGAACATTGAATGTACTGCCACAGGAGTAGAGGTGCACATAATCTGGATACACAGTAGAGTTGTGTAGATCCTGACTGGCGGGCTGGCATTAAACATACCGTGAAAGCCTACGAATTATGCAATAATACGTTCAATTTCCACGTATAAATTTAGATTTAGATATCCTCAATAATTACTTCATGCAAACAAAGGCATAAGGAGACAAAATCATGATTCTTGCTTATCCATTTTACTATAATGGATCTTGCTCGTAAATACATCCTCTTTATGTGTTTTAATATCATGTTTTACCAATGCTGGCACATGAATACATATTTCCTACATAAAAATAACAGCATAGAAAGGGTTGGCGTTGTGTCTGGTATACAGAAGAAACATCCAAAAATCGCGCGCTGTTATCATTCACGCGGCGCATTCTTGCCCAGTCTAACGAGTGTCGTGGCATTCAAACTCCTGAACTGGGTGTCGCCAAAGCTGACAGTCCAGATTTTATTATAATAAGAATGACTGACGCTCAGGAACATCTGACGCCTTGAACGTCGGCGTTGGACCTCCTGAACTTTTGGGTTTTATTGGCATAGCCATAAGAAGGCAGAAGTTGGCCAAATATGTACATTCATAAGGGAGTGAGAACACCGATTAACTCTTGAATTAGACCCTAATGATCAGAGAATCGGACCCCAATGGGATGTGTGAGCGTGCATGACAGGTGCTGCATGACCGCTGTACCAGAGAGAGTATGCAAATGAGGACATTTCAAGGATTAGTTTTGGTGTTGCATGGAAAGTAAACAGATCATGTTACAATTTGCAGCACAGACGGAAGAAACTTTGTGAGAAGAGCGGAGTTAATGAGACAAAAAGCTTCTGACGTCACCTGTTTAGATGTGTCAACCAGTATTATGCTTTTAATATTCATTACGGTATTATGTACACTGAAACAAATGAGGAACGACAGGGATGACCAGTGTAAAGTAATGAAGATTTAAGGTAGCCTAAATGACGTGAAGAATACAGAAAATGTAAGGAAATAGTTTAAATAGATTAAAAACAAAAAATAAATATTTTTTAGAATGCTGGAATCAGGAGGAAAGAAACTAAGGCCATTAAAAACTTTAGGAGAAAGTTTAGCAGAAGATATACTGCTGAACAGAAACCCAAAACTTGGAGTAATAATGCTGGCATGAAAATGGAAGAGGAGAGACAAACGTATGAAATATCTCTCTGAAAGATAGTTGGTGGGCTAAAGTATAAAGGAAGACGATGGCAATGTGCCTGAAAAGAACTGGCAAAGGTCAATAAGTAAAAGCTGTTATGAAGACTGGCTGAGAGTCATGGCACAATATGAAAGCGCGAGAAAATTATTAGGAAGGAAGGGGATTTGGCGATTCAAAAATCATGAAACACCGAAAGCGTGTGAAAGAAGAAAAATTGGAGTGAGAGCTGACTGATAGCAAGGCAGAATGGTAGGAATTGTAAGGAGGTATGTTTTGAGGCAGGGAACAGAGGGAAGGCGGAAGGAGTGACGGTGATGCCTGATAATGATCGGCAGCAACGGCACTACCAGAGTGAAGAAGGAGCGGAAGGCAGTGATGGACGGAGGGAGCAAGACAAAAAAAAAAGAAAATGATGTAGAGAAAAGTTGAGGAGTGGAAGAAAAGTATGGAAAGGAAGGAACGGCTGCAAGCTAAGACGTGATGACGTAACTGGAGAAGAAAAAGGCTGAAATTGAGGGAAAGTGGGAAAGAAGAGAAGCAGGAAGTTGGAAGTGAAGGAAGAAGAAAAATTATCGGAGAAGATGAAACTTAAAGAATAGGAAGAGGAGGAAGAAGAGAAAATAGCGGAAGGAGTGGCGAAAAACAATGGTAACAGAAAATGAGTTTAATGGGGGAAGAAACGGCTACAGATGTTGATTTAATTTAATCTTGCCGTCGCCTTTTCTCATATTGTCTGTGCTGCCTACATGTCATTGTGTTAAATTTAGGAAGGGCTCATGGTGCTAATGTGTTAAATTAAAAGGAATAAAGGAGAAGAAGGGAAAAGTTTATAAGCAATTAGAGAGAGGAGTCGCTGAAAGAAGAAAGTAAAGGGAAGGAGGGAACAATCTAAAGGAACAAGATGCATGTTTCAAGGAAGAGGAAAACAGTGAACTAATCAGTATAGCGGATGGACAAGAATAAAGTGAAAGAGGAGGAGGAAAACTGAGAAAGACA
>NC_137057.1:3193232-3465732 GCF_032717465.1 Coenobita brevimanus
TACTATGCGCCCGTCGTAGAGGTGGAGGAATGCATGCAGACAGTTCAGAGGAGTAGTGACCATTGAAGTAGCGATAGAAAAGAGATAAAGATGCAACATTGCGGCAAAGAGGCAGAGGTTGAAGGGAGTCAGTAAGAGGAGGAGAGTTTATGAGACGATAAGCGTTTGACTCCACCCTATTGAGAAGAGCTGTATGTGGGGAGCCTCCCCACAAATGAGAGTTGTACTCCACACAGGGGCGGATAAAACCCCTGTATAGAGTCAACAATTGTGCAGGGGTAAAGAAGGAACGGAGTCGGGTTAGCACTCCTAATCTCTTGGAAGCAGATTTTGCAAGAGATGTAATATGATCTTTCCAAGATAAGTCCCAAGTAAATGAAACCCCAGGGATGTTCAAGGATGATGCAGGATTAAGCTGAATATTATTAAACATTAGTGGGTATACCAGTGGAAGATTTTGTCGGGTTGATAGGTGTAAGAACTGAGTCTTAGATGCATTAAAAACAACCAGATTATTTTTATCCTAGTCAGAGATACGAGCCAAGCCAGACATTAGGTGTGCCATAGCCTCATCCCTTGTTTGTTGAAGTAACTGCTGAGATGGGCACTGCGGGAACCGAATGGAAAGGTGAAGGATGGAGTCATCAGCGTACGAGTGGATAGGGTTAGTTGTAAAGCTTAGGTCATTGATGAATAAAAGGAAGAGAGTTGGTGATAGGACAGAGCCTGAGGAACACCACTGTTGATAGGTCTAGGAGAAGAACGATGGCCGTCTACAACGGCGGCTATAGAACGATCAGAAAGGAAGCTGTAGATGAAGGCACAGATAGAACGATAGAAACCGTAAGAGGGCAGTTTGGAAATTAAAGATTTATGCCAGACTCGATCGAAAGCCTTTGAGATGTCAAGTACAACGGCAAAGCTTTCGCCAAAGTCCCGAAAGGAGGATGACCAGGAGTATGAAAGATAGGTGAGAAGATCGCCAGTGGAGCGTCCCTGACGGAACCCGAACTGACGATCAGAAAGAAGGTTGTGATAGGAAAGATGCTTTAAAAATGTTCTATTAAGAATTGACTCGATAACTTTTGAGGTACAGGATGTTAAAGCAATTGGACGATAGTTCGAGGGTTGGGAATGGTCACCCTTCTTTGGGACTGGCTGAATGAGAGCAAACTTCCAGCAAGAAGGAAAGGTACAAGTTGACAGACAAAGGCGAAAGAGTTTACCTAGGCAGGGTGTAAACACAGAAGCACAGTTCTTGAGAACAACAGGAGGGACTCCATCAGGCCCATATGCCTTGTAAGTACTGAGGCCAGTGATGGCAGAAAATACATCAGCTGAAGAAATTTTAATGTCAGCCATGAGGAAGTCAGAGGGAGGAAGTGATGGAGGAACAGCACCGGAATCATGTAAGGTGGAACTGGAGGAGAAAGTCTGAGTGAAGAGATCTGCTTTTTCAGTAGAAGAAGTAGGTACAGAACCACCAGAGTAGAAAAGAGGAGGGAAGGATGATGAGGTAGAGTTGTTAGAAAGCTTTTTGGCAAGGTGCAAGAAGGAGCGGGAAGAATTCGAGTTAGTGAGTTGAGATCATTTAGTACGGATGAAAATATTTTTAGCAGAGGGAAGAACAGACTTAGCACGATTCCGGGCGGAAACGTAAAGATGATGTGATTCAGGGGTGGGTTGGCTCCGGTACCTTTTGTAGGCCCTCTCCTTGTTGCAGACAGCATTAGAACAAGCGTGATTAAACCAAGGCTTTCTTGAGTTAGACAAAGGATACGAGAAAGGAATGTATGTTTCCATGCCCGAAAGAATAACCTCCGTAATGCGTAAGGCACACTCAGATGGCTCCCGGCCATGGAAGCAATACTCATTCCAGGGAAAATCAAACAAGTACTGCCCGAGGGCCTCCCAGTCCGCAGATCCAAAGTGCCATAGACGACGTTTCTTTGGAGAGTCCGCAGGCCGTACCGGGGTGATAGGACAGGTTAAGGTGATAAGGTTGTGATCGGAGGAGCCCAACGGAGAGAAAAAATTAACAGAGTAAGCAGAAGGATTAGTTGTAAGCCTTTCCATCACAAAATGTTTGCAAACACCATTGAGTTTGTTTCCATACCAGTATAGAGCCCACATTTGCCAATTTTGACCAAGAAGTCGAAACAATTTTTTTCGCATTTTTTGGTGTGTGCAATTTTCGTCAGTTTCGAGCTTCGTATTTCGCGCGAGTCATTTTTAATGTTTTAATATTTTCCTTTCATTCCCTGGATTTACTCCGACCTAATGCAAAAATAATCAGATCGATATATATTACCGTTCTCGTGAAAGAAACGAACAAAGGCACAGGCAGATATTTTCGCTTGTCGCGATTTCTAACATTTCCGCATCGTCGCGTCGTTCGCAGTCTCCATAATTTTTGGTACTTTTCTGATGCTCCCAGCACTCATTACGACCTAATGCAAATAAACTTAATCAGATATCTATTGCCGTTCTCGTGAAAGAACGAAGAAACGCACAGACAGATCCACATACACAGCTTGACTTTATTATATATTAACATATACAAATAGAGAGAGAGAGAGAGAGAGAGAGAGAGAGAGAGAGAGAGAGAGAGACGGGGGGGCGGCTAGAAATGAAAATTTATGCAGTGTTATCTGTTGATAAAGGGGTCCTTACTCATATTTATTCCTCTCCGTGGACTGGGGGGTGCAACTGGCTGGTTTCTAAAGTCAAGGCGATGAATCAGGGTAGAGGAAACAGAGTGAAAAAGGGATTATCATCATGGGACGAAATGCTGTTTTGAAGGACTCTGGTTTGTATTAATAACAACAGACTTTTCAGGATACTTAAGTCAGAGTCATTTTTGTACGCCCCATTCTTGTCCTAAAACACAGCTCATAACCACTGATGTTATATCCAGGCACCCATTTGTACTCTTGGGTGAGCAGGGACGATGAGGTAATATACTCCAAGAGTCTGACTGGCTGTGGTAACCCATGCAGCACCAGTGATAATGATGATGTAGATTCGTCCACCTTCGCTTGAAGAGTGGACACGGGCAGAAGAAGCCCGTCAGAGAAATTTGCGTGGTTGAAACACCAGTGTCTCCTATACCTTTTAAGCAGTTAAGGGTGCTACTTAGCGGACTTTTAATACAGTACTATACAACTGTGCTTCCTGGGTTACAAAGGCTGCAGTGGTGTTCACACCAAATCATCAGCAAATCGCCGACATGTTTTCTGTACCAACACGACTGACAGTAGCCAGGGTCTGTCATGCCTAATGCAACATGAACTTGAATGCAACAAATCACATCCTGGTTCCAACCACTTAATAGAAACACATGAGTAAACGGAGAGACGAAGTCATTTATTCCACCGAAACTCTACAGTGAAGGTACTGGAGGGTAAGTGCACATCGTCATCGTAAACTTTTCTCCTGAGTAATAACTGGGGGAATTTCTGTGAGTCTACTAAACCTCTGGTCAGTTATCTGACGTCAAGGTTATGAAGGGGCCAGTAATGATGAGGAGACTTCTAGATATATGTATAACACAACCTGACAAATGATATTTAGCATAAGCACCCCCCCTACAACGGGTGTTGCAGCAGTCGTTGTTAAGGCAGTCATTGAGGCCACAACTGTGCCGTGTGCTACAGGTGTCACCATTATGGCAATAACCAAGTAATATAGTGGGAAACATTACACTTGTCGTGTGTATCAGATATATCTCACCATGATAATGCCTGATGAAAAGAGTGGAAAAAAGACCACTCCAGAAACCCTTCTGAAACAGCTGCCAGCTCGAGCTCTTCTGTTGCCCTCAGTGACACCGTACACAATACTTGCATGTCATTGCAAGTGTCATTCATTGTGTATGATGACATTTACGCATTTTACCTCACCAGCAGGGGCTGCCAAATGTCAGTGTGTGTCCTTAGCTGTGTTACCCACTCTAACTCGCAATACCTTTTGAAAAATGGAAGTTGAACCTTAAAATTTTCTGAGCGTCACATTTTTCACTCCCACTGAATTTTTGCCGCACCCACAGGCCGTGTCTGAAGTGTGTGCGGAGTGAATCCAGGAAGTGTCTGCTGTTTGTCTAAGGTGTGTCTGAGGGATGAACCAAAGACAAAGAAATCCGTATAGGTTGGGCCAAGTGGTGGTTATGGTTCGTGTGGGTGTGGCTGTCAGGTGTCCATTGTCTTATTACCACATGCATTTGTTTCTGTCACTGTACTCGTAAGCTGAATATAGTACTTTGCTAATTCTATCTGTTGCCTCAGGAATACTGTATTTAGTTTACTTATTTTGGAGCTGCCTGTTTCTCTATATGAAGTAGAAGTTCACTGGTGCGAAGAAGCACCACAATCCAACCATTCCACATAGAACTCACTGATGTTGAACAGTGGTTGGAACTAAACACCTTGGCCTTCCAGGTGAATTTTGTCATTTCTGAAAAACAAAGTAACTGTTTCTTGACCAAGTTTGGCTCCAAAACTCATAATAAGTAAAACTGACTTTGATTCACATCTTAATCGTGGCGGGTGGAATGAACCCTGACCAGACCCTATTATTATTAATTGAAATACTCGTATAAGAGAGAGATTAGTTGACGACAGTCCATTCCCACATCCAGAGTCTCGTAAATATTAATGTATATTCCCAGAAGCTTACCACACAAAACACAGTTATACCTCAATAAGATCTACTGTCTCGCCTTTCACGTCGTTTATTTGTTCAAGAAGCACACAACGGTTTGCTTCACAACTCAGTGCCGGGACAACGTTTTCTAAGGTTCAGTTTCCAAAGATGATCTGGTCATATCAACTGATTTTTAACAGCCCTTTCCTCTCAAGTCTGACTTCTACCCTGGCCAGCTGGGCCACTGTTGGTAAGATCTCGAGGCCAAAGGCTGGGGGAGCTTACTAGCATAGCAATTTAAGTTTTAGCGGCAAGTACTTCGTTCATTCGTATTTAAAACGATAATGGGAATACTTTTTTGCGGTTCTCAACCAGCGTAGTAATATCCACAGCTTAGTGAAAATGTGTTCTTGGAACACCATCAAGCGGCTTCAGGTGTGGAATCAGTTACCAAAGTTTCGAGCGTGAAGTATATTCCTCAAACGGGAGCACCGACTGAAACTGGGAAATGAAGTAAGAAGTAAACATAACATTAGCACACAGTTGGGAAGAAGCTTCTAGATGTTGTACTTTTGAAAAACATACGTATACAATAGACATACAAGGGAACCCAAAACCAATTCAGACACTGAGATTGAAATTATTTCAGTTGTGGGACAGAGGCAATTATTTATAAACGTGCGTGGAGGATTTAATACAGTGAGAGACTTAAACATCTATTCTGTTGTCCGAAACATATCACAATTGGAATGTAATATTTCTGTTCTTCTCAGTCAGTGTTTCGTTACCTTCTCATTTCCCTCTTATAGCTGCCTAAGGTTCATTACGAATTTTATCACTCAAAGACCCACTCCTTCAGTCCCATCACCCCGCTCCCCCATCTCTCTCAGGTCCATAACATTTTCACAAGCAGTATTTTGGTTTTCTTATCAGATTTGCAACCAGTCATCCAGCGTAGGGATTTGCTGGCTGCACACTCCGTTTTAAACGGATTAGTTTACTCATTTAAATTTCCACCTGATAACAAAAACTGACACTAAATTAGGTACTTTTAAAATGGTGATTGCGGATATACACCACGCTAATAGCTTTTATAAAGTAATAATTTTACTGTTAAAACAATATTAAAAGGTACTCTTGCCACTAAGAGTCCTAGAACCTTAGCACAAGTGAGGAGCGTCTGTAGAAGTTGATACTCTCAAGTTAGTTACACTGATTAAGGACAATCTCTTAGGAAACTACGATAATCCAAATGTCACTGGTTTCCGATGCTCCAAGCTGATCAAATTTCATCATCCACATAGCATCTAATGCTGTTCTCCATTTACTCCTGCTCCTTCCCTTTCCGTGCTTCATCATGATAGCTACTATACATAAATCTAGTGCACAAAAATTCTAGATGATAAAATAACCATTGACATGAAACCGAGGCAGTGGTAGGAAGGGACTGTTAACGAAGCTAAAAAGTAGTTCGATAAATTAGATGAACTTCTTGTAGCGTTCACATGTAGTTCAAGAGTGGTCTCTAATTTGATAAAATGCTTTCATTTTGGGTTTCCGTATCGTAAAGTTATGAAAAGAGAAACTGAAGAATCTGGAGTAATATAACTAAACGATTCCTTGATATTCCCAGGAATATAATTTTAAGTTAACCTTTTTAGCTTACCACAACGTAACTGACGAGAATATTGAATATAATTAACAGTATGGTAAATTCTCGACTTTAATTCTAGCGTGACCGCTTACAGGTATTTCATAAACACTCACTGTAATTTTACTGTAAATAATGTAATGGTCTGATTCTGAGAATGCAATTCATTCCATTTCATTTTCAGTGGAGATGTGCAATAAAAGAAGAAAATCCATAGCGATTTCATAGTTAAGGGTACATTTTTGTCGCTGTAAAATGGTGTAGGTGTGTGCCTATTAAAAGTACAATAGATATTTTTATCAGGTTAACTGAAACCGAGAAAATATGATTAGATTCCATTTTTCCCATAAATCGCAAGAAATCCAGCTGTTAATAAACACTGATCTAACATGAAGCTGCTCACTTGTTTTGTTCACTTGTTGTTTCCCTAAAATCTATCTATCTATCTATTGCCAGACGCCTCAATCCCGTTTGGGGTGGCCACAAACAAATCGCCTCCAAGTCGCCCTGTCCCCAGCCATTTCACTGCTCTGCTCCCAACTCACACCCCCCTCTCTCATATATCTCTCCACCCCATCCCTCCATCTCATCCTCGGCCTCCCCCTCCCTCTTCCCCCCTCCACCTCACTCACATACACTCTCTTCGTCAGTCTTTCACCCTCCATCCTCTCCACATGGCCAAATCACCTCAGTGTGTTCCTCATAACGCTTCCTATCACATCCACATCAACACCACAACGCTCCTTTATATCCTCATTCGTCAGCCTGTCTCTCCACGTGACTCCACAGGCTCCTCTTAAATAACTCATTTCCACTGCTCTCACTCTTGACTTGTGTCCTTCCAACAATGTCCAAGCTTTACTTCCGTACGTTAGAGTTGGTACGACAATACTGTCATGTAGTAACTTTTTCACTTCCATGCTCACTTCCCTGTTTCTTATCACTGCTTTCCAAGAACCAGCAACCTTTCTTCCCTGCTGTACCCTTTCAAGCACTTCACCCTCCAAACCTCCATCCTTACTCATCACACTGCCCAAGTACTTAAACGTACTCACATTTTCCAATTCCTCACCATCCAACCTCGCTGTACATTCACTAACTTCACCTCTCTCAAAGACCATCACTTTACTCTTCCCTACATTCACCTTTAGATTCCGTTTCTTACACACTCTGTCAAACTCATCCACCAAGCCTTGCAGCTCCCCTTCGTCTTCACTCAACAACACAGTATCATCTGCAAACAACAGTACAGGGAGTTTCCAAGCACTATCCTCTCTCACCAGGGCCACTCCAACATCCACTACCCTACCTTGTACAGCTTTTATTACCCCATCCATGTGCAGATTGAACAACCATGGAGACATGACACATCCCTGTTTCAAACCAACTTTCAAAGAGAGAATTCACTTAGTTCACCATCCACACGCACTGCAGCCTTCGCACCATCGTACATACTCTTCACAGCATTCAACAACTTCCCATCTACTCCATATATTCTTAACACTTTCCACAATCCTTGTCTATCCACCCTCTCATATGCTTTCTCCAAATCCATGAAAGTCGCATACAACTTCTTTCCCTTCTCTAGAAACTTTTCCACTAAAGATCTGAGAATGAATATCTGATCTACACAACCTCTTCCCTTTCTAAAGCCTCCCTGTTCTTCTCCTACTAATTTCTCTGTTCTTTCTCTAACTCTGTCTATAAGTATCCTACCATACACTTTTCCTACTATACTAAGAAGACAAATGCCCCTATGATTACCACACACTTCTTTTTCCCCTTTTCCTTTGTACAAGGGAATAATTATACCTGACTTCCAATCCTCCGGGACTCCACCTTCCTCCCAGGCCAATCTGCACATCTTCCACATCCATTCTACTACTATCTCTCCCCCATGCTTCAGCATTTCACCACACACTCCATCAATTCCTGGGGCTTTCCCCGATTTAACTTTCCCTAAAAGATTACGATAAAACAATATACAATGTTTATTCCCTTCTATCATTGTAGCTAAATGCCATTTTTTTTTTTCTGATTACTTCAGTTGGAGAGTTGATGCATAAGGGAATGATTCTCCTGCATTTTTTAAAGTGTAGCAGACTACTGTAGACCCCATTGTCATATCGTACCACTTAACGAAGAACTTTGTTAAAATCTGCAGGTTTCCCACAGACAGGTTTCCTACATATATTTTCTATTCCTTTCTATCATTAGTTTTCCCATTGTTCTAGACAATTTTTGGCTATAGTTTAGGCTTAGGCAGAGTGTTTGGTTTTAATAGCTGTAATGCAACATACCATGTTCCTTAATTTGCTTCAGCAAGCAAGTGACGACCGATTATTATTACAATCAGTCACTGTCACCATCACTCCTGTCACCGACGTTACGCAGTTATGTTTGAACAGTTAACGGTAGCATTATCATTGCAACATTGCACACCATCACCACAATTCACTCTTATCAGCACCATTTCCACTATACCACTGAACACCAACACATCCGTCACTACCAACACACATTATCCCAACCGTTACAGCTTCATCACCGTTTCATTATCGCACCAGTCACTCTTACGTATCCCAACGTTATCACCAGAGTTTTCACTTCCACCCTTATTATCACCATGATTATTAGCATCAACATGGTCGACATAAATGCCACCACTACCATCATCAAACAAGCAGCCAGTCTTTCCCATGATTTTTTTTTTCAGTATCTTCATTACTACCATTTCATTTGTTTGTATCACTAGCACTAATTTCATTATCAACAATAATACCTTTGTCACCACTAACACCATCATTCCCTGACTCTGTTAACAGCTGGGGTTGGCACACTATCCCTTTATTCACATATTTTTACCATGAGAGTCACTCACTGTAACCAGAAGACTGGCCCAGAATGGATGCGCAGTGCGGTTCCAGCAATATTCCTTCTGTTTAACTGGATGCTGGGCGTTGTTTCTCAGGGATCTGAGCCATTTTCACAAAGATTCTTAAGATGAGAATTTTTCTATCATAAGATTCTTTATTAATACAAAATAATGTTTACAAAAAGTTCTCCTACGGGTTGTCTTAGGCTATTTTTGTTCCATTTTAGGCCAAGACTTCTTAGGGTCCGACAATAAACTGCCTGGCTGTTCCAGTTTCCATCATCGTCATGATTCTCACACACATTAATCCCACCGACTCCATCATCATCATCACCATTATCACTCTAGTACCACCACTGTCACTCGTATTACGGCCAGTCTCCAACATCAGTATCATTATTACTCTCATCATCATTAATTTTGTCTGTCACCACCGTCACCACCAACACCACCATTTTCAGATTTACCTTTAGTTCTCCTACGACCCCCTCACCCCCATCCCGCCCTACAGCCACCACCACCATCCACCTGCCGTCTCTAACCTATAATTCAATTTCTTATAAACTTTCGAGGATTCACGAGAGTGACGCGACCGTGTGATTGTTTTGCTGAGTTTGGTGTAGTTGGTTCTGCCAAGAGTTTGAAACGAAAACGCGGATATTAATTGCCTGGCCTCTCATTAAAACTTTAGGAAACTTTGTCATTCTGTATCATGGTCTCCAAAGCCGTACATCACCATCCACAAAAAAATAATAACCTCTTAATGGATTTTGCTTGCCAATTAAATGGCACTTAATTCATCGAGTCAGGTGTGATATCACTTGCTTTGTGCTGTCGTTCATGGTGAAGGAGGCAAGCGCTAGCTAGATCGGTGCTACAGAAAACACTTTCAATGGCCAGGATGATGAGAGGTTAACGGGAAAAAGACAGATATATGGACAAATTGACTGAATGATGGGTAGATACACATATCATATATTCCTATCTATCTGGACAGTTAGATAGATTAAGAGATAGATAGAGATACATAAGCACATGCATTGATGGCTAATTACTTTCGTATAAATCTCTCTCTCTCTCTCTCTCTCTCTCTCTCTCTCTCTCTCTCTCTCTCTCTCTCAGTCAATCTATCTATCTATCTATCTGTCTGTCTATCTATCTATCTATCTATCTATCTATCTATCTATATATATATATATATATATATATATATATATATACACAAAGTAAATATCGGAAGTGACCACATAATGGTGGGTTGCACAGCAAGATTCAATTTCAAAAGTGAAAGAAAGAAGATGATTACAGATAAAAAGATATGCCCAATAAAAGTCAATGAAAACAAAGCAGCCTTTCAGCTGGAAATAAAGAACACATTTCAGGCTCTCAGAAATGCTGAATGTGACATTGATGAGCTGAATGACACACTAACAAAAGTGCTAAAAGAGGTAGTAGGAAAACCTAATACAACCAAAGCCAAGAAGTATTGAAAAAAGACACTTGAGCTTATGAAAAAAAAAGAACGGAAATGAAAGTAAAAGCAAAAAAAGATGAAATAGAACGAGCGGAATTAAATAACTTATCAACAAAAGACAAAGAGAAGAAAAAAGAAAGAGAAACATGGATCAAATCAAAGAAACCATCAAAAAAGGAAAAAGTCTGAAACAGGTCCGAAATAAAATGGCACTTGGAAAGCAACAAATTACATCACTAAAATAAAAAACGGTGAAGCCATTAAATGCAGAGATATGATGCTGAAGAGAG
Organism: Coenobita brevimanus; assembly: GCF_032717465.1. Lineage (NCBI taxonomy): Eukaryota > Metazoa > Arthropoda > Malacostraca > Decapoda > Coenobitidae > Coenobita > Coenobita brevimanus. The sequence goes on from NC_137057.1 coordinate 3,204,164, forward strand.
TTGAAGAATTTTACAAAGAACTGTATGCATCAAAGACAATAGTACCAATAGCTAACTTTCCAGTTGACACAAGTGATATACCTGAGGTAACACCAGACGAAGTAAATAATTCTCTCAAAAATATGAAAAGAGGGAAAGCTCCGGGAGAAGATGGAATAGTGACAGATTTACTGTTGGATGCAGGAGTAGAAGTACAAAATAGGCTTGCTCACTTATTTACTCAATGTATAAAAAGGAAGAAAATTCCCAAAACATGGTGTAGTGCAATAGTTATTTTACTTTACAAAAAAGGTGACTTAAAAGACCTTAGTAACCATCGACCCATTAGCTTATTATCAGTCATTTACAAACTCTTCGCTAAAGTCATTACAAACAGAATAACTACAAATTTGGAGGAAAACTAACCTCGTGAACAGGCAGGATTCCGAAGCGGGTACTCGACTACTGATCATCTATACACAATGAATCAGCTAATTGAGAAAACTACAGAATACAATAAACCACTGTGCTTAGGTTTTGTTGATTACGAAAAGGCTTTCGACTCAGTGGAGCACATAGCAATTATAAATTCATTGCGAGAAGAAGGAGTGAATGAGAACATTGTAAACCTGCTCGAAAACATATATAAAGAGGGAACTGCTACAGTTAAATTACATAATGACTCAGAGAAAATTAAGATTGAGAAGGGCGTGCGTCAGGGAGATAAAGTTTCACCGAAGTTATTTACAGCATGCCTAGAAAGTATTTTCAGAAAGCTTGACTGGGAAAACAAAGGAGTGAACATAGATGGAGAAAAGCTAAACCATTTAAGATTTGCAGATGACATTGTCCTAATCTCAGAAACAGCAGAGACATTGCAAGAAATGTTAAATGACCAGAACAGACAAAGTCTGAAAGTAGGGCTAAAGATGAACCGGAGTAAAACTAAACTAATGTTTAATTCTCAAACACCAAAGAGCGTCGTCAGAATAAGTGGAGAAATTTTTGAAGAAGTCGAGGAGTACAATTACATGGGACGAATACGAAAATTAACGAAAGATAATAATAGCGTAATAAAAAGACGCATTACAATTGGATGGAAAGCTTTCTGTATACATAGGGACATTATGAAAAGTAGCTTGCCAATTTGTATGAAACGAAAAGTATATAACGAATGTATAATTCCAGCTTCGACGTATGGTTGTGAGACTTGGAAACTGACAAAATCGATGGAAAATAAATTAAAACGTTCTCAGAGAGCAATGGAAAGGTCAGTATTGGGAATATCTTTAAGAGATAGGACAAGATCAACTAGGGTGAGAGAGCAGACTAAAATCAAATATATTATAGAAGTCATTAAGAACAGAAATGGAGGTGGGCAGGCCATGTAGCAAGAATAAGGGATAATCGATGGAGCAAGAGGTTGACTGACTGGACACCAAGAGATTGTATGCGTAGCAGAAAAAGGCCAGACGGGAGGTGGAGAGATGAGACAGATAAATTTGCAGGGAAAACGTGGCAAAGATTGGCCCAATCGAGGAATTCGTGGAGAAGGTTGGAGGAGGCCTTTGTTCAGCAGTAGACTTGTAATGGCTGATGATGATGATGATTTTATATATATATATATATATATATATATATATATATATATATACACGTATATACAGTATATTAATACATACAGAGAGAGAGAGAGAGAGAGAGAGAGAGAGAGAGAGATTGTTTATATGAGGACGTACAAACTCTTAGCGGCCAAATGCCCCTAAGCGCTTGCGAGACACGCACTGACACCAAACTTAACATAGACCTGCTCTGACATATTGGGCATGCCCATGAGAAGTTTCAACTCATTCCATCCAGCAGTAAGATCTGTAGAGGGTTCCTTATGGTTGACGGAAAATCGGGCACAAGAGTGCGCGTAGTTCAGGCGTAAATGACCGCATGAAAATATAAATTACACCGTCGTTGTCAGCTTGTCGTCCAGCGTCTTTTGATATATGACACGTCGACATCCGAGGGGGTGAAATGTGGACACACACACACACACACACACACACACACACACACACACACACAACGCTTATTCACACAGTATTATTGACTCTACAGTAACATTACTGTGTTGTATATTACTTCATATTCGGTAACGTATATTCCCGCACCACGACTATGTAGACTCTTGGTCCTACTGTGCACACAGCCAGTCGCTCCCAATCACTGCTGCTTTGGTTTGATAACACAATATATCTTGTATTTACACTTGGTTGCCTGAAAGCTTGTAACAAAGTAATGTCCATCTCTAATAAACGTAATTACAAAAGGCACGCCAGATGATATTTGCACCATCTGTGTGACCATCAACCGTAGCATTAAAACTTAGAATGACTAACAAAAATGCCGCAAATAGAATGCAAGAGAATATTCCTAGGAAAACTCAATCTTGCATCTAGAGTGCAGATCTTCAATGCCTGTGTGGTGGTATGGATGGTGACGATGGTGCTGTCGGGATGGCATTGTTTGTGACTGTAGCTGCAAACTAGTGATTGTGGTTTTCGGGTAGTTGTTATGGCGGTGTCTGGGGGGTGTCTAAATAATATCAGGACAGAGGTGGTAACGATATTGCCTTGGTGGTGGTAATGATGGTGTGTGGGTTGTGGTGATGGTGTTGGTGTCCGGGTATTATGGCCAAGGTGGCGTCTGGGTGGTAGTAAAAATGGGGTCTGGGAGATGGTGATGGTGGTATCTTGGTGGTTGTACTGGCGATGGCGTCTGAATGGTGATAATCTGATTTAGAATTTTTGCTTGTTAATGGCGATGATGTGGCCTGGGTGGTGGAGGTCGTGGCGATGTCTGGGTGGTGGTGATGATGGAGTTGTTTGGGTGGATGGAGTTGTGGTGTTGGTGTCTGACTGGTAGTGTTGTTGCGATGCTCATGGTGTGGGTGGTGGTGGTGACTGTGATGTCTCAGTAGAGAGGGTGATGACTTGGTAGTGATATGGTGGACCCGTCTGGATGATGGTATTTGGGTGATGGTGGTATCTACACGGTGGTTGTGGTGATTATAGTATTTATTTGATTGTGGTGCCTGATGTCTGCTTAGAAATGGTGGTGGAGTTTTGTTTGTGGTTGAGGTGCTAATGGTTGCCTTTTTTTTTTTTTTTTTGGCTATGGTAGTGTATACGAGATGATTGTTGCGATGATGGTTGTGATGGAGGTTTTACGTGTTTGTTGTGATGGAGATTTCTGCAAGGCAACAGAATTTGTGGTTTCATGGTTGCTGTATGGTAGTGATATCTGGACCATGATGTGAATGGTGTGTGGGGGGTAATGATAGTGTCTGGATGTTAGTTGTGATGGTATTGAATGGGTAGTATTAGTGATAGTGGTCACTGAATGATGGTGTGTGTGTGTGTGTGTGTGTGTGTGTGTGTGTGTGGTGTCAGGGTACAAGTGATGTTTTTGTGTCTTTGTAGTGGGTGTGTGTAATGTGTCCCCTACATCCTCATAGATATTGATCAAGTCAGTGATCTTATATCACTTGATGTTACCATGACTAGGACTGGGTAATGTTTACAAAGCCATAATACCGGATTCTGAAGATGAGAGTAGGTTTTTCCTGTGTTATTTGTGGGTTTTAAAACAATTTCATCCTGAAATTTTTTGTGAATCACTGACTTCCGAGTTTTGGACCAGAAAACCCCACCTCAGAAACTTTTGTTTTACAGCTTAGCGTTTTTATTAATTTTATAGCTAAAATAAGTAGAAACGAGTGAATTACCAGCCATTTTAGTCTAGAACTTCCACTTAACCTTACTTAGACACGTGTAATACGAGCGTAACAAGACCAGTTTTCAGTAGTCAAGGGTAGGTGTAACCCATCTACCACAAAGAGGGTTCATTTTGACTTACGACAAATTTGAAAGCATGAGGTCGATCCACTTGAGACCCTCTAACTGGCTGAAATCGGGACCACAGCGCACCAGTGACGGCAAAAGCATACCGCCTGTGACCATAATGCATCACCAGAAAACAAAAAACACATCGGCTTTAGTAGACGAAACGTAAACTAATCGCTGTCATAAGTACACAGTAGAGATCCCACAATTTCTCGCCATTTCTTTCTATTTGCGGAGGAAAAATTACAAAGGAAACTTGACTTAGATCTGTGAAGCGCATTATTCCCGATATCTTTTCTTAAAAATCCGGTGTTATGGCTTTCTAAACATTATCTACTGTATGAACAGCACGTCAGTCCTCACCCCCCTTTTCTCCGGCAGCTCAGCCACGTTCTTAATTCGAAGTTGTCAGTGCCAGAGCCATCTTTACCCGTCTTCTGTTGTCTGGCTGCGTGTGTGTGTGTGTGTGTGTGTGTGTGTGTGTGTGTGTGTTTATCGAAACGGAAATCGAGTGTGTAGGCATGAATAATTGTGCGTGCATTGATGAATATGCTATGGGTCACAAAAGTATCGGAGCACAATATGCGTGAAACATTTTGGACCACAGAACGACCTACCACACGTTGGTAGCCCTGATGTCGGGAGGTGTCATATATCGCCAACTAGCAATATCCTCTTGCAAACATATAGCAAATGTTATGTTTATATAAACATTGTTCATACACAATGAGACTTTGGTAAACATCAGCAGTTGTTCGAATGTTTTCGGTAGGCATCATATCCCCTGTGCACCGATGCTCTTGTGACCCATATATGCGTGTGCCTGCAGCGTGTGTTACCCATAGTATCTCTTGGGTTTTCCAGTCTGGATTTACTGGCCCTCCTCCATCACCGCCGCCGCTGGAGCCTTTTATTCCCTGGAGGATTTAGGCAATATTTTTCACGCAGTTTACTGAGCAAACTTGTAAATAAACTTCACGCAGCTAATTTATTCAGAGTTCTTTTTTGTACTCAACAACTTGTTGTTGGTGGGCAAACCATCGTTAGTCTCCATGGGCTATGAAAATGACGAGGTGGAGTTTCTGATAATAAAAAAAAAAGGTTTTACAGAAAACGATTTACGACTATTTAAGTAATCCTATTGCAATAATTTTAGGGCTGATTATAGTATTTGTGTGTTAGTTCTGAGTTAGTTTTTCGCGTTTCTTGTAGTCTCCTGTGAAGTAGTTCTACACTTTTGCCGTGTTTATGGAAAAAAAAAAAAACTATGTTAGTTTGACAATTTCCTCATACTATGCCAATAATTTTAATAGCTTGCGGAGATTTCTATGCACTAACTGAAGATGTTCGAGGTACAGCAAAGGCGAGATACCGGTAAAGTATCCTTCAAAAATCCCCATAAACCCAGATTCAGGCATAACAGGCCAGACGTTCACAAAAACGATCAAATTCTATTTAACTCTGGAAAGGTCCAGTTCACACTTAGCAAGAAGGACATCACCTGCATTCATGAAGACCGCAGTACTTCATTATTAATCAACCGTCACCGTTTTCACTGCTATTTTCCTTTACACCTGCTGTAACGTTTCTAATTTTTCATTACAGTACAAGGAAAGTAAAAACCAACCAACTATCTCTCTCTCTCTCTCTCTCTCTCTCTCTCTCTCTCTCTCTCTCTCTCTCTCTCTCTCTCTCTCTCTCTCTCTCGTGAAGAAAACTGATATATCACAACATCATCCATTACATGTTAAAATATCATATGCATTCACTGAAAATTAAATACATATAATATTAGGCTGGCAATTATAAGAGGGAATTGATCCTTTCATCTAATAGTAAATAATTTCTTAGTACAGTCACGGGCAGAAGTTCTTCAGCCCCCGAGCAAGAAGGAAGCCAAAGACAAGGATGGGGAAAGACCAAGAAATGAAGCAGAGATTTACACACCTGAACCAGAACACATCTCACGCCAATATGAGCAGGTGCGAGGGAGTTTAAAGCTAAAACATTTATCATTTCTTTCACTGTTTGCATCTCATTGTGATTTTGTCTTTCCGTCTGCCTTTACCTTTTTCAATCTTTTCTGATTCTTTGTCTGTCATCCTCTGTATTTTTGCTCTTCTGTAAAGTCTTTTGCCCGTCTGTCTGTCTTTGTCTTTCTGATAACCTTTGCCTAAATTTTGTTCTTTATTTCCTGTATTTTTGTCAGTCTTTCTCTGTTTTTTGTCTTTCTTTCTATCAATCTTTCTCTCTATCTGTTCTTTCTGTCTGCCTTTAGTTCTGTTTGTTTTATTACCTGTGACTGCCTCTTTGTTCCTGTCTTTCTTGCTGCTTGTCTTTGTCTGCTTTTTCTGACTTTCTGTCTGGCTTCGTTTATTTACGTGTGTTTTTTCTTTCCTTCGTTCTGTATGTTTTTTCTTTTCTTTCTGCCTTAGTTTCCTTCTTTCTTTACTCTTTTCTTTGCCAGTCTTTGATTCTGTCCGTCTTTATTTCTGTCTTTTTCACGTCTTCCTGCTTTCCTTCTTTCTGTTTGTATTTGTCTTTTTCCCATCTTCTTGACTTGCTGTCGTTGTTATGTCTGTCCTTGTATTCCATCGTTGGTTTCGTCTTTCTCTCTCTCTCTCTGTCTTTGGTTCTTTCTGTCTTAACTACACCGGCGTTCATGGGAAGGAAGCAGGTACTATGTGTGTGTGTGTGTGTGTGTGTGTGTGTGTGTGTGTGTGTGTGTGAATTAAATATGACAAAATCCTCGATAAGGATCATTGACACTGTGTAAATCCTGGCCCACCAGCTGCTCCAAGGGCCGAATATTTGGCTTTGTCCTGTGACCTTGACCTTCACAATAATGCGTCAAAATCCTGTCTACGCCTTAACGTTAAACTTCTACCAGCTTTAGCACAACCCAGACCAGAACTGCATCAGTTAACTTTGCCAAGTAACCTTGTCACTAACCTTGATCTTTGACTACTCTGTCTGTCTGTCAGTCAGTCTGTCTGTCTGTCTGTCTGTCTGTCTCTCTTTCCTATTACTAACCTTAATTTTTCACCTGAGTCTGGTTGACATTTGATAAAAACGGTTAAATTAACCTGCCATGTGATAGTGCCATCTGAACTTGATCTTAGAGCTGCTGCTCTATTCCTTGAGTGATCCTCAACTCATCCATCAAATTCGATTCAAATTAAATCAAAACTGTTGTGATGTTACAGTGTGTCGAAATTTGACCTTGTCCTGTGACTCTGACCTTTGACTGATTTCCTCGAAAATGAATTCCCTCGTTCTTGCCTGACACATGACCCTTCCGCTAAGTTCGGTTCAGTTCAGACCAGAACTGTCAGAGTTGTCCTTGCCTTGTGACCTTGGCATTTGACTTTTCTCTGTGACCTTGACCTTTGGCTGATTGTTCTCAAAATCGAATCTTTTTTTCATACAATACCTTTAACCCTTCCACAAAAATTGGTCTTGATGGATTAAAGTTTTTTTTAACTCACACTGCGGCCTTGACCATTCGTTCTAAAAAGAAGGAAGGGCCTTCCCCGTAGCTGATCATCAGTGCTTTCACCAAGACTGGATAAAATCGGATAGTTGCTGCATGAGTTACTTTGTTACACACACACACACACACACACACACACACACACAGGTGTCACGTAAAACTTTGACTGATTTTTCTCAGAAATGAATTTGTTAATCCATGCCTTACCCTTAAGCTTTTCCCAATGTTCAATCTAGACTGGATAAAAATGTTGAAAGATATTTGTATTAAGTCAGCATTTATCCTAGCTGTGGTACTTTGACTTCTCATGTATTGTTCAAAAAATAATATGCTTCCTCATGGTGTAATCGGCAACCCTTTCACCAGGTTTTGTTAATGTTGTTCAAAAAAGTGTAAGTTATTTTGTTTGCACACACACACACACACACACACACACACACACACACACACACACACACACACACACACACACACACACACACACACACACACACACACACACACACACAGAAAGATAGATTTTTTTTTACCACAACTTACAAAAATAATGACAATATATACAAATACCTAAAACAATAATAAGACAGAAAAACTAATAATATTGTTAAAAATACAACTTCAGTAAATAGAGACTGTAGGCCACACGAAGCAATAATTCTTGAAAGCACGGTTTACTATTATAATGGTGAGAAATTTGTATGTACAGTTTTAGAGAGTCATGGACAATTTTGCAGGTTATGTCATGGAAGAATCTGTCTAAAAATAAGTCCTCTAAATGAATTCATAGGTTTGTCGTTTGTCTCATATTTTGCGTGAGTGTACAGTCCTGCACCACATGTCTTTCAGTCTGGATATGTCCACAAACACACAAGCGCTCCTTGACTAGAAGGTGTTCACGTCCCCTCCTGTTCCAGCGTCCAGTTTCAATCGCCAGTGACTGAGCCGACTCTAGGAAACGTGTAAACGATATTCTGTGAAATTCAATCACACAGTGTTTGACCTTATAGATAACGCGAAATAAGAATCTAGGGTTTATATCCTTGTAAACTAAACACCTCGAGGAGTGATATAGAAAAATGTACGTTTGCTATGACACTGCTTTCATTCACTGATCTGTTTCTTATTAAATCTCTAATATATTTTCCACTCGGAGTGTCGATACTAGTAATAGCAGTCATCGCAAACGACAACGGGTCATCAGTGAGGTTACTTCTTTCAGTCCACATGTTACAGAAGAATTTCACTTGTTTACGTTTAACTACGTTTGGCAGCGACGAGTAACCTGAATAAACATAGTACACATGGTTTGAAGTGGTTCTTTTTACCCCTAATAGTTGCTTTAACGATCGATTTTACAACTTTATCACTGACTTTAAGTTTGGACCAATCCAAGACTCACATACGTACAAGAGCGATGATATAAGTGCTGCTACAAATGCCCGTCGCTTTACAATAAATGGTACATCATTATTGTTCCTAAAAATCGACACAAATTTAAGGATAATGACGCATTGTATTCTACGCGTGAATTTTGACCCCCGTGGAAACTGAGCCATTGCAAGTGAAAGGTGAACCCAAATATACATTACTGGAGCAGAGTCCAGTTATTAAATCATCACATGCAGTGGCTTAGCATCTTCTGGTCTACCACAGAGTTATAAAATAGAATTTAGTCTTGTCCTGATTAATTTTCATTCCGTATTTCGGACAATACTACTGCTGCAATGATACCTTCACAATCACATAATTTCTACCTGTAGCCAGCAAGGGTGTCCTCCATCATAACCAGGGTATGTAACCACATTATAAACCCATCTAAGAGACACTTCTTGAGTAATCTTGAGAAAGTCACACACACACACACACACACACACACACACACACACACACACACACACACACACACACACACACACACACACACACACACACACACAGAGGCTACTGGAAGAATACCGAAACTCCCGCCTTGATTCACGAGGACGAGTGTAATGTACTGCACCTCCATAACTTCTATACTTTTTTACACCAAACTGTTAACTATGCGAGTAACGTCTGCTATACCATACTTAACTGACTTGATTATACTGTGTAAAAGACTATTATGAACAGATAAAAAGAAATATATTTCATCCATCCTTCAACCACACTATTATTTCATCAGTAGTATACCCGCACAGAGCCCGTGACTATATTATTTCGTCCCCATATTTTAGGAAATTGATCAGTGTCTTCCCTGATCGCTGTTATGTGTGCAAAGTACCCCAACACTCCCTCGAATGTCATCCCTATTGGCCACATGCGTCTAGAGCGCCTGAACGCACTAGACGAACAAACGTCTCTTTGGGTTTATGGTTACCACCCAGCATAGTAAATGGCTCTGTGGGTTATTTTATTCGTCATTCAGTGCTTAGCCATCAGATAAGTAAAACTTTATCAGGTGAGCAGGTGCACTCATTTACTACAAAACCCCTATCCCTAAACTACGGCATTCTGAGTACCGTACAAGCCTTTTATTTTCTTAGCATTCAACAACCCACTTTCATATCTCCAGTTAGTTCTCTTCGTATAACCATATAGTTTACCACAAAATATCAGGGCTGTTCGGCCACACTGCCTAGGGAACAACTGCTACTACGACAAAATACAGAAGCTTCCTTATAACCGTTCACTGACGCGAGACGTGTTCGGGTTCAGGTGTGTAAATCTGTGTTTCATAATGCATTCTCCTGCTACTGAAGCCGCCTGTGTTCGTATTCTTGGCCCTTCCCCAGCTTTGCCCTCTGTGTCCCTCCCATCGAGGGGTAATGAATCTTATGCTGTGGCTGTACCTGTAATTCCAAAATTATATTACACATTCGTCATGGTACTAAGAGCACTTAAAACCTTTTACTTTGTTAGACGATGGAAATACACACACACACACACACACACACACACACACACACACACACACACACACACACACACACACACATCAACATATACGCACAGACTCGGTCTCAAGTGTCCAATATTGTTGACGGTTTTTGACACTTTGTGCTGGGACTATCAAGGGACTGGTAGGGGTCTGGTGGGGATGAGGCTGGGTTACATAGAGGAAAGCAGACAGAAACAGACGAAATGGTCATTGTGGGGTTGTTTGTTCAAAGAAGATATGCCTGTGATACCTATTTCTGTGAAGTGAAGATAAGCACAGCAAAACAAGAAGGCCTCCCCCCTCCACTAATCCCTTCAGCAGAAACCGTCAGGAAAAAGTAAGGACAACCATACAGCGTTGGAAAACTCTCAGGAAAGACTGGAAAAAAAGGTCTTATAGTAAGTTGTTATTGTCGTGCTATCCCAGTCTGTCTGATTGAGCAGAAGCATCAACCGCAGGCAAGCAGTGTACTGTGAAGGGCCATCCCTTGCAGTGAGCCGATATTACCATGTGGCAGACAGGCCTCGCCACAGCAAGGGGCTGGGATTAGTGTGGAGGTTTGGTTCCTGAGTGGATGCCGCATTTGTGATTTCTCCTCCCAGACAGCAGGGGCACCGTAGTAGGCTCCACGTCACCCCGTTATTTGGCTATACTGTATGTAACCACCCAGCCAGGTAAATGGTTTCCTGAGGTACAAAAATCCTTTTGGCTTGTCACTCAGTGTAGAATCACCTGAACTGAAGAGTAACAAGTAGTGACAGAAAGGATAGAGAAATATGAAGACAGAAGGACAGACACAGAAAAAGAATATCAGGAATGATAGGAAGACGTAGACAGCATTACATCAAGTGAGTGGATAATGGGTGCCCCTACCTACTACCATCCTACACTGAATAAATCTGTAAAGAGAAACTAGCATTACCTGAAAAACTGCTGCTGAATTTGCCGTGATCTGCCGGAGAGGAAGTCAGTCAACCGGATTAATTATTCAGACCTGAACGCATTAATTGACAGTTCAAAGCAAGATTCTTATCCAGTCGACTTTTAAACGTTATTACTGTACTTCGGTCTACCACGTCACTTGGCAATTTGCTGCATGTATTGACAACTTGGTCGAAGAAAAATAGTTTTGCTTCATCAGGCTGGAAACGTTTGCCGATGATTACTTTGCCATTACATTTAGTGTTATTTGACTGGTCTATGATGAATACTTGTCTACTGACATATCGTTGTGTTCTTTAATAATGTTGTATACGTGACTCAGATCACCTCGTAAACTGCTCTGCGACAAGGTAAACAGCTTTAGCTCTTCTAAGCTTTCCTGATATGGTTTGTTCCTTAATCTGGATATATTTCTAGTAATATTTCAATATCCTTCAATATACGAGACAGAAAATGAAATGTAAATGAGGTGTGGGGAGTAGAGTGAGGAAAGTAGGAGGAATTGCATGATGGAAAAGGAGGCGGTAGAGACCAGTGAAGAGAAAGATGATAGGGTATATGGAGATAATAACTGCCAGTCCCTAATTGCTCCCTTCCGATCGTATGCGCCAAAGGCAATGCTACCGGACATCCAGAACATTTAAGGGTAGGAGACGGACCTATGCCTCTGTAGCGTGTTTCATGATAGAAGAACCTAAGGCCACCATTATGACTCGAACCGCAGCACGTTAGCCATAATATTATGTTCCAATCCGAGAGGTCTACCACAAGACAAGTGGTGTCTGATGGCGCATTTTACAGAGTCCGGACAAAACACCAGTGACACTGATGTTCTTGGAATTCTAGTGGTCTAGTTCTCTCAAGCCCCTACCTGGGCGATGGTCAAGTGGGATAAGTTCCAGATCAAATCGCTAAAAGGCAGCTGGATTTTTTCGGACAAATAATGCAACATGGGACGTATGTAGGGTGTTTTATACTATGGTAGCCAAAGTCGTTCTCCTACACCTCGTAAGAAGTAAATGGAATCAGCCTTTACCGTCTTGTGTGATGTAACGTCAAGAGGCCTCGCTAGAAGTGTACGAGAGTGAAGCATCAGGTTTCTAAAAACAGTTTGACGGAGAGGGTCGCTCCTACAGATGCACCCACATCTAAAAACAGAGGACAATATACAACGAAGTGGGAGGACGAAAGATGACGGAATAAAGAAGAAGGAGAAAATGAAACACAATATATAATGTATTTTGCTGTTGTTAAAGGAGGAATTTGGTGGTTGGATGTATAAATGGAGAAAGGAAGATATAAAGAATGTATATGAAAGGTGTTATTGAGAAAAGGTGACTGATTTAACAATACACACACACACACACACAGAAAGAGAGAGAGAGAGAGAGAGAGAGAGTAGAGAGACGGGTACTTCCAAACTTCTAATGCACACTAACTAGACATAAATCCCTGACGAAATGTACCACAGTGTCTCAACTTTCTCAAATTACCTCTCTTGCCTCAACTTGACTCGTTTCTTATCTCCCTCGTGTTCCTTGTTTTTCCCTCACTTGGTTTCACCTTCATCATTATCCTCCCTCTTTTTCTGTAACCTGTCTTCTTCCTGCTTCCCTGCTTCACTTCTTTCCATTTTCTCAGTTTCACTCCTACTTCATTCATATATTGTTACTTGCATCATTGTGTGTGTGTGTGTGTGTGTGTGTGTGTGTGTGTGTGTGTGTGTGTGTGTGTGTGTGTGTGTGTGTGTGTGTGTGTGTGTGTGTGTGTGTGTGTGTAATATTTCTCCTCCCCCTAAGTTCCTGTTCACAGTTATAATTCTAATATTCACCTCACCCTCCCATCTTGTCCTGTGTTATTTCCTCCTGTATAACTGACGTTGTCTAGTTCTCTCTGTCTCTGTCTGTCTGTCTGTCTGTCTCTGTCTGTCTGTCTGTCTGTCTGTCTGTCTCTCTCTCTCTCTCTCTCTCTCTCTCTCTCTCTCTCTCTGCTCATGCCACCACCCAGGGTCCAGACTCAATACTTCCAGCTGACACTTCCTCACGGGAAATATAGCAGCATCTTGACACATTGGACGATACCGGGTACTGCATTAAAGAGAGAGAGAGAGAGAGAGAGAGAGAGAGAGAGAGAGAGAGAGAGAGAAAGAGAGAGAGTTATCAAGATGTAGCTACTAGAGCGTGTTGTGTCATTACAGACGACGAGGAAAGACACTAACAAATAAGGATGTTAAGCAGCGTTGAGATGTTGGTGTGAATGGCCTGGAAAGTTTAAGAAGTGCCTTGGTATAGTTTGCTCATGGGAAAGAAGGGAGAGCATGGACGTAGCTAGAATGTTTTTGAATGGAGTCACTTACGGATGGCCAAGTCTGATAATGGACTGGTCAAAGGAGAACTTCAGAACTTTTCGGAGATCTGAATGAGGTGGGGGAATTCCTCCGAAAATTTGAGGTAGCGAGACATACTTCAGGGGTTGCCAGTGTCACCCATCTCTTTACATCTCGGACGGTGTGAGACTGACTAAAAAAGTGTATACAAATGAGGTGTAAAGGGAGAGTGAAAAGGAAGATACCGAGGATGAGGTGGAGGAATGGGGGTGGAGACGTATGTAAGTCAGGATGATGTAAATTGGAGAAGGACTCAGTCAGAATTGTGTTATGGGAGGCCTGAAATCTGTATATCATTATTCTTGAGATACAGCTGCTGGGAAGGCATTGTATCACTAACAAGACTAGCAAAAATTGTATCTAGTTTTAAAGAGTAAAGGAAGCATTCCCCAATACCTGAATAAAATAAATAAAATATAACCAAATGACAAACATCCTATTCAGTTTAATCTGTTAGAAATGAAGGGGATGAGCCTCGTCCCCCTCCCTCATTAACTCCGTCCATGAAGTTGGAAAGAGGACAGCTTGATTGCAAAGGCGACACCTTACATGGAGGTGACTTGTTTGTGGCCACTGTTTTTGGGATGTAGGCGCCTGGTTATAGAGAGATGGCATGACACCAGCTTCTTTGCGTTAATCAAGGCGGTTGGTAAAATTTCTAAAGCTTTTATTACTATTCAGGGTGAGACTTGCAACGCCAAATGCTTCACTCCAGATTATTGTAGTGATACCAGGAAGGGATGGCCCATGAGGTCGCAGAAGTTGATTAAGATGATCTTCAAGACCATGTGAAAGACTAGGATGTCACCGTCATACCATGGACTAAGGTGCCGTTCATTCTTTATTAATGGCTCATTACCAGCCGTGAGGATGGCTTACGCTAATGTGTCTTCTCGACTAAATTCTGAAGGTTACGTCTTCTTGTTCCGAAACGAGCTCCTTTATAATTCGTTTAATGCCGTCTCTTCATCTAAACTTCTGTCGCCCCCGGAGACCTTTCTCCCCCCACTGGCTCTCTCTGTGTAGTCTTGACAGACTTCTCCTTCTCCTTTTCCTAACATGGCCGTACCTCAGCAACGTTGTTTCTCTTACTTTGTCTCTTGTGATCACCACTCCTGTTCTTTCTGTCGATTCCTTACTCATGAGTTTCTCGAGTAGTGAAATACATATAATCCATTTTGACAATCAGTTTCTGACCCTGTCCAGTAACGTTTCTCCCTCCTTTAGTAACATGAATCCTGCGCCATCATATTACTCTATCCTTACTGTCTGCAGTTATTTAATTCATTAGTGAAAACATTTTTAAGAGGTCAGTCAGCGCTATATATATCCATCCCTATTTGGAGCAGTTTCACATACGCTGAATAAAATTGTCCGGAAGTAGAAAGAAAAAGAAACAAATTTTTTCATTAAATAAAGTGACTATAAGTCCTTTCCCTGAGGGTTCGATTTTTATATGAAAGATACTGTCTGGCAACAGTCAAGTTAAATACTAAGCACGTCCTTGGGCTGACTGTGTAAACATATCAAACCTCAACCCCGTTCATCAAAACTGGTCTGCTCATAGTCATAGAAATGTAATATTAAACTCTGTTCATTTTCTAATCACATCGAACATCTTTAGCCTCCCAAGACACCATCAAAGCAGCCTTCACTCTCCTGAAAGTGCCTACTGTCTCTTGCACTACAGTCCCCGTCACAGTGATGTCAGTATGTATCCCCACACCTGATATTGCTTGCTACTCACCATTAACTTGGTCTGGTTTTGTTTCACCCAAAGTCCACAGGTTTCATTGAAGTTCTGTATATGGTGCAACGTTAGATCGTGGACAGACTAACAAAACGCAAGACCAAGGGAGAGTTGGAGTAGCTAAGTAGATGACTGTGCGGTGGAATGTGATGTAGGATCTCTGGAATATTATTAAACGCATCTGTCTAAAGCCAAACCGAGTATAGGGTGAAGGGATAAAGTGGATGGGTGAGATGTAATGAGGAAGACCTAGGGGAGAGTGAGAGACGAAAATGGATAATAAATCTGCAAAACATACTGGAAAGGTGCATAACTGCATTTTTTTTTTTTTTTTTTTGAGTAGGGTAAAAGAGTGAGAAAGAATTAAATGTGACAGTGAGAATGAGAATATGAATCGAAGGATGAAGTGGAGAGATATTTGAGGGAGTGGCGAGATATTTAAGGGAACGTGACCTGCAGTGGCGAGACTTACTGGTGATGGTATTATATCTGAGGGCCTTGGAGACGTCATTGTCGATGGTATCCTGGATGTGCTCTACGATAAGCGTCTGGCATTAAAGAGTCAGATAGTTGTTCTGCGTGTTTTGACTATTGTTGTATTTGTTTCTTTTGCATTTACATGCAGTGCAAAAAAAAACATACAGTGTCTCACGTCAGGCTCCATACAAAAAAAAAAAAAAAAAAAAAAAAAAAAAAAAAAAAAATTGTCCATCAGTAAAAGAGAAAGGTGAAGATACCTTTTAAAACACAAATTTTTATTTTGTGCTCGATTCATTGATTCTCTTACAAACTTTATGCAAATGGTATCACGAGGTTTTAAGGTATGAAGAATATAAGAATACATAAAATATCCATAAAAAGTCTATAACCATCCCATTCAACCAAAATCAAAATGACTCCTGGAATTAAAAGTCTAGTTTATTCTGGCTATGATGACAGCAGAATCATAGGCTCTCCCACCAGTAACACGTCATTCAAACTAGGTGTTCCTGTTTCTCAACCCACCTGAAGTTCTCGGGTTAAACTACGATCGCATAACGGTCAAAATAAAAAATGACAAACCGACTCTATTAGCTCACAGTATCAGTTATTTTTAAGGCCAGTTTTAGATATAGGATTGCAGAATGAATTCAGTGTTGCTCACAGCACTGAAGAAAATGATTGCAACAAATATCCACTTATTCCTAAACCAAAATGTATTACGAGGATCTGGTCAAGCGTCATACAAAAACAAAAGTATTAGGTAAGCAGATGGCTCACGCTCATATATATTTATAAATGATTAGACAACATTTGTGTTCTAGTACCTGCCTTACAGCTAGAACACATGCCAGAAAAAAAAAAATTAAGCGTTTTGTAATGGAGTACAGAACTTGCAGTGAGTCTGATTACCGTCAAGAATGTAAATTAGCATGAAGTTTGTGATATTGCAAAGCTCATTTCTCCCGTACGCACAAGCCTACTTTCTCACAAACGCGTCTGATAATTCTATAGTTTGCTTTGTTTGTGCTGTAAGGCGGTTAAAGTCAGTTATTCAAGAGAAAAATGTATTAAATGCAACTCGAAGATCCGCTCTCATACGTCGTCAGTATTGCCTCCCTGCCTTCTAGATACATCCCCTCCTGACTTGTATTTTATGTGTCCGACTCTAGGCATAGGCTTCACAGCCTGTTTTCAAGGCCTAGTAGTCCTCCTACATACCATACACCTCTACATGTCACCACTTCGGCGCTAACACCCACCGTCCATATTGAATACATGCTAGGGCCGTCTCATACAGGACTGGTGTATTGGTATTAGCGGGGGTATTTTTACGACATGTCGGCGGGTCTTCTGGTAGACCAGTAAAGTCTGATTTAATGAAATTCAAATCCTTAAACTGTTCCCTGCCCCAGCGGGGATTTGAACCTGGGTCCGGTAGGATTGCAGGCCACCTCTCTACCGATTGAGCCACCGCCTCCCCCTTACACACCTCACATAAGACACATCCCCTCCTGCCCTACACACCTTAGATAACCACACACATTCCCTCCTGCCCTACACATCTTACTTAACCACACACAATCCCTCCTGCCCTACACATCTTCCATAACCAGACAGATGCCCTCCTGCCCTATACACCTTCCATTACCAGACACATCCCCTCCTGCCCTACACACCTTCCATAATCAGACACATCCCGTCCTGCCCTACACACCTTCCATAACCAGACACATCCCCTTCTGCCCCATACAACACTGTGGGATCGTATCAGGGAGAGGGCAAGCTACTGAGCGGCCATGTCAACACACGACCACCATAATTATTCACTCGTCTTGCCCTAACTCACCGCCACACACGCAACTTGTAATAACCTTTCTAATATGATTTTTCCACGACGAAGGTCTATGTAGCAACTTTTGCCTAGTACATTTAAGTTGATATATTCCTGGTTACAATAAGCATGAAAAAAATATTAAGGTACATGTAATTTTTACCTTATTTACGTTGCTGTGTTCGATGTAATTTGTATTATTCTAAAAGATACTATATATAAACATGTTCCTTAGCCTTATTTACATGAAGTGTTGTCCATCGTATGGATGAACTAAATTCAGAACACGTTTTTATTGCCATGTTCTTAGCTTGTAACAATACCCCAGATGTCGGAGATTGGGGGAAGGAGAGAGAGAGAGAGAGAGAGAGAGAGAGAGAGAGAATGGAGAAGGAATGGGAATGGAGTAGGAGGAAGGAGAGGAGAGGGCGCCGAGGAAGGAAGTGGTGGGAAAGTGGGCGGGAGATAAGCCTGTGAGGTTAAGTCGAGGAGACAGTCAGTTACAGGGAATTATTGTGAACTGCCCTTATCTGATCGCAGTCATATCTGTGGCCGGGTGAGGCCATCCTATTTTATTACCCCCCTCCACACGGCACACCATACCACCCAAGTCAGTGTAACCGGAGAGAGAGAGAGAGAGAGAGAGAGAGAGAGGATAAAGTTACGGAAGAGAAACATAATATACTTTCTACCAAGAGACTTGTTAGCTGAAAGATAAGAGGAACTGCAATTAATTTCTCCTACTTCCCCGGATATATCGGACGTCTCTCCACTCTTCTTCTGCTGTTTTTAGCAACTATTCATTGTCACTTTTTCATTTTTTTTAAATTTTCTTCCTCCATTGCCTCTCCATTCATACTCACTCTCTCTCTCTCTCTCTCTCTCTCTCTCTCTCTCTCTCTCTCTTCATTTAGTAAACCTTCCATGAGAGGCAACACACATCACTCACCTTACTTCATTGCACCCTTTCACGCGCTCACCTCTCTTCGCTCTTATTACTCCTCTCTCTCTCTCTCTCCTTCATATCTGCTCCATAGCATCTCCAGTCATCCTATGTTTCTCATCTGAGCCTCCTCACTTCCTAATTACTCCGTTCCCATCACGATCCCCTTATACCATGATCCTATGATCATACTCCATCAGCTTCGCCTCTACCCTCCCTCCCCCATTCATCGATGCACCAGTTCCTTACCTACACACCCCATTTCAAGGTTACAAAACTGTTTCTAATTCTTATACCAATTTTCTGTCGAGTCTGCCGATCAAAATGAAGAAAATAACAATCTAGATCTGAGAAAGTAAGCCAGCCTATTTTTTTGTTCCTATAACAAGTGCAGTAAGGCAGAAAGTAATCTTACTTAGGTGTTCGCGTAAGGTTAAATAATTAAAAGTATCACCTGATCCCACACTGTTCCACTGTGCTACTCAGAGGAAAGTGGGATGCGTGACAACATTATACTAGGCGGTATCTGTATCAGTTCATTTTTATGTTTATAGCACGACCAAACCTTCTCCTGCAAGGAAATGATAGCCTGAATGAACCCTTCCTTTTGCAGGCGAAGTATTAATTGGGAAGTGATTTATAAAATCATTTTAAGCCATAGGAGAGTACTCTTTGTCTTTGCCAACGTACTGTGGTGATCCAAAAGTCTTCGGTCACTTCTTGGAGTCGAACCGCTGCCTCTTCCGAGCAAAACTATGCACCTGTACCGGCCCCAATTGCATTGCTTGGACCTCTGTCCCTGCAGTTATAGTTATAGTCGTTTGTTCCTCTAACTCTTACAAATATGTTCAAATTTTAATCTTTTTTTCATCCCTGCCTCTTCTTTCTGTACAGATACGTTCCCTCGTTCTCTCTTTTATGCTGCCTTCAGTCTTGTCTTTGCCACGTCTTTTCTTTCAAGTGCACATCTCACTTTCCTCTTCTCCCTCTGCCACTTTCTTATGTCACTTTTTTAGTATTCAGCGACCCTTTGTTCCCATCTCACCTCACAGTGTTTTTTTTTTTTTTTTTTTTTTTTCACCCTCCTTGCTATTGTTCGACATCCTCACCACTCCACTTCACAGCACTTCAGTTTCTCTCTCATTCTTCGATCCTCTCAGCTACATTGATTATTCTACCTTTACCGACCCCTCTTTCTCACCCTCACAGACTTTCCTTTCCCCGTCTTTCCTGACTTCACTCTTGTCTCTTTCCTTAACAGTTTCATTCCTTCCCTTTCATCTTTTGTTTTCTCTATGTCCACTCATACTCTTCCTCTCTTGTTTTCAGCCTCCTCCTCCTCCTGTCTTTGAAATTATAATTATGAAGTCGTGTTTCATCCTGTCGTCCCCAGTAACTCCCACACTGTCACCGCTGGGCCTCTCCTCACTTTCCATTTATTTTTAAAGTAATGCTGTACATATTCCACTTTACTACTAAATGAGCCGATCAGAAAAAGTGAGATTTATATGAAATGTAATGAATGTAACAACATGATCCCTTCAACAGCGAACTCAAGAACAGATAGAAACAGCGAATGAGAACTGGTTGACGCCACAGTACGATAAGGCTTAACTCGGAGGCACAGGGGAGTCTGTAGATTAATGAATATGTTGGAGCGTACAGGAAAGAATAGGTTCACCGGTGGGGGTAAAATAACAATCATCAAGAAGGCTGTGTGCGAGGCAGCACGGGGAAGAGAGCTTGAAAGGTGAACGGGAGGGTGAGGAAGGTTTTACACTGCAGAGATAGCCGGAGACACGTGCAGTTTAGAAGTAGCATCAAATTTCCTATGACTCTCTCCGAAGTGTAGGAATCCAAGCCTAGGCCACCGTAAAAAATAATTGTTAAGTATGAAGAAAACCTACTTACGTTCTTGGCTGAGTATTACGTGGGATTAAGACTTCCGGCCACCATTTAGAAATGAACCGTGGCGGGTAAGTTACGACCTTCTTCTACCCAAGAGTTCCGACACCAAACTACCAGGTTCCGGGACCACCGGGTAGAGTACAACCGTGAGCACAAGTTCATCGATAGTTCTTTGTCGGCAGTGGTAGTGGAAGGCGTTAATATTCCTTTATGAAGTACCACTATAAAGCACACACAGGAATATAGTATGGGAAAGAAAGATTCTGTATGTCGTTTGGGGAGAAATGAGAAATATGTAAGACAGGATACAATGCTGGAGGTGGATTGTCGGCGAATTTTTGCTCGTGGATGTCCTTATGTAACTTATGAAAATCGCTTTCCTTACAAAGCTGGTGTGTCAGAATTGGGAAAGGAGAATGAATATAATCATCACCCTGGCGCAGTGAGCGTAACTCAGCTT
Organism: Coenobita brevimanus; assembly: GCF_032717465.1. Lineage (NCBI taxonomy): Eukaryota > Metazoa > Arthropoda > Malacostraca > Decapoda > Coenobitidae > Coenobita > Coenobita brevimanus. Next base: position 3,225,155 of record NC_137057.1, read on the forward strand.
GAGCGTGGAAACAAACAAACATTGCCAGACGCCACGTATCTCAAACGAGGTGGCTAAGGGCTTAGAATTAATTGTTTTACAGGGAGGGGCATTAAATCTCCACCAACCCCACTTGACACGTAGGGAGAACGTTATGCCAACAGCATCTGGTGTTCCCAGGCGGTCACCCATCCAAGTACTAACCAGACCCAACGTTAGAATACACTAAATATTGAATTTCCCAGATATGTATTGAAAGACATAGAGGCCGTTATAGAGAGAGAGAGAGAGTAACTGTCATTGTCAATGTCTGTATAGTCATTACCTGAATCTGTCTCTGTAACTTAACCTAATTAATGCTCTCACGTAACCTGGTGATAGGAACGTACCTGATAGTGTTCAAGTAGCCTAATATTATATGAATGGACTGTGTGTTCTGAGTGGATGTGCATATCCTGATGGGCCAGTAAGTACCTGGATCGACCTACTATGGCGAAGATGAACCTAACTGATGTAATCGCCCCTGAAATGACCTCAGTGACCTAACACACCTGAGTTAACACAATTTCTTATTTGATCCAGACTTACCTTTTTGAAGACAAACGAATGTGGCTGAAATGACCTGAACAGACTGCTGGATTAGTTTGATTTTGCTATACTTGAAAATAATGGTCCTTTTCTGCTGCTCCTGTTCCACTGAAGGTAATACTGACTGAAGATTATGACTGTTTCTCAAACAATCAGACTGTTCCTCTCGTCAGCCTGGGATCAAACTCGAAACTTCCTGGCAACAGATCACGTCACTAACCACTTACACGCCGCTACCAATTATTAACAGATCACTTCACTAACCACTTACACTGAGCTACCAAGTTTACTGGCTGACGGTTATGTCAGGCGACATTTTGGACAAATACAATATCTCGTCAATGAAATTCTTTTTCCCATCTACGTCGCTCTTTGTGAACCAAGAATTATACGTCGGAGAACACGGAGTTATTGAGATTAATATGTGTAATCTTCATCTCTATCTGCCTGTCTCTCTGTCCGTCTGTGTGTGTGTGTGTGTGTGTGTGTGTGTGTGTGTGTGTGTGTGTGTGTGTGTGCAGTATACTTCATTTCTCTTCTGTCAAAAGACCGTCATAAATAAAGAAAAGGAAAGTATAACGGGATAGTTTATGAGAAGCTGTGAAGATGCAATTATAGTCCTTCCGAGCACTGAAATCTATGGACCTGTCAATTTTTCATAAAATGCGTCATATTTCTTGCCCGAGGTAAAAATTACGATATGAGAAAAATGAAATACGAGGGGAACCTGAGAAAATCTCCGAGCCTCTTGAGTCTGGAAAATAATAATAGTGTTTACTCGGAGACTGCCTTTCCTCTGACTGGGAAGGCCAACATTTATGCATTTTACTCCATGATAAAAGTAGCCCTGTTTATATTTTACGAGTGGAATTGTTGGATAACGCGACAAATAATGTGTTTTAAACATATAATGCACTTCATTCCATTGGATAAATTTGGTAGCTGAGTTCATGCTCCTTGGGTAGCTATGGAAGGACATAAACTACGAGCAATGAGAATGGATGTGCAGATATTCTTTTGTTGTTGTTCTGTATAGATTAATCTTATTTACTCAGTAAAGAATGTGAATCGTTGTCGTATTTCTAAGTACACTGAAATAATGTCAAGTTTGTCATATAACATTATTGTAAGAGTCACCCGTCCTGAGGCCTGGAGTGTGAAGGGCAAAGCTAGGTCAGGAAAATCACAATATATATATATATATATATATATATATATATATATATATATATATATATATATGTGGAGCCACAGTGGTAGAGTGTGCGTTTTCGTACACGGGTGAGCCAGGGTTCGCGCCCCGCCAGGGTAATAAACTTTGGGAATGTTCACCCAGCCACGTACTGCGTTGGCGGACACAAGGGGTGCAGTGGTTGAACCAGTGTTGCTTGCACCCAGTCGGCTTGCGCGGACCAATTACACTTGGTTCACAGACTACACACACATCCAATGCCACTCCAACACTAGTTACACTTACAAGCACTTCTCACCCTACATACAATCTCTACTAGACAGCCTAAGCCACTTGGTAGAGATTCATTGGCTGTATCGTCCCGACTTCGGTCGGGATAGGCCGGTCCTGCAGTGGATACTGAAACGGCTGATGATTATATATATATATATATATATATATATATATATATATGTATGTATATATATATATATATATATATATATATATATATATCCAGATGCTGCACAGAATTTATCTATACCTAAAGAATCTTGTGACACCAGAATTGTATAGATTTAGCATAAAATTTAAAAAAATAAAAAATTCACTATATTATTTATGAATATTCTGTTAAACTGATGAAAAATACCACAGAAAATAGTTCTGATCTAAATAGTATGTAACGAGTTCATATTGAAATTATATTTACGGTGTTTATTTTGTAAATCTCGTCTGAAAAAATCATCTTTGTGAATTATTTGGAAGTAATCAGCTTATGCTAAAAATAAAATGAAAAAATAAGTATTTCTGCTTAACAGGAAAGACTGATTTAGCATATTTGTCCAGCGGATGTTTTGGTGCAGCCTACACTTTTTTGCTCCACCTTTGTTTCCTTTGACTAGATATTTGTGAATGTCTCGAGTTAAGCCGACCAAGATTAAAGGATTATCATTGTGTTGACATTTTTTATGCACACACACACACACACACACACACACACACACACACACACACACACACACACACACACACACATGTATATCTATCTGTTTACCTGTCCATCTATTGTCACTGGCTGCTGCCTGGTCACTTATCTGGGATTTGACCATGTGAAGTGACGGTATGATATCTTCCCTTCTCGAGTGACCCTGGCTCAAGTGACCATTAATGTTGACTTAACTGCGACCCAGTTTGGAGCATGGTGTATTAGCAATGATAAGGATTAATCCGTGTCCAGTTACAAGGAGACTACTGTATGCAAGTGGAGCTCAGCCCTTTATATGGAACTAAATGTAATTGGTCCCATTTAGTTCCATATAAGGTATAGTGTGTCACTGACCTTGTTTGAGAAGGTTTATATGTGATTCTAATTAGATTAGAAGTGTCCCGCTGAGCACCTGTTTATTCCATAAAAGAACCTACTTCTGTGATGTATTCTGCAGAGATTTTTTCAAGCAAGGTAGAGATTATCTGTTTAAGTGTCATTGTCTTTGATCTGACCCTAAGAGACAAATCTCCCGGCACGGTCCTGAACACTATTTCTCTCTCTCTCTCTCTCTCTCTCTCTCTCTCTCTCTCTCTCTCTCTCTCTCTCTCTCTCTCTCTCTCTCTCTCTCTCTCTGTGCATGTATGTATAGTACTGTATGTATGTATGTATGTGTGTGTGTGTGTGTGTGTGTGTGTGTGTGTGTGTGTGTGTGTGTGTGTGTGTGTGTATTATGTGTCCGACTCTGGGCAAAGGCATCTGGGCCTATCCCCAGGGCATATCCTCAAGGACCAGTAGTTCTCCTACATCTCCGCATGTCACCACTTCGGCTCTAACACCCACCGTCCATTTGAATACATGCTAAGGCTGTCTCATACAGGACTGTTGTATTGGTATTAGCTGGGGTGTTGTTACGACATGTCGGCGGGTCTTCTGGTAGATCAGTGGTCTATTTTTTTTTTAAATTCAGATCCATAAACTGTTCCCCGCCCCAGCGAGGATTTGAACCATATGAATATTAGAGAGACACGGCTCATTGCTTCAGCTCAAGACCCATCGCACCCTCGTAACTTCATGTTGCATCACCTCCATACAACTGCCCACCACTACACAGATTATCTCGACAACATCCCCTCCTCCAAACATGCACAACAACTCACAGATACAGATGTAAACACATAGTCACTACAGTCATCCACAATATCTCTTTGAACATTTTCCAAGGACCATTAAAAGGCATATGCACCTCCCTACCCCGAGAGACATGAGTACACCTAACCATACCGCAATTCGGCCAACACCCTTGCACGCAACAATATCAAGCAAAATACAACTCAAAACAATCCTCTTTGTCCACACTGCAATGCATCCCCCACACCACAACACGGTTACTCAGTACATGCACCACTCTATTGCCACATAGAATGTCTTTCAACATGATATAAGCAAAACTCTCTGATAGCGACAAGTCAAATAAGCCGATTTCATGCGGTCTACTGGCTTCACAACAAGATGAGCCTGAGGTTGCAACAACAACAACAACAACAACAACAAAGAGTTTCTGCGTTAGATCCATAAACATGACCATTGATCCTGTTCATGAATTAAGTAACTGTTTATAAACTGTATATAGATATCTGAATGTTAAAGAAAATATACATCCAGGGAACAGTTGTACGGAGCACAGAGGTATAACAGCAACAAGGAAGAGGTCTGGATTTTTGTACCGGTTCATTATCTTTGATATTCTGTTACTGGTATGGAACAATACGGTTGGTTCAAGCAGTGGCCTTGACCGCCTCCTTGAACACTTGAGAGAATGACAACACTTCTTGACAAGAATTTCAGTTCAGAGAAAAATATTGATATCTCAAGGCAATAACGTGGCGCTGATTTCAAATATGATGTTCATTTTGCTCTAACAGGTACAGGTTTTCTGAACTCACTACCCTCACACGCATCCCTATAGTACAATGGTCTTTCTTTTCGTCGCTGTATTTGTGCTCTTATCTATCTATCTATCTATCTATCTATCTAACAATCTATCTATCTATATCTATCTATCTGTCTATCTATTTATCTATCTATGCAGTGTACAATAACCAATATATACAGTACACTGCCAGTTGTGTACATCCACTATCTAAAGTATGTCTATGTAAATTCATTATGCTTAATATAACTCTTATTTCAGATTTGTGGGTTGATAATGCCTCGCGGATGTGTGAATGATCCAATTGCATCCTGTTATATATATGGAAGTTTTACTCCAAAGAAGCAAAAACGGAAGATCACGTCCCTTGTGAACACAGCTTATCTACATTATTCTGGCGTTAAGATTGGCGACCAAGACAAACGATGGGCACCCCATATCTGCTGCGGGACTTTTTTCAACTCTCTTCGCGAATGGCCAACAGGAAGGAAAACAGGTATGCCTCTCGCAGTTCCCATGTTCCCATGGAGTGGTGAGAATCTAGTGACCTCAAAACAGGTTGCTACTTTTGCATGACAAAAGCTGTGGGATTTTCTTCAAAAAACAAAAACAACATTGTTTATCCAAATTTACCGCCGGCAATAAGACCGGTCAATCACATGTAGAACCTTCCCACTCCAAGGCCACCTACAAATAAATGTATATTCCAGACGTCAGATGAGGATGAAGATGGAGAAGCGTCTGGAGCAGCTGCCCCTGTTTCTGACTTCGAATGTCAGCCGTCTGGCAAAGTACCCCATCTAGTCACCTGTAACGACCTGAACGATCTTATACGTGACCTAAATATATCAAAACAACGGTCAGAACTACTCACTTCAAGAATGCAAGAGTGGAACTTGTTGCATCCAGGCACAAAGGTGACGAGTTTCAGGAAGCGGCAACAAAATTTGGAACTTTTTTTTTTCCCCCCAAGTCAAACGAGGAGTATGCTACTATAGCAATATCGCTGGTCTGTTCCGAGCCTTGGGAAGGATTCATGATCCTGACGAATGACTTTTTATTGACTCCAGCAAATCAGGTGTGAAGGCTGTTCTCCTCCACACTGGAAACATGTTACCCAGTATACCGTTTGTTTCAGCTCCTGAAATGAAGGAAGCGTGCTGATCACCGGAAAAACTCGTTCTGGCTGAATACGACGAATTCCCATGGAAAATCTGCAGCGATTTGAAAGTGGTAACCGTGCTGCTTCGACTACAAGGAGGTTTCACGAAATACTTTTGCTCCCTGCGTTTGAGGGACAGCCGTGTTGTGCAGCAGCACTACAACCAGCGTGAGTAACCTACCCGAAATTCCTACGAAGTCGGTGTTCACAACATACGGAACGAACCGCTCGTTCAAGCCGATGATGTCATATTTCGGCCTCTTCACATCAAGTAAGGCTTGATGAAAAACTTTTTCAAAGCCTTGGATAAGACAGGTGCAGGCTTCACACACCTGAAGGAAAGTTTCCCTAACATTAGCGACGCCAAGTTGAAGGAGGGCATTTTCACTGCCCCACAAATTCGTAACCTGAAGAAAGACAGTCAGTTTGATGCAACCCTCGAGGCAGACGAACTCAGAGCTTGGAGGTCTCTTGAGAAAATTTGTGCTGGATTTCTGGGCAGCCATCGCAGTGAAGATTACGTGGAAAGCGTTGAAGAACTTCTGGTTGCTAATCATGAAGTTGGATGCTGCATGTCCCTTAAAATCCATTTTCTTCATTCATATATCGGTTTTTCCCCAAGAAACTTGGGTGATGATACTGATGAACAGGATGAAAGTTTTTACCAGGATACAGAGGTAGCCTAATGGAACAGCAACCAAGGTAGAATTGGAGCTGGTATGATGGACTATTGCTGGATGCTGACAAGGGAAACAGATGTAGAGCACAAAAATAATAAAAAAACATACTATGAGTACCTGTATTTACAGCGAAATTTACATACTGCAGTAGCATAATACACTTGATTTTGATTCTCCATATTACTTTTACATCCCAATTAATATTTCTCGATTAGCAAAATATTCCCGGCAGAACCAGGCGATAGGAGCATATTGATTTCTGACTAGTAGAATAAATTTTTCAAGACCAAATGTCAGAAAATCCTTGCCCGATAGAGAAAAGGTAAAAACATAATTGAAATCAGCACCATCAATATACCCCAAACACTCATTTTCATTTCTGAACAAGATAAAAAGATTAAATTTGTCGAGTAGTGTAATTAGGCGACATGAAATAGTGGGTCTTAGTACGCTGGAACTTGTAGTAGTGTTGTTGGTGGTAACGGTAGTGGTAGTGTTAGAAGCGGTAAAGATGGTATTAAGAGCTGCCGAGTTTTGTATGGTATAAGAATGTTGCTGTTCCCATTCTGCTGTTGGAAGTGAACATGGTAGGCTAATGGTGCTGGTTATGGCAGTGATGGTTTTGATGGTACTGATAGTGGTACAGATAAACTAATGGTTCTGATGTGTAATAATACTACAGGTATTTGATCCTGGAAATGGCAGTTGCAAGGCAAATCTGAATAAAGTCTGTGTGAACTACAGGGTAAGTACTGTACTTGAGATTTTGTAGTTATTATATGATGTTTTCAATGTAATTTGAGATGACTTTCGTGGAACTGGCAATAGTGAATACCCAGAAGAAACTTTCCCAAGGAAGGTTTTGTAAGTGTAATAATTATACGACTGGCCGTGAAGCTAAAAGCGATGGTGATGAGGGTTGTGGCGAGCGTCATGGCATCTGTGATGATTGTGTTATTAATAGTACAGTATTACGATAGTTTGTGTAACAACGGGTTATGGTACTGGTGGTGACTCAAGAGCAGATGATGACGTCAATGGTGATGGTAAGGCCGATGATGGTAAAGGAGTTCAGTATACTGCATATGTCACTGGTAACTTACTTTTCCGATCAATAATTCCCCTTACACATTTAAGGATATACTCTAACCAACGAGGTCCCTGTACATATAACCCACTGTATTGTTTAGTTTGGTCATTATCTCGCTGGGTATTGATACAGTTTCGAGGGAGTGAAATTAAACTGTTGGCCGCAAATGTGTACGTGATGGACACTGAGATGTCAATATGGATGGTGATATCAGTAGCGCAGATGGTGATGACGATGAGGGTGGCGGTGGTGACGGTGATTGACAGGGGATGTGGAGCCCCTGGAATTTCAGATCCACAAATATATGCCATTGATGTGTTGTGTTAACTCCTCCACTCGGAAATTTAGCGTCGAAACTCTCTCTCTCTCTCTCTCTCTCTCTCTCTCTCTCTCTCTCTCTCTCCAATAGTTTTATTTTTTTCATATTATGTACGTTTCTTTTTTCTCTCCTTACGCTAATGATTCTGTTATTACTGTGCTACATAAAAAAAAATATTATTATTATTATTATTGTTTTTTCTTTTATATTGCTACTTTTGTTTTGAGGTTTGCTCTAACTCTCAGGTTCATTTTTTTTTTTTTTTTATAAGGAATACCTCGACTATCTATGAACATATCTCTTGCCATGGTATTTTGGTGATGTTTAGTGCATGCTGCTTCCATTACCTTAATTACTACTTTCTTTTCCCTGATTTATAGGCATTTGCTCTGTAAGATCTGTGCAGTGAAACCAAAAGTAGAGGTGCCTTTTATCAGCCTTAAAGAAAATCAGATAGCGTAATATTATTATGAATTTCGTTAAACGCCAGGTTTGTCATCAACAAACTACCGTGATTGTCACACTGATGACAAGCTACATAAGTAATGTACTTGATTTAAAGATGCCAATAGAATGGTTTACACTGAATTTTCTCTGGCACTGAAAGCTACATTACCTTTCTTATAAAGTAGGTATAATAAAAAGTTTGAAGTATAAAATAATACTAATGGCAGATAGTAGCTAACAAACTAAGTTCGTAAATGCGACTACGAAAACTCAGAAACAATGGCAATTATATTGCTAATAATAAGGATAATAATGACAGCAACAGAAGTAATAGTACCAGTAGGTCAATATAAATTGTGACTAGGTGAACACAAGACACAAAGGATGCATGAAATTAGTTTACATTTCAATTGGTCTTGACAACGGGAATCAGCTTCGACAAATATACGGGTCTCATAGACATATACAGCTGGAACTGGGTACTGGATGGGTTCCCCGGGCGTTGAGCTTCTCAGGGACATTCTGTTTTAGATACGATACAGTCAGAGGTCAGTCACAACATTTATGATAAATCCAGTCTTCCCGTAGGACGTAAAAGAATGCTGACACCCAGTAACTGAAACATCATTTGACGCACGTGCTAATGTGCGCATATGACAACTAGATTTCTGTAGGAGCAGTCACTATTTAACCACAGAATTCTTTTCTCGCTGTGTGTATGTCACCACAGCCTGTCACTGAAAGCGGGGCACGAAAGAAGCGAAACACAACCAACGAATGCATGAAAAGATAAATCTTTTTTGGTGCATTATATCATCGAACTATTGGCATTCTCGTGGCTCGGTGAAATAGGATTCGAGGAAAAAACACTTCAGAACGAGGAGAGAGCAGATTGTAGAATTCAAGTAGAAGGCAAGCTAAGTTCGAACTGGTCCTTCCCCTCCTAATCTAGCCCGTATTTATCCTATCCTCAGACATACAACGATGTCAGATACCAAGCCCATCATGTTGGTAGTAGCAATCGTTGTTGTAGTCCCAGGTTCATCTGAAAGAGAATCCAGCAGAGAGCAAGCTGAAGTTGCTCCTAACCTGCAGCCCATGATTTTCCTTTCGAGGGATAGGGTGGAAGCTGAGGGATGTTTGCATTACGGGGCAGTTCCATCACGTGATGGTGTCCCTCCACAGCACCCAGTTCACAGACAGACACAGATAGCAAAAGATTACAGACAAAACTTTTGCCTAGACACTGACTATTAAATTATTACATGGTGAAATATAGTAAAATTTGGAAAAGGATAAAGTGTTATATTCAAGTACCTTTTAACGTTTCTTGATCTTAAGCCCCATTATTAAGTACTAATAATTGCTGCAAGTACAGGAGGATTGTGTAGGTAGACTTTATTGCATTTTTTTTTTCCAAAGAAGAAAAAAAAAGGTGGTGGTGATAAGAGTGCAACATCATTGATAAGTAAGTGACTGCATCATAAAAACATACATAGTTAGCGGGGCCACAAACTAATGTAAAGAGATCACAGAGTCTACTGCAGAATTTGCCTTCTTTTTCTTCCTTCTCCTCTCTCCTAAACTCACTTTCTATCCCTGCCATCCTCATCCCCTACACCAAGCTGCCATTTGCCCAGTAGGCTACATCACTGAATTACTTTTGTTTGGCAGACATCAAACAGTCAGTGATTATTCTTTCTAATTACAGTCATGAAAGAGGTATTTTGATCTGCTGTTATCCGGTGTTTAAAGGGCAGTATCATTAATGTTATCTGGAATTTAGAAGACGGTATTTTTAATGTTATCCAGGATTTAAAGAGCCGTATCATTAATGTTATCTGGGATATAAGAGGCAGTTTCATTAATGTTAGCCAGACAATCAGCAAGGGTCATCTTTTATCTAGTTAGGAAGGATAAACATGCACATCTAACCTATGAAGACTAACTCCACAGCAGGTGAAACTATGAAACCTATAGCCTCAAACTATGTACCAATAATACCATAGCTAGCTCAAAGAAGATTTCAGTAACTATGCCATATTTGCCCAAAAATCTTCTTCCGTATTGGAGGTTAATTAGGGCATCTTCCTCCTCATCATCACCATCTTCCTGGTCCCTCCTTCTCCCACTCCTCCCTCTTCTCGAGACTAGGCGTGCTTGCCCACCCAGAGCGAGCCGTGAAATGGGAAAAGGGTAAAGAGAAATATGTTAACTGGAGACAAAATTGGACTAGTGTTAGGCTAGGATAAGGTTAATGTAGTCAAGGTAAAGTAGACTAATGTATATCGGAACAACTGGATTCGTTAAAGAAAGTTAATGTTGGGTACAGCAGTCTAGGTTAGTTGAAGGTGTAGATTGGCTGTTTTTGTTTGTTGGGCGAGGTTAGAGTAGTTAGTAAATATAAGGTGAGGTATCTTAGAAATGACTTATGTTTATATTGGTTAAGGCTGAAACAGGATGGGATATTAGGATATGGAGACACATTTTTGCCCTCCCTCAGCACTCCTGTCTTTTCCCTGTAACCTTTTAACCGCTGCATTTCAAGGTGTATCTTTTTACTTGAATAAATTCGTCTGCAGGGAGCATAAAATATATTCAAGAAACACCATCGAACACCAAGAGGTTATCGGAGGCACACCAGAATCCCATACGCTAAGAAGGATCTAATCTTACCTGAATAACATCGTCTGGCATTAACAACAGTAAGTAAAGGTGAAAAGTTTATTTTCCCGTTGCCCAGCTTCCAGTTTTTCTCTTTCATCTTATTTTTTTCCAATCATCTTACTTTTGGTGTTAGTTTAGATTCTACAACCGGAGGAGCTAGGCGTCGGCTCCATTTACAACTTGGGTTGGGGGAGAGGTTTCTTTATCAAGCTAAATAATACAGCTTGTGGGTTGAAAAGTAAGAGATTCACTATCACAAAAAAAAGAGTTCATTAATTGTTTCATTTCCTGTTCTTTCCCTCACGTTTCACATTCTCCATTAGTTTCCTCTCTTCCGCCTTCATTTTTCTCTCTGTTTCAGGTTGCAAATTTCTTTATCCCTTCTCCTTGAAGTAGTTTTCACCTTCTGCATTCCGTTCTCCAGATTCATTTAATGGCACTCTCTGCCCCTTATGCTTGACATCTACTTGTTCTGTTTCTCTCTCTCTCTCTCTCTTTCTTTCTTTCTTTCTCTCTCTCTAACGTTCAATCCTTTTCCGCTGCTCTCCAGAAAAAACTGATAAAACACACCCAGTCATGTTACTCTAACCTGGTGATTTTTCCTTAAAATTTTCCGAAGACTTTTGGGTCGTTAAAATGCTATGCTTTCTTCTTATTTCATTTCCCTCTTCGTCTATTTCCTCGTACATTTATGCATAACGTATCTTATTCATCCTTGCTGCTTCAGTCTTCACATGTTTCCATCCTGTCCCCCTTTATCCCGTCTCTCACGCCCAGCCACAGGACAGCTAAAAACTCTCCCCACAAACTTTCCTGTCCAGGCCGGTGAAGTGGATCAAGTTCTTTGTCCCTCTTTCAGTCTGGAACTGAAGCACAATGGAGAAGGCCATTTCACCGATGACTGAGGAAAAAAAAAAAAAAAACGGCAGAGGAAACTGAACAACGTGAAAACCAAGATTATATGAAAAGAATCGTGAAAGGATGTGTGACTGAATGGCTGGATATCGAGGTTACACTGCCTAAATTTTGTTCTAAGTTCACATCCATTGCATTTACATTCATTGAGTTGCAGAATCGTTTCAATAATTTGGATTCCTTGGGTTAGACCAATCTAAATGGTTTGCTTTCCATTTTTTTTTTTTTTTTTTAGGGAATAGTAACCTGTTCCTTGTTCCATGACCCAAATATCCACAAAACTTCAATGAAATCCGTCAATAACTTTTTTAGACATCTTGTTGATAAATGAAAAAACGATCTTTAGCTGAGACCCGAACACAGATCAACACCAATTTTGAATCAAGTTTTCCGTAGCAATGACCCACTTGTCCACAAAATATCACTGAAATTCATCAATAACTATTTTGGGTTATACTGTGGACAAACAAACACACAAACCAACAGGCAGACAAACAGGGACGAATACAGTACCTCTTGCATCTTCGTTGATGGAAGTAATTATTGCTGGAGTCAAGTATTGTTTTAATTTGCACTCATCAACCTTTCCATTTATCAGTTTTATTTATTCATTTTCATTAGTTTATGATTATTTGCCATCGATTTTATCATTGCCTTCTTCACTCCCGCCTCTCATTTTCTTTTTACTGTTGTCTTCAATTTCTTCCCCGCCCCAATCTACGAGTACCTTCAACCCACGTTTTATTGATTTTACTTTTCAGATATTATTACCACCCGCCTTGCGAAGCGAGCGGACTGGCAATGTTTTCAGTTGTGAGGTTGGCTGGCTGGCTTTGTGTGTGGGTAAACACATCTCATGAACGGCTTGAGCTATCAACATGAAACCTAGGATATCATTTTATTGTGAAAGTCTTGGACGAGGTCGAAAATGGGTACTCGGGGTCAAGGTCAAAGCCACCAAAATGGTTCCCAAAGGTCAACTAGTTGACCTTTGGTGACCTTGACCTTAACCCGAGTGCCCGTTTTCGAACTCGTCCAAAATTTTGGCCATATCTTGAGACCCTGAAGGTTTCATGTTGATAGCTTAAACCATTCATGATATATCTTGTCTGCCTACACATAAAGAAGCCAGCCAGCCAACCTCACAACTGAAAACATTACAACTCCTCTCGCTTCGCAACGGAGGTGGTAATAAGAAGGCAGATGAGGGATCATACTACCCTGAACCAGCAGGCAAAGGGGACAGGCAACCTTCATTCCCGCAAAACATCCTTGGCAGGAGCACCAGGTTCTGGAGAGACTGATTAATACTTCGATCTCAGTGGTAAATTTCCGACAATCTCTTCTTCCATTATTATTTCTCCCTCTCCTAACAATCCATCTTCATCGCTGGCAGTGCTTTCCATTTTAGTCTTCATTCTTCCTATTCTGTTGTATCTCTTCCTTCACCATCCTTCCGCATTCGTCTCAACATCTCTAGTTTTTCTGTTTGCTCTCTTAAACTTACTTTAACGCATTTTACGTTTTCCTGTATATATTTCGAAACGTTTCACATCACTGTGTTTCTTTACTCTTTCTTCTTTCACCGTTCGTTTTAGTTTTCTCTTTTATTATATTCATTCATTATTACTCTTGATTCTGCCCGCACCTTTCCATCCTCCATATCTCCTCCTTCCCTCAGTTTCTCCTTCTTTCCCTCCCCCGTTACTAATTAATTTTTAACAAAGCTTCTTTAGTCCCCCCCTCCGTTGCGTATTCCCTCCATTCCTTCTCATTTTAACCTATGAGTTTGTCGCTTTATCAGTCTCATAGCCGTGTAGATAATTTTGTCATTCCTTCATATCTCTAAAATACCTCTTACACTATCTTCCTCTCTCTCTTACTCTCTCTCTCTCTCTCTCTCTCTCTCTCTCTCTCTCTCTCTCTCTCTCTCCTATGCTCTTACTTCTACCGACTCTCCTCCCCATTCTTTCTCTCTCATCTCCTGGTTCTCTTCTTCACGTATGCTCCCAGTCCATGGCATGTGGAGCGGTTGGTGTCTCATAAGGAGAACGAGAGAAACCAGTGTGTTGAGGGCAGCGATAATGCACAGGATGAGGAGGGTGCAAAAAGGCAGGTAATGAAGAATGATGATGAAGAGGGTAGGATCAGAGAGAGAGAGAGAGAGAGAGAGAGAGAGAGAGAGAGAGAGAGCGAGAGAGAGAGCATGAATAAATATACAGGCTTAAGTAAAGAAGCTAGTAAATCGATAAATGGTCGGCGCATAATATGACAAGAAATGATAAAGTGGGGCAAGAAAGTAAAAGATAAAGACCAAAGCGAAAAGCAAAGTGTAGACATAATAATAAAGTTCTCGGAGTAGCTTGTCGTCTACCAGGATAGAGAATCAGAAATTGTGGCGGTTACAGCAGCAAAATGGAGGCCGAACATTGATGAATAAATTCTAGATCTGGTACCACATTTTTAAACATTATTAAGCTTGAATTGAGCGCATTTTATTTTTCTTAAATATTTTCTCATACACCCATTACCCATAAAAAAAAAAAAAAAAAACGGACAACAGTTTTTCAGATACGAGTAAATTGCTACTGCAGTTTGTTCTTCTGCTGATTGGCAATGATTCTTTGTGACTACGGAACCAGACTTTCATAGGGAGAGATTTCTGCTAGTATGAATAATGGATGGAAAATTAGGTAGATAATTTCATTTTGGTATTTAACAGACAGGCAGAATGTAACTGCAGCACTGGCTGGCGAGTCTCCAGACAAGGTCTTACATAGCAGGTGTTGGGTACAACGCTTCGTCCTCTCGTTAAGTTGAAGGACCTCATGGCACATCTTCCGTGGGATTTTGTTTTGCACATCGTACCGTATGTTCTGTGTGATATGCCTGATATGCCTTTAGCTTTGCATCATCAGCAACGTTTTCTTTGATAGCATATTAAAGAGCATTTTTCTGTTATCTACAAATAAAACACTGATAAAGTGTTGTGGCGAAATGTCCTAACCTAATGATAATACCGGCCAGTGTCAGTCCATAATCATGAATCCACGAGCCATGACAACTACATGACTTTTTATATTGTTGATGCCACCAGTCAGTTTGTTATTATTTTTTATTTCAGATGAAAGGATAATCCTTTAACTCGTTCACAGTTTGATGCTGTCGTAGTCTCTATAAAGCATGTCATCGAGTTGTATGGGTAAATGCAACACCTGTCTTCCTCCATCTTGAGGTCTATGCCTTTCTGTCTCACCAATACTGTACATCTTTCAGGCACAAACTCGTGATCAGTTTAATAACAATGGAAGTACAATAAACTGCATCTGGGCTGTTACGTATAATATACAAACGCTGATCACACTGTGATGTTCAGGATTATTTTATAGAATCAGTTGAGAAAAGTGATTAGAAAATTGTATGACTGCCAAGAACATTGTGGGAGAAAACATCCTCGTAAATGCTTTCTTCTGAAAGTTATTTTGTATTCGTAAATAATTAGATTTCTAATATTGCATATCGTCCTGCTAGTAGGCAAGGATAACTTCAATGTTTTTCGTTCAGCTTGTTAAGTATAACCATGGTGTTAGCCAGATGCAAATGTCGTGAACAGTCGTTCTCGAATGTGGAAAAAAAAATCCTTTAGGCACCAAGAGACCTCTTCTTCGACCGAGGAGTATGCGAAAATCCCATATCACGTTATTATCCATATGCCTCAACCAGAGGAGACATACATATGCCCCAGTCATAGCGATACGGCATCCAGAGTAATTATCCAACGGAAATGTGACGAGCATTAAAAATGCAAAATCGGGCTTTGATGGCAAGTGTAAATTGAATTTCGGCTTCTTAGTGGCTACTAAGAAAAAGATGCTCTGTGAAGCACCAAAACGTCAGTGGGGTCGACATGTAAGAATTTACACGATGTTCTGCGATGGTGGTCTGTGATGTGGCAAAAGGAAATTGCAACCCCTGTGAGGATGGGTCTAGTAAGACGAATACTATGTATAAGGTAAAAGGTTGAAATGAAACGATTCTCTCGCACGGATGTCAATAAAGAGGATCAAATAAGATAACTAATGCCCTCATATACATAGGAACTCACGACGCACATGGATATGAAAGAGTGTGAACGAATTAAAAAAGGAAAAAATGTGGTCAACACAGTTCTGAAACAAGCAATGGAACCAGAAGAATGAAGGTAGACATTTATAGAAATATAGGAAAAGAAGGAAGAAAATAGATCTAAGAAAGAAAACGACAACTGAGAGAGAAAGAGATTATGATCAGTTAATAAGAAGGTAATTATGATGGTTTTGAGAGGAAGAGAAGACTTATGTATGAAAAGAGGGGAAAGAAATATTGAGTGACAAAGGACGAGAGAACCTGATTAAAGATGGATAGGGAGAAAAGCAATATCTAAAAAAGCTGCACTGGTAGAGATGGATATGGAGGGAACGCCTGCAAGGGAGAGAGAGAAGAGAGGAGGGGTAACGAGTGGTGTATGGACTGTGGGTATGTTCCTTAAAGCTGACGTGCCGGATATGAATGACGGTGTGTGTGTGTGTGTGTGTGTGTGTGTGTGTGTGTGTGTGTGTGTGTGTGTGTGTGTGTGTGTGTGTGTGTGTGTGTGTGTGTGTGTGTGTGTGTGTGTGTGTGTGTGTGTGTGTGTGTGTGTGTGTGTGTGTGAGAGAGAGAGAGAGAGAGAGAGAGAGAGACCTGTAATGGGACAGGAAGAGAAAAGGGGGAGATAAGGAGGGGAGTAACAGTGGAATTAAAGGATCAGGGGGAGTTTATGCCATATTTTCTCTAGTTCTCTCTCTCTCTCTCTCTCTCTCTCTCTCTCTCTCTCTCTCCAACGAAAATTCTGTCTCTTTTATCTCTACCTTGTTCCATGGAGCGAAGTTAAATAAATCTCGAACGTAATGGAATTCTTATCAGTTAAACTAAATTGGCCTGCAAAGGGAAAAGAGAAGGAAGAGAATGATTACAGAGTGAGAAGACAGCAAAGACAGGAGTAAAGGGACAGCGAAAAGAAAGATAACAACAAGGATGAAGGAGAAAAAGGAACGTAGAAGAATGTATGATAAAATAAGTTATATGAGATGAAAGAGAAAGAGGAATAGGTCAGGTAGATGTTTGAGAGAGAGAGAGAGAGAGAGAGAGAGAGAGAGAGAGAGAGAGAGGGTAAATGAATCATTAAACTAAACGTAAAGAACCATCAAGATTTTTTTGTAGTCAAACGGTGTATGTTTTTCTTGGACGTTTCCTTTACGATAGTTGTAAGTTCTGTTATTAAAGTGCTAAGGAGGGAATTGTGTGTGTGTGTGTGTGTGTGTGTGTGTGTGTGTGTGTGTGTGTGTGTGTGTATGAAGTAACCAAACCATGCGTACAGAATAAAGTCACATGTTCAGAAATAAATACATCCATGGTAATCGTGGATGTCTTATCCTGAAGAATCAAGGGTTATACCTAAGGACCAGGCTGCAGTGTGGCTGACGACAGAGGTGTTGTGTGAGGTTACCTGAGTGTCATGTTAACTGGTGATGGGCAAGGGTGTCCTGTGGCTCCGCCTAACACTGTCGCCGATGTATGTGATAATGGCTGTGGTGTGACTGGTGAAGGCGCCACGCCGTAACCTTGCTAGCAATGTGGTAATAGTGGCGGCGTGAGTGGTGGAGGAGCCCCGCTATAACACTTTCGGGAATGTGGCAATGGTGGCGGAGTTACTGGTTTACAGTATAAGCCCTGCCGTAGCACTGGAGACAATGTACTGTAATTATGTTGGCGACGTTACTGGTGGAGATGTCCCGCCGAAACATATACAGCAATGTGGTAATGTTGGCGACGTTACTGATGAAGAGGCCCCTCCTTAGCGTTACGGGCATCATCTTTGGTGTTGCTAATGGCAGTTATGTCTTAATCAACCTGAGGAACCAGCAACAATGTAAACAGGATGAAGAGATCAGCTGTTGCCTCCGACGTTGGTGAGGTGGAAGAGGGAGTGTTCAGGGTATTAGCTGGGCTCATTACCTGCTCTGCCAACCCGAATCGCGAGATCTCAAGTTAAATTACATGTCTAAATCCTTACAGCTTCCGCTACGTGGAGTGAACGTACTAAATTCGCAAACTGCTTCACATGGAACACGTTAGTTTAGAGGATACAGCTGCTCCAATTGCATTTGCACCTCTCTCTCTCTCTCTCTCTCTCTCTCTCTCTCTCTCTCTCTTATATTTTAAGAAATTGCCAGCTCATGAACTAAGCAGTATATCCTCACAGTTGAAGTGAACATTCTGATTGCCCAATTCATGAGCTGGGCAGATTTGCTGCCTATTTCATTCAATGGGCAAATTGACTCTTGCCCTGATTCAAAAGAGTCCAAAGCTCCGTAACGGTTGAGATTTGGTTTGGACACATGTTCATATAACATTTTTTGCTTAGAATTCCCTCATCTGTCATTTCTCAAAGCTTTTGACATAACTCCAGGGACACCCTATATATATATATATATATATATATATATATATATATATATATATATATATATATATATATCATCATCATCATCATCAGCCATTGAGGTCCACTGCAGGACTGGCCTTTCCCTACCAAAGCAGTGACGATACAGCCAATGTATCTCTACCTAGTGGCTTAGGCTGTCTGGTAGAGACTGTACAGTATGTAGGGTGAGAAGTGCTTGTGAGTGTGATTGTAGTGTTGTACTGGCTTTGGATGTGTGTGTAGTCTGTAAACCAAGTGTAATCGGCCCGCCTTAAGCCGATTGGATGCAAACATACTAGTATGCGACACTGGTTCAACCACAGCACCCCTTGTGTCCGCCAAAGTAGCAAGTGGCTTGGTGAACGCTTCCCAAAGTTTTTACATCTCTGGTGGGAGGCGAACCCCCGCTCACCAGCGTGCGAAACTCACACTCTACCACTGTACCACAGAGGCTCCGTATATATATGATACTACTCGAAATTGACTTACTGACTCCACTACACAAGAGTCATTAAGGAAGACAGTCAGTTATTGTCATGTCCCATTGTTTCCTTCAGTATAATGCAACCGCCCTCATTTGACCAACTTGATGAAGAGGGACAAGGGAGAAACAAACTTCGTCGACGAGTCTGACCGGTCGTCCTAACCCATGTAACACGGGTTCCTCCTAGGACTTTGAAGATGCTGGTATAATAACCGCTACTTAGTGGACTTGAAAATGATATGCGAAAACTGTTTCTTTGGAGGTCATGAAATTGGCAGAGGTGTCATTCGAAAACCAAACTCGTATCAATCGACTAAAATCATGCATCTGGTTATCACGAACAACCTTTAAGCATCATGATAACTGACAACTGCCGAAGAATGTCTTGCCTGATGAAAGACGAACCTCATCGCGATAAATCAGACCCTGACAGTCTCCAGCAAAGGAAGACCCATGTGACATCGCATAGACGAGGTCACTCTCTCTACCTTAAACTCCAAGGCAGAGGTCAACCATAAGTCCACAGTGAAGCTACTGTACCGTTAATGCACAAACATTTAGTAAAGACTGTATCCTAAGCCTGTCGGGAGTTTACTGAACCTCTGGTCACGGTCCCACAGTAATAGACATGAAGAGCCCACAAATCACAGGGACATTCCTAGACACAAGAAATGGAAAAATGTACTACAAAATTCTCCTGACGCAACACATTGCTCGAGATTATTGTGCCCCCCCCCCCCCGTGACACCACACGTAGTCCTTTGTGTATACTTACTCTATATGCATACTTTTATTTTCCATTGTACGTTTGGCACTACTGTCTCCGAGATTATGATATACTTATGGTATTTCTCAGTAGCTCCAGCTGTAATTTGCAGAATGAAAATAAAAATCCTCCAACGTGACAAAAAAGTACAATAGTATAAAGCAAGATACATAAATTCCATAAGCAAGCAAGGCAACACTGACAAGATTCAAGGTCAACAGAAATATATTTACAGAAAGACAGAATGTTACAATAAAACCAAGACCAACGCCATTCATGCCATCTAAATCCTACCAGTCAACACGAAGTCCAGGTAAATATATTTATTGGAAATGAACGCTTTACGAGGTGAATTTTATCAAGGTTGAAGAGAAGACTGTCTGCTCTTTGACAAATACATAATGGGCAAATTCGTCCCTCATTCTAATCATGAGCGATGGAATGAACTGTGACCCGGCATCAACATTATTAAATGAAGAAACACAGGAAGACAAGTTAAGACACTGTGTTCCCGCCTGTAGTATTTCGTAGAAATTAGTGTATTTACTCGTATCGTTATTTCGAAGAAAACACTACAGTTTGTTTCTGTAGGTGCAGTCATGATGCTTTTTTTTTTTTTTTATTTTTTTTTTTATGGGTCCAGTTCCCAAAGATGATTTGTTTATATCTCCAGGTTCTGATCTGCCTTTTCCTCTGAAAGAAGTCTAACTATTACCAAGACCGGTTGAGCCATTGCTAGTAGGGCATCACGGCCAATGGCTGTGAAAACTTACAACATAGTAGTAAGCAGGGTTTATCAAAGAGCACTTCGTGCATTCGTCATTAATGCTACGAATATCAAACTTTTCTCGTGATCCCCAGCAGTGAGTCTACTTAGCCTGTAACTGACTATTATGTGACAGACCTAGTGAAAAGAGCAGACCAACTGTGGATTAAACATTAGCTGACAAAATATAGACAAAACAAAGCGGGGTTTTAATATGCTGATAGTATTTGTGTGGTACAAGTAAGGGTCACCAAGGTAATCTCTACTGGGTAAATCAAGACAATCTACCAACAATGTGTTTGCCTGTTTATTTATTTATTTTTTTTCTTTCTTTGTTAAAGAAACGTCCAGTGACTTACTGGACACATTTGTAACATCCATGTAACTCAATAATAAAAGTCAAAATCATATTTTTCAAACTTTGAGTTGGCCGTATGCCTTACACAAAAAGAATTAGAAAAAATAAGAAATAAAAAAATGGTAAGAAACAGTCCCATGGCAAGTTATGTACCTAAATCTTTCGGGAATGTCTTTTTTTTTTAATCATCTTACAATCTCCTGATTATTTTGATTAGCTGAGGAAGATGTTTTCGAACTGGAGGAGTTACATTTAGCCTTCATTAACCCCTTCCATAATGAAGATCTTTCCCAAGTTGAGTGAAATCGCCTAGTAGCAGCAAGAACATCCTAAAAAAGACGTCACTCTGATTTAAGGGGTTAAAAGATAAAAACTTACATTATCCTGAGTTAGTCAGCTTAATAATAAATAAAAGGTGAAAATGTTTAGATAGAGAATACTCTTGTATGGAAGGGGTAAGAGAGAATAATGACTAGTACAACTGCAGCGGAGGAGAGTAGGAGGACTAAAGATAAACGAATGAAATCTTATGGACGCAGCGAGTAGAAAGAACCGGGATGAAAAACCTATGCTTCAGTCTTACAAGAAGAGCCTCTCCATTGACTTAGCTGAACTGTACCCCTTGACGAATCAAGATCTTTCGTACAGCCAGTAACTCCGATAAATTACAAACAATGCAGCTATGAAAATGTTATGAGCTTTACTGGAAAACTCATCAAAACTGGAATGCTGAGCGATAGAAGAAGGCCAGGAAAGTCGTGTTTAGCTGAAGTTAATCCATTTGCGTCCAATGTCCTCAATATAGGAGGAAACTGGGCATTTTAAAGTTAATATAGAAGCGAGCCCTGGGGTAGGGACCTATGAGCTTCGCGACTATGGGCCGATAGGCGGAGGGCAGTACGCTTAGTACCCATCCAGCAAAATTCCTCACACGGGAACCTGAGAGTTAATGGGTTAAGGGAATGTTTTTTTCATAACCGAGTGGAAGGTCAATGTGCTCTAATGACGGAAAGTGAATCAAATGAAATACATGTAGTTACAGGCATATCAAAGACTATAGAGGTAAGCTAAGATGAGTACCAATGACTTGAAATCAAAAGTCAAGGTAGCTTTGACTGCATTTCATAGGAGGTAGTGCAGGGCCATGAGAAATCAGAGTAAGAACTGTTGGTACGGTGCGGTAAGGCGGGTGTGATAAGGTGCGTGGGGGAGACGGTGATTTATATGATAACAACAGTGCTGGCAAGGTGCTTTTATCCTGATCCAGCTGGAGGGGGAGAGAAAAGCTAAATTGATACTATTCGAAAGTGATAATGGAGTCTGTCTGAGGAGGGAAAATAGATATGAATAAGTTGAATTGTAGAATACCAATGATATGATCAAATAAAGACTAAAGCGGACGTATAGAACATAAGACCTGAAAAACGATCCGCCTTTCCCTAGACTCGCACCATAAAACTATTGTGATTCTGCATTACTGTTTCAGTGACACGTCCTGACGGAAGCCAGAGCTAATGTTGGCTGCACACAAACACAGGCAAAGTTATGAACGCACAAACTGTTTAAAGTAGATATGTCCGTAGATGAATACAAATATTTTTACTGTATACATATATTCAGCCGTGACCGCGGCCCTTACTGACCTGAGTGTGTGTGTGTGTGTGTGTGTGTGTGTGTGTGTGTGTGTGTGTGTGTGTGTGTACCCAAAAAACTTTTTTCTCTCGAAAATTCATTGCTTACCTCAACCACCACGCTGCTGCGGGATGGTCGATGGAGGCAGGGCAGGGCAGGGCGAGATGGGGCTGCAGGATTAGTAAACTGGTGGAGCCGTGAGACTGTCCAGGGAATCAGGAAATATGCAAAGCAGGTGAGGTGCTTTGAGGCAGGAACAGGAGGGTGACGCAGCTGAGACAGGCCGGGAGAGGGAGAGAAAGAGAGAGAGAGAGAGAGAAGGCTGGATCTGCAGGAGGGTGAGGGGGGGAGGGAAGAAACATATATTGCGGCGAGGACATGGGGCAAATGAATAGATGAGTGGCCACGAAGTGAGAGAGGAAGGCAAGGCACAGGTGAACAGGACGGTTGTAAAGCAGGCAAGCTGGGTTTGACTAGAATAGAAAAGTGAGACTGTGGGAGAGGGATGTGGGTCAGGTAGGCAAGGAAGTGTGTAGTATTGTAGGGTGACAAAGGAAGAGATGAGTCAAGGCAAAACACACAGTGTGAAGGGGGTCAATAATGCAATGGGTGAAGCAGGGCAGAAAGACAAGGAAAGGAAAGGGAGAGGCAGGATAGAAAGACAAGAATTTGAGAAGGGATAGGAAGGCAAGAGGCTGAGCCGTTGTAGGAACGCAAGACGTGAGGCAAAAAAAGGAATGGAAAGGGTAAGGCAAGGTAGGAAGGCAAGAGACTGAGAAAGGGGAGGAAGACAAGAGGTGAGGTTTAGCAGGAATACAATGGGTGAGATTAAAAACAAGGGACGAGGCAGTGTTGTTGTTGTTGTGGTGGTGGTGGTGGTTCAAAGCTCATCTGAAATGTGAACTCAGTGGACTGCAGGGCTTCATTTGTCATTTTCCTGCAGAATACTATCTTGTTTTCGGGGAGAGGGAAGTAGTTGGGGGTCGTTTGTATAAACACGTAGTTAACTCGCCCAGTGATGTCAAGGTTACCACTTGTAGGCGTCCCTCCCCACCACCTTCAGGCAGGATGCGAAGGGAAAGTGTGAGTTAGGGGGAAAAAATTTAAGGGTTTAAGCAGTTCATATGAGCAGCTGGTAAATGATAAGAGAGGGAGAGGAAGGCATGAGGAAAGTGGAGCGAGGACGAAGAGGCAAGTTATCGTGGGTAGAGATGGTTGGATGAAGAACGGAAAAAAAAAAAAAAAGGACGAAAAGGCTGGGCGAAGATGGAAGGCGAGGAGTAGAGCATATAAGCTGGTGAGTGAATAATAAAGTAGTCAGTAGTATAAGACACAACACAAAAGCATGAGATCAGTAACCTATATAAATGATAACCGTAACATGATACACCGGGTAGCACATACATTATGCTTGCAGTCCTAGTGGAAACAAATTTGAATCCCGGCTGGGGCAGGGAACGGTTGAAATATATGAATTTCATTAAAGCAGATTTTACTAATCTACCATAAGCCCCGCTCACATGATCCCAAAACACCCCACTAATACAAATATGCCAAAGCATGGATTCAATATAAATGGTGGATGTTAGCGCCGAGGAGGTGATGTACGTAAGAGGACTGCTGGGCCTAAGAGAACGGGCTTTCAAGCCCATGCCCAGAGTCGGAAATATGAAAAAAAAAAAAAAAAAAATAGGGGACCGAATGCATGTCACTCGACAAAATCTGTAGCTGGATTAGGTACAAGCTACATACAAACTAAATATGAGGGAAATTCGTAAAACTCTATGAAATTCAGTCCACGTTTCACACAAAGCCAATCAGTATTGAAAAATATATCGCGGCTGGCATTAGGTTGTCTGTGACCAAATCCTCACTATAAGTACTAAGTTTCTGCACACTAACATAGTTGCTATTTACTGAAGGTTTGGTGAAAATTCTTTCACAACTTTTAGAGTTATTTTGGAAACACACACACACACACACACACACACACACACACACACACACACAGATATGCATTTTATATATATATATATATATATATATATATATATATATATATATATATATATATATATATATATATATATATATTAGAGAGAGAGAGAAATTTATGGCCTCGCCGTGGTAATGTCGGGCGGTAAAATTCCACTCCTTCGGACAATTCCTCGTGCATTGTGGGGACGGCTCAGTCCGAGTTATCATTGTTTACCCGCATCATTTATTCACTTCCCAAACCACGTGACACAACCACGTCTGCACTAGTCAAGTGAGCCTTAAGATAGTGTCCCGTCAATTTCTAGTACAGTGCTATTTACGAACCACTATATATATATATATATATATATATATATATATATATATATATATATATATATCCCATTGGCACCCAGTGTCCTCAATATAGGACGCAAATGGGCATTTTCAAATTTTAATAAAGAAGGGAACCCTGGGGTAGGGACCTATGAGCTTCGAGACTATGAGCCGACTGGCGGAGGGCAGTACGCCTAGCACCCTTCCAGCAAAATCCCTCGCACAGGAACTCTGGGAGCCAATGGGATATATATATATATATATATATATATATATATATAGAGAGAGAGAGAGAGAGAGAGAGAGAGAGAGAGAGAGAGAGAGAGAGAGAGAGTTATTGCAGTGTTTTACATTCCCTCTGCTTTCCCTATTTCTTATCAATTCTCCTTTTCCAGATATCGGAGCTCATTATTTCGATTAAGCAAACTGATGGATCATGTGCTTTTAGAGGTTAGTCTGATACATCTCCATACAGATTCTTGTGCTTAATCTATTCATTCTAGTATTTCGTGATCCATGGGCGTGGGAATGTGCACAAATAATTGAAAATGAGTATTTGGAAAATGAATATTTATTTTGGTGTTTGTGGAATCAGATACCAAACGTAACGAGAGTAAAATATTTTCTTCAATCAGGAAGAATGACTGAGTGCGACAAGTGAATTAGGAAGTAAGTTTAAAGTTTGCATACATAGTGATGGAAACTTACTACAGCTACCCATATGAAAGATGTGATGGAAACTTACTACAGCTACCCATATGAAAGATGTCATATATATATATATATATATATATATATATATATATATATATATATATATATATATATATATATATATTACAGACACAGAATGAAGCTCAGAATTTGTACAGATACTGAATTTGAGATTAGTCCAGATGTGGGCCAGAGACAAGTGTTTAAATTTATTAGACGGACTGAAATAAGGTATTGCAGTGTCTGCTTAAAGATGACTTCATCCGGACACTGGCAGTTATCACAGTCTGTCGTGCTGCAGCGAGATCTCATTTAGATAACGTAGTAGGGATTAGGGATCTTCATTACGAGTGGCGAATTGAAAACTTAAACAACAATGCGGCAACTTTTTTGAGAAATAGGAGCCCCATCTCTCCCTGCCATCTAATTCCCATTGCATTCCAAGGGGGTTCTGCTGATGTTGCAGTCTCTTTCTTCAGGTCTATCATTCTGGCAACTGCTAAACTATTACGTTCATATAAAGAAAAATTAAGGGCCTATTAGTATTATGTGTCATGCACGTTCTCATACAGACACCCAGTCATATCCTCCTCACGCTCCCCCTTCCTGCCGTATTCTCACATGTCTGATGTCGCTCTCATAGTTCCTTGTTGATGAGCAAGGTTATGTGATTAACAGCGAGGGATGAAAGCAGTGATGATAAGGTAAAGAGACGATTGGGTTTAAGGGGAAAATTGGGATTGTAAGAGCAGGAGAAGGCTACAAAGAAGGGATAAGGGGGGTAAAGGATGTTGACTGTTGAGACAAGGGAGAGGTTATAAGAGGAGAGGCAGGGCAGTTAAAGAGGGAGAGAAGACAGTCAGTTTTAACGACGGAGTGCGAGAGAAGAAAAGGTTGATAAGAATTAAGATAATGACTGATAGAGGAAAGTTTGAAGGAAGGAGACGAGGAAGGTTTTAGGCGTAGAAGGCTGGACTGGGAAAGGGGCTGGAGGATGTTGCAGGTTGGGAGAAAAAAGTGCTTTTAGGGAACTGGGAAGTGTGAGAGATATGAGACTGGAATAGGTAATGAGAGTTTAAAATAGAATTGTAAAGCAACGGGAAGGACTTTGGGGAATGCGATGAGAGAGGACTTCTACTTTAAGTTAAAGGACAGAAGATTTTTTTTTATTTATGTGCACGATTCTACTGATATATCTCCATTTTGTTTTCCCGGTTACCATCTTCTTACAAACTTTCATAACAAGGGCGGCACCTGTTGTTATATCAAATCCCAATATGCAGTTGACACTATTTTAAACTTCACTTCATCCAGTTTTGATTACTCATTATATAAATTAAATTGCCAAAACATTACCAAATATATCTGTGTAGTTTATCGTTCCCCCAATGCTTCTTCGGAACCCAGTGTATTTGATTCCATATCCACTCAGTTGAGTAACCTTGACCTTGCCCTTGGCAATGAAATTACCATTTTGGGTGATTTTAACATACACAATGTTGAATGGTTATTGCATTCTGCCCGGACTGACGACGCTGGTCTAGAATGCGAGCTGTTTGCAGAATCGTTTAATCTCACCCAGTTGGTAAAGCAACCAACCAGAATACCTGATAATCCTGACCATAATGCCCATCTCTTGGATTTATTCTTGACAAATAATCCAGATCAATACAGGATAGAGGTACTGTCACCACTTGGATCCTCTGACCACAATCTCATCAAAGCCTCATTAGTTAACCCTCCCACACCTCCCCATTCTGAAGCTGTCAGGGTGACCCGATGGCACTTTGATAGGGCTGACTGGGATGGATTTAGAAATTATCTTGCTGACATTCCATGGCAGTCTTTCTTCTCTAGTGATCCCAATTCTACCCAGTCCCACATTTGCGACTTAATACTAGCTGGTATGGATTTATTCATACCAAGTCAACAATTCACTAAAAAGATCAAACTCTCCAAAATGGTTTGATGGCAATTGTGCCAGAGCAACAGCCCAAAAGTCATTAGCATATAACTCTTACTTAAAATCAAAAACATCTGAATCACTCTCCCAATTTAAAATTGCTAGAAATCATGCAAAAGCTGTATTAAATCTATCTAAATCAAACTTTCTTCAAAAGCAAGCATCAAAACTACTTAATAACCCTAATGACAATAGAATATTCTGGTCAACTCTTAATTCTTTCAATAATAACTTTAACAAGTCATCTTCCATTCCCCCACTAAAATCTTCAGACGGCAATATTACAAATGACCCACGTGGGAAAGCAGATATCTTTGCTAGTACCTTTGCCAGAAACTCTACCATAGATGATACCAGCCAGAATGTCTCAGTACTGGAACTTGATTCTCCCGAAATTGCCCCACTTAAAATACAGACAAGATACGTAAAATCCATCCTAGACAATTTACCTACCAACAAAGCTCCAGGCCCAGATGGAATTCTGCCAATTGTTTTGAAAAAGTGTTCCCCTGAACTTGCCTCTGTCCTAGCTAAATTATTCAGACTATGCATAAGTACTTCTTTATTCCTAAATTCATGGAAAGAAGCCAATATCCACCCAGTTCCGAAGAAAGGAAGTTCGTCTGACCTGTCCAATTACAGACCAATAGCTGTCACATCTTCTCTTGGTAAGGTATTTGAAACTTTAATTAATAAGCATATTGTTAAACATTTTGAATCCAACAACTTAATTAGTGATAGACAATACGGTTTTCGCCAAGAATGATCCACCATTGACATACTCAATCTCTTAACTCATACCATCCATCAATCAATTGATCTTTTTGGGGAAACTCATGCAGTAGCTCTTGATATCTCTAAAGCTTTCGACAGAGTATGGCACCGTTCCCTGCTGTCCAAACTCCCTTGCTATGGACTAACGTCTTTTGTTCCTTTGATTTATTCTTATCTTAGTGACAGGAAAATAAGAGTAAAAGTAGATGATGTATATTCGAATTTCCACTCAATTAACGCCGGCGTGCCGCAGGGATCAATTCTGGCGCTAACCCTATTTCTGGTTCATATCAATGATCTCTTATCTGTCACGCACAATCCCATTCACTCATATGCAGATGACTCAACACTGCATACTTCATTCACACTCAGACATCCATTTACAAAGTCTAATATCTCTACCTCTCAACTCAGCACAGCCATCTCCATAAATCAAGATCTATCTACAATCAGTGAATGGGGACAAAACAACCTTGTCTCTTTTAATGCTAGTAAAACTAAATATATACAGTTTACTAATAGACAGATATTACCAGATTCGTACATTACCTTCAGTGCTACTAATATTCCCATCTCCAAAAGTTTTGAAATTCTTGGTGTCTCACTTAACAGTGCCCTCAGCTGGACCTCTCATGTCAGATCACTTGCTAAAACCGCCTCAAAGAAACTTGGATTATTGTACAGAGTCCGTAACTTCTTCGCCGATGAGCAGTTAGCTATAATTTATAAGAGTCATGTGCGCTCTCAGCTTGAATATTGCTCACCCTTGTGGAATGGTTGTGGAGAGGTTGGATTAAGACAACTAGACAAAATTCAGAATAAAGCTGTTAGAATCATTAACAACCCTGCCATTACATATAAACTACCTCCCCTGCAAGTAAGAAGGAATGTTACCTCCCTTGCATTATTTTACAGATATTTTTTTGGCAAATGCTCAGACGAAGTTGCGTCCATGGTGCCACCTCTCCATGCCTTCCCTCGTGCTACACGGGCATCTGGTAGCGCTCATGACTGGAATGTCACTCAACCATACTGCAGAACTTCTGCTTATCAGAATTCTTTTATTCCCCGAACTGCATCTCTCTGGAACTCGCTTCCCCAGAGTTGTTTTCCTCCAAATTTCAACCCACAACTGTTCAAGTCTAACTGTTACAGATATTTTATGAAGAGAGGACACCAGTAATCTGGTGTATGGATTATTTTTTTTTACCCATTTGTTTTTCCTTCCTCCGTTGTTATTAAAAAAAAAAAAAAAAACAATCTTAGCAGCCTTCCCTGAGGCGAAACAGTCCTCCTATGTACCATTAACCTCGACATGTCACCACTTCGGCGCTAACACTCACAGTCCATATTGAAAACATGCCGTCTCGTAGAGGACTGGTGAATTGGTATTAGCGGGAGAATTTTTAAGTAAAGACGGTAAATGAAACCCACACTTGCAGACGAAGAATATAATTACCAAACAGTTTCAGTGGACACTGCCACCATCTTCAATGGTCAAGACAGAGAGGAAATGACCTAATATTAATGGCAATACAAGGGCTCCTTTTTATGCGTGTATTTGTGGGAGAGTGGGGTAAAGGCGAGGGGGGGGGGGGTGGATTGTAAACGAGGATTTCGAAGGAGGAAAAGGGGGACATCACCAGACGGGTCAGGCATAATTCCTGTCGTTGCGGGAAGGGACATTCCCTCCAGGGACCTCATTATAAGATCTAGCTTGTACAGTCGCCCCAAGAAGTGATGGCAGAGAAACACGGATATAATTATGTTCAGTGTAAACTCGGTGAATAAATGGTAAAACTTCTGTGCCTCCATAACGTCATATAAAATAAAATCTATATTATATCACGCTAAGAATTATGTAAAATGAATAACATGAGGTAGTGATAATTATATTAGAAGTTAACACTCAGATATACGTCTCCCTATTTGAACGAATGCCTAATGCATTACTCCGCGCACGGAGCGCAGCGTAACCCCCTTTCCTGATGTATTTGCTTCCCAGGACTTCAAATACAGAATGCTCTAGTTTCGAAGACCAGTTAAGGAAAACTCTTGTGACTGCAATACACCACCTTATTTTCAATTGCTGTGGTGATGATACAGCAACAATAAGGATGCCGAAATCAATGAATTTTTCCTTAGTAATGATACTCTACCTGCGGTAGCAGCACGACCATTCTGCATTATATTCCTTGTCTTCCCCTTGCTTATAGCGACTTTATTCCTAATTGATGCAAAGTTATTTTAAGCTGTGAGAAGGTATGACAGGTTTTACCCTTTTTTCATAAACTAGGCAATGAAGAGGACGAAAGCCTGAGCTTATACTCTAGCAATGCAAAAGCACATACTTTTTGCTGTCTAATTGTCTCTAGTATCCTTCTTTTAAAATAAACCTCTGTGTCCTGCTTAACTGAAAATGCTGATCTGAAAGTTTTGAACTCAGCGGCGTGTTTATGAGCATTTGCATTTTATTTCTCTTGCCAATTGTTTAGACACTGAGGATACTAGGCTATGATATGAATCTTTCTCCAAGGAGCTGCGACTCTCGGCAAATTTTCGAGGTTTTCCTTATTTTTCATTCACTGATATAGTCCTCTGGCTTACAAGAGAATTTCCATGAAAAACTGGCCAAATGCAGTGTAATAACTGCATGTCTTTGAGTAAAAGGTGTTTTTTTCCGTGCATGTTGACCGAACCATTTAAAATAGCCTACTAACGCCACATTCCCGCTTTCTGTCGTCGTCCATGAAGACAACAAAAACGGAAGAAAATGACTTTAAATTAAGCCTCAGTATTGTAACGGGAACTAATTTATAAATAATAATGAATGATTTTAATTGATTATTAATGCGCATTTCTTTTTAGTCTTACGCTACTAAGAAATTATTGTATGTTACCATATTAGATATGAACTCCGCAAATTATTCCTGACTCCCTGAGCGATAGTTCTGAAATTTCAATTAGTTCCGTTTAAGATCTCCTATTATCGTAACTAACGAACTGATTCCCACAATTTTGAAATATACAGGTATTTTGGCATTTACTTTTTGTTTGCTGTAACAATTTTACATAATAGGTTTCTCCTTGTAAAGATTTAAGGAAGATTATATACATTATTGCTGACCGAAAACTTCTGGATACTCTGCCATCACTTCTTAGGCCGACTGTACATGCCTTCACCAAGGTTGAAATTCTCGTATTTCTGGATACACATGGCTTCGAAAACCCTTCTTTTCCGAAAGTCATGACTTTTGTACAGTAGATGGCTACATTGCCAGTCAGTTCTATTGTTGGCTTCACAGACATTATTAAATATTGCATTATTCAAATTACATGTTTTTATGGCATTTGTGTGTCTTGATCCGTGTTTTAAAACTTAGATTTGTTTCTCCTATGTAAACTAGTTCACAATCTTTGCAAGGAATTTTATATATGCCTGCTTCTTAATATTTTGTACATTTGTTCTTTACTAACATTGATCTGATGGTGAAGGTATACCTAAGTGCTATATTTACATCACTACTGTAACCTATTAACTTTAACATATTCAAGTCTGCAACATAAGGCAAAGTGAGGAAGCGTTTCTTTTCTGTGGTAGGCAAAAAAGAAACGCTTCCTCACTTTGTCTTATGTTGTAAACTTGAATATGTGTAAGTCAATAGGTTACAGTAGTGATGTAAATATAGCATTTAGGTATACCTCCACCATCAGATTAAAGTTAGTAAAGAACAAATGTACAACATATTCAGAAGTAGGCAATTACAAAATTCCTTGCAAAGATTGTGAACTCTCTCTCTCTCTCTCCTTCCTTCAAGGTTTAACTTCCACCCACGTCTTGTCATCCCTATCTTTCCTATACCTCTGCGCCTATCCATCATTACATTACACTGTTCTCAAATCCCTCTCATCCATCATCATACACGTTCGTCCATTATGTAATCACTCTTCGTCCCCCATATTATCCCCTTCCAAGCCTCCATTGTCTTCCTGCCCCTTGTGTCTGTATACACTTCTGATTCTACCACATGATTTTAGCTCTGGATGTAGCAGCCATTATTACTGCTATATAATTACTGCTATATATTTTTTACTCCTATGTGACGGGCTAAAAAAGGTAGTAAAGTGAGCTTTTTAAGAACATAAGAACATAAGAAGAGAGGATAACTGCAGTAGGCCGGTTGGCCCATGCTAGGCAGCTCCTAGAAGAGTAACTGAACTACTAGAATGACAAGGATAACAAAGAAGAAGGCTCTCCCCCGCTCTCCAAACCCTCAAGCCGAAGCCGGCAGGAAAAAGTCAGAAGGAACACCACGCAGTACAGAAAAACGCGTGGACATTTTACAGGAAAGTGTGAAAGAAGAATAGGGACTATCATAGTGTAACCTGAAAAGGAAAAATTATGAATTAGTATTGGTTATAAGATTTTCTTTTTTTCAATATCCACCCCTAACTTGTCATATGCTTATCTAGCCTATGCTTGAAACTCTCAATGGAAGAGGCAGCAACAACTTTACTAGGTAGCTTATTCCATTCGTCTACTACTCTATTACCAAACCAATTTCTACCTATTTCCTTACTGAAACGGAATTTTTCTAGTTTGAAACCATTATTTCTAGTTCTATCCTGTATGCTCACTTTAAGTACCTTGCTAATATCTCCCTTATTTATACCCTTCATCCACTTAAACACCTAAAAGCGAATGCAGACTTAGTTTTTTCAGTCTGTCTTCATATGACAGGTTCCGGACGTCATGTATCATTTTTGTCATTCTTCTCTGTACATTTTCTAACGAATTAATATCCATTCTATAGTAAGGACACCAAAATTGTACTGCGTAGTCTAAATGTGGCCTTACTAATGCTAGATAAAGTTTCAGTATTACTTTTGATGATCTATTGCTCACACTTCTCGAAATAAATCCTAGGACCCTATTTGCTTTATTTCTCGCATTAATACACTGTTGCTTTGGTTTAAGGTCGTTCCTAACCATAACTTCTAGATCCCTCTCGCATTCCGATTTGCTAATTTCTTTCTTATCTAAGCTGTATTTAGTGTCTACAACGGTCTTGCCTACGTTAAGTACTTTACATTTTTCAACGTTAAATTCCATTTGCCAAGCTTTAGACCATTTGGACAATGTATCGAGGTCTTTTTGTAAGTTATGGCAATCCTCATTCGAGTTAATGATACGCCCTATTTTTGTATCGTCGGCAAATTTGCTGATGCTGCTATTGACCCCTAAGTCTAGATCATTTATATTTATGATAAATAATAAGGGACCGAGTACTGAACCCTGTGGTACACCGCTATTTACTAATACCCAATCCGACTTAGTTCCATTTATTAATACTCTCTGCTTTCGTCCTTTCAGCCAGGATTCTATCCATTTTAAGATATCGCCGTCTATACCGTGTGCTCGAACCTTTCTAACTAACCTTTCGTGTGGGACTCCATCAAAAGCTTTATTAATGTCCAGATCAATAACATCGTAAGCTTTATCGCTATCTACTGCCTCATAGACCTCCGAGTAGAATGACAACAAATTTGTGAGGCAGGATCGTCCTTGCCTGAATCCGTGCTGACTTTCGTTTATAAGATTAAATCTTTCTAAGTGTTCTCTAACTATTTGCCAAAATTGACTCTAACATTATTCCTACTGTTGACGTTAGACTTATCGGACGATAATTCGACGCAGCTGATTTATCACCCTTTTTAAAGATGGGCACTACGTTTGCGGTCTTCCACGCCTCTGGAACTTCTCCTGAACTTAAAGAGTCATTAAATAATGTTAAAAGTGGCTGACATAATTCTTCTTTGGTTTCTTTTATAATTTTTGCATATATATCGTCCGGACCTGGCGATTTTTGAGGTTTTAACTTATTAATTTCTTTCAATACGTCCTCCTTACTAACGGTTAATTTACTAAGAATATTTTCCATATTCTCATCGTAAATATTTGCTGCTTGTGGGACCAGGTCTAGATTTTCCTTGGTGAATACTGATATGAAATAATTAATTAGGATGGAGTACATTTCTTTATTTTCACTGATAATGTCACCTGATTCTGTTCTCAGTGGTCCTATCCTATCTTTATTTTTCGTACGGTACATTTGGTAAAAACCCTTGGGGTTTTCTTTCAATTCACTAGGAACCTTAATTTCACAACTTCTCTTTGCTTTCCTTATCTCCCTCTTTACTTCTCTATTTAAAATCGTGTACCGGTTACGTAAGTCTTCCTCTCCACGTTTTATTTTTCTATATAATCCTTCCCTTTGGCCTATGAGAGATTTTAATCTGTTGTTTAACGATCTTGGTTCTGAATTATTCGTTCTGAACGATTTTGAAGGGATATATCTATATTTGCCTCCGTGTATTATATTTATTAACTCGTTATACTTCTCACTGGTCGATCGTCTGCTTGGTACTGGAGCTGAGTTAATTCTCGTCACCTGGACTACATTCCCATCTACCACCTCCCCCGTCACAGACACCTGACGGACATTCCCACGTGTTTCCTGCCCTTCACGTATGACCTGGGGTTCCCCACTGACCTGGCATTCCCTCAAATAGCTAATCTCCTTGTGGAATACCGTTCGAAAATAAGCTCTTAAGCCATCGAAATCTCCTAGACGAAAATTAGGAACGGTGGAGGTATTTTCAGTGGAACAGACATCCCAAATAAATTTGAATTTTATTTCTTCATGATCGCTATTACCAAGTCGTCCACCAACCTCTATATCACTAATGATATTTTCTTTATTAGCTAAAACCAAATCTACTATATTATTACCTCTGGTGGGCTCCCTGATATACCGATAAAGGAAATATCCTGTACTACCTCCAGAAATTCCTCTGACTCTGCATCTCCTGTCTGATTTCTCCAATCTATCCTTGGCAGATTAAGGTCCCCTACAATTATTACTAAGCTGGACTATGATGCTTTCCTAATTTCCTCCCAAAGGTATTTACTATCAGCTCTACTTAATTTTGGAGATCTGTAAATTGCTCCTAAGACTAATTTCTCCCTATTGTTACTAATTTCAACCCAGACACTTTCTGTGTCCCTATTTACTTTAATGTCTGCATTATTGTAACAGTTTAATGAATCCTTTACATAAATAACTACCTCTCCCTCCTTTCTTCCCTGACGGTTTGACACAAAAATATTATAGCCTTTTATCTGATATTCTGTTAAAAATTCTCGAGTGTCTGTATTCATCCAAGTTTCACTAATAACGGCAATGTCTATTTTCTCTGTACAAATAAAGCCCTCAGTTCATCCATTTTATTACGTAAACTCCGGCTGTTTGTGTAGTACACTTTCAGATTATTACTAGTGGTTATGCATCTACCTTGGGATTTACTGTTATTTATTTTATTTACTAACTGGGAAACTCTATACTTTACTAATATAACAATGTTTTGTACTATCGCTTATCGCCCTTTTATCATCGCTTGTTCTATCATCTATCATCGCCTGCTCAATTTGAGGTGCCTGAGTTGATGTATCTACACTAATGATTGAACTTTAGTTCTTAATTTTGCAAGTCTTGATGCATATATCCAAACATGGTAATAATGATTTCTTAGTGTAGTTGCTGCAACTTCCTGTACACCTACTTCTCAACCTCGAAAAAATCCCTCCAACTCCCCATCTATCATTCCAGCTAAAACAGTAACTCCCTGCCTGCTGAGTCCCATCCCAACAATACAGTACATGGCACTCCGTCCATAAAACCGGTCCCAGCTGTCTATGAAAGGTATTGCATTGTCTTTACAATACCTTTCAAGGCGGCAATTAAACCATATTGCCCTGCTCAACCACTCCCTTCCAACCCGCCACCTGGGTAAAACACCAAGCACTACAGAGGTTCCTCCCCTCTCCCTAACCTTTTCTAACATCAACTTGTACCTTTGCCACAGTACCTCACTCTTACGGCTACTGATATCATTGCCTCCTACACTGAGGCACACAGTGGGTTTGTCACCACTATCCTTCACGATATTTAATTTTTTTCTATCACATTAGCCACCCTGGCCCCTGGAAGACACACATGCTTAGCGAGTGGAGTATACATGGCCCTGTTCAGATATCTCACCTGGGAGTCTCCAACAACAGCATTTTTCTTACCTTTCTTGTTCTGATTATACTTACCTGTACTGGAAGTTCTCTCACCGTCCTTCTGCTCTACTTCCCTCTCTGCCTTCCCTTCATATTCGTCCCGTAGTGCGTCGAAGGCATTAGTGGTCTTAACTTTCGTTTGCTGCTTAAGAGTGAACTTCGTTGCACCCTTGTTAACTAGTGTCCAACCTTCAGCCTTTTTCTCTTTCTCCTCCAACATCTCCTCCAACAATTCCCTCATTTGTGACTTCTCCTGCCTGAGAATTTGTACCTCCCGCTTCAGTTCGAGAAGTTCCTCCTTTAATTCAAGGTAGTCCTTTTCAATACCTGCAGTGGGGACACAGCTCTCTGCCGAGGAAGCCATTACGCACAAATTCACACAAGGTAGCACAGCACTATCACGGATCACTACGGGTCATCACAACACACTAGCACAACACTTTCACGGATCACTAGCACAGCACTATCGCTGATCACTACAACACACTAACACAGCCACTATCACAGATCACTAAAACACACTAGCACAACACTACCACAGGTCTCTAGCACGTCTGAGCAGACTGACCTCACGAGAGCTACATACATAGTGCTGCTAGTGGTCATATGTCTTTGTGTGGTTATACTAACTTCTTTATTGCTGAGAGTTGTTACCGATGGATGGCAGTGCTGGTGCGTTTGGGTTCTGGTGCTGTGAGTGCTGTATCGCAACATCTGTTTAAGTGATGCGTGGTGATGCAACCTAAGCTGCTCTGTTGCCATTTTTTGCTGCCTCGCGTAGTTGTTATTGTTGCTACTACAAGCTCGCAGTGCTTCTGCTTCCGTTGAGAGACCAGTTTTTCTCACTGGTGAACCAGATTTACAATATGTTCCTCTGTCTAGGATCTTTAAGTTACGTTCAAGGTGTGTTGCTGATTCTTGGTGGGTGCAGCTGAGGGTGATGATGAAGTCTGTATAATCTACTGATTATGTACACGAAATCCTTTGCCTATTCACTTGAGAAAATGGAACGACATTTTCACTCCTTTGTGGTTTCATTGTACACTAATTATGGTGCTTAATGAAGTCATTACAGTTTCAGCCATTTGATAATATTCATTGTAGTACCACAGTATACTGAGTTAGACTAAATATATTACAAGTCTATATTCACTATCAGATTAATAGGGGTACGGGTCGACGGTCTGATAGCTTAGGGGGTACTCGGTGGGAAGAAGCTTCAGAACTCCTGCTTTAAAGCTGCCTTTACGCTAGTATATGAGAATATAACTTTGTTTTATGCATGCTGAATTTCCTCACATATTCTTGTTTTGTCATAATTATGGTCTTTGTTGATTTTACTGCTTCAGTTTTATCTCCAGTAGATATTGCTTTGATGTTTCTACCCTATTGTATTAATAGTTTCGCAATGTTTGAGAAAGTTTCAAGCATAGGCTAGATAAGCGTACGACAGACATGGGTTGCATACAAAATTTGTCATTCTTGTAGTCATACTCCCGCGAGGGCTGCCTTGCGTGGAACTGCATGGGATATTGTAGGCAAGGAAAATTGGTCACACTCTTGTGGGAGCTGTTTAGCATGGGCCTATTGGCTTACTGCCATACACGTAGCCACTGAGGGGACAGGGCCTGGGAAAATTTTGGGGAAATGCTGAAAGGGATTTTCGGCATAGTTCTCGTATGACAATACAGTTTTCCTAATTTTACCACTGGTATATTAAACATCATTATCTGTTTCCATAAATATTTATCTGGGAACAATAATTTCCTTTTTTTGAAACGGAAAACTAGACTAAATATTAAAAAACCCTTGAGGAAAATTGAGTTATAACTTAACACTTTCCCCTATCACCTTAGATTATGTGGTTAATATTAGAGGTCTAATGATGTTTAGCACTTGATTCCTGATGAGGTGTAAACATGGCCTTCCAGTCTCCTCAGCCACATCCTCTCACCCTGCTGCCACATCCTCTCACCCTGTTGCCAGTTGCAAAACAAACAGGGCACAATTATTGCTACAAACAGCTGAAACAAGCAGATTTTTGAAGACTGCATGTAGCCACTTTGATCACCTCAGACTACATTTTAGAAGGTAAGCAGATATAAGTATGTGTGCCAGGGGCCTCGTTTGAGTGGGGGACAGAGGGACGTGTCCCCCCCTCCCCCACTTTCTGGAGCTTGGGGGACAGAGTGTCTTTTGTCCTTCCCCCCCCCACACACACTTTTCTAGGTGATAATTTTCAAGATGAATAGCTTTACTCCGTTTTTCTTTTTTTTTCTTAATGGAAAAATCCTTTGTTTATACAGTACAGTACAGCACAGGTAATGTGAAAATTATTCCCTGTTGAGCGGGGCAGGCCGAGTGGTCACCTGAGTCAAGGATTAAGAGAGCAGTCAAGGATTAAGAGAGGTTAATCCAACCAGATGTATTTACTTAGGTCAGTCTTGACGTATGCACCATCCCTGGTGCCTGAGCCAATGAGAAACAAACTAAAAGAATGAGTAGTGGAAAACAGAATTTCTACTGGCTACCACCACAGCAGTAGTACAAAACAGAATACCAGACTGGGGGTGGGTGCGGCAGCGAATTTTAATTTACACATTTGTGCTAAGTGGAGAGAGAGAGAGAGAGAGAGAGAGAGAGAGAGAGAGAACCGCAAAGAAAAATTGAAAAATAGCGATAGTATCACGAATGTGGGAATGTGTATGTTCGGGACACTCACGCCAGATCTTGGGTCTTCATCGGCTTATCCATTCTGCCATTTTTCTTCCAGCAGCCAATCAAAATACAGGGTGTATTTCCGAATATAAACAGATAGTATGGGCGCCTTGCCTCTCGTATGGTAGGTGTTGTCCTGATGTGTGGTATATTTCATCATAATTTCGGAGGTCATTACGCAAAATAGCTGTACCTCCTTATATGTACAGAGAGATAAAGACAGCAGGTAAATGATGCGCTAAGAGTATAGTGTGGCAATGATTTTTTCAGTAATAAAGGTGCACAAGAAATGTGTGGTACCGAGATAAAAAAAATTGTTTTGAGGTAGAGCGGACTGAAGTTAGCATTCATATATCGAAAATAATACCATCTACAAGAGTGACCATGATGAACAATGATACTAGTGACAAGGAAATGTCTTTGCTGTGGAAACTCCAGTGCCTTCTAATTTATTGCTGGTGATTCTTTTTCTGTGCCTGCCCTCCTTTCTTCCTATTTCTCCCATCTTTCCTGTCACTTCTTACTGCTTTCCTTTGCTTTACAGGTGGCTTTACACTGACTGACAAACTAAACAGATTACTGTAAGCCGTGAAACCATTTACAAAGCTGGGTGGTAACCATATAACCAAACCATACGCGCTCCCTACGTGTCAACCAGTGGGTTGGTGGAGGGTTAGTGCCCCTCCCGGTAAAACAAATAACTCGGAGTCAAATGGCCACCCTTTACAGGATTATGGCGTCTGGCAATAGATAGATACATAGTTTCCTTTTGCTCTCTAAGGAAAGAGGAGATCTCTGGTAACATTATGAACTAAGTGTTTTTACATACTCTCCACTGAAAAGATTATTAGCTATTTACTTTAAGTTACTCCAAGAAAGCTGTGAATATGTGGGGAAAAGATAGTTTTTCTTTAAGACATTGGAACAAATGCAACAGTAATGATGTAAATTTATTTCTGATGACATAAAACATCAAATCTAGGAGAGTTTGTGGTGACAGATATTTTGGGGAAATATTCCAAGTGTCTGCCCCCCCCCCTGGCAAAAATCCTGGATACGCCACTGGCTACTACAGTTATCCTCACTTCTTAGGTCCCTCTCTTTGGTCCTAAGTTAGATCAGGTTAGGTTAGGCTGGTTAGGTTAGCTTGGTTTGGAATAATAAAAATTACCTTCCGACAGAAACGAATGTCACATTCAAATTGATCACACTATAAAACATAACAAAAAAAAAAAATAAGCTTCAAGGTGAGTTTAGTGTAATTCTGGAAATTTACAAAAAAATTTACTTTGGTAAATTTCAGTATTATAGGCCTAGATACATACACAGAGCCTATATATGTACTGTATGTTTAAAGTAGTTTTACATAAAAGCATAATTGACAGTATATGCCAAAACTGTCAAAATTACTGTTGAAGTTAACTTTTACATTACAAGTGAAACATAACACGGGCACAAATTTAAATTAAGGTCAATTATTTCATGCCGATGAGTACCTCAACATAAAACTAAAAGATGTCAGCAATATAGTTTTAATTATTTTATATTTTATATTAACAAAATATCTTAGTAGCCACATACCTGGTAAAAGATAAAGATTGGGGGCTGTTGACATAAGTAGATTATTAATCCTCTTAATTTGTAATTAAAGTATGTTTGTACTAAGTGAAAAATGTATATTTAACTGGAACATGTAGTGACAGTTTTGCTTTCTGTGGAGCAACAGTCAATTCTAAATAAAACAGAAAATTATAAATAGTAGTACTAGTAATTATGCTTCAGTTGTAACTGAAACATTGTTTAGCCACAGGCTCACAGTAGAATATAACACTTTTATACTGAAGTGTGAACAATGTTCTGTATTGCACTATTATTAAAATCATCCACCATGACACAAATATCAGTTTCAAATGAATCACACTGAAAAACATTGAAAAAATAAAAATTTATGCTTTAACCTAACCTGCTTACCTAACCTAACCTAACTTTAAGTATGACCTAACCTGTAATTTAATCGGTTATACATACGCATCTAACATCCTTGACCATCACTGATATGTCTGATTTGGTTTGGGTGAAACCCTGGAATAATAAAACAAGGCCTGTGACATGGACCCTCCCCATCTTTTCCCACACGCACACATGGCCGTGTGAGTGTTGTGCTCTGTGACATTAAACTAATTAGGATATCCCATGACACCTACAACTGCTAAGAATGGTAAATATGCCCATATCTAGTCACAAATCATTGGATCACCTGATATGAAATGCTTGCTACAGAGGCGGAAGTAGGCCGTCGGCTGCCAATTCTCTCTCTTCATGGCAACTGTCCACTTCTGTCGCCTTTCCTCATTGGCTAGAAACAGGTAGAAGTGTACCCCACTTCCAGTTTTCTGCCTTGTCTTACAGCCGAAGGCACAACAGTGG
The DNA here is from genome assembly GCF_032717465.1 of Coenobita brevimanus. NCBI lineage: Eukaryota > Metazoa > Arthropoda > Malacostraca > Decapoda > Coenobitidae > Coenobita > Coenobita brevimanus. The sequence continues at coordinate 3,266,636 of NC_137057.1, forward strand.
AATATCATTGTGGATTCTGCAATTCTCTCTCCCAAGACGTCCGACAATTTGCCGTCCAATATGGCGTTGTTAACAAGTCACATGACTCGTGACGCCACGTGGAAAAGATCTATAAAGATAGTTGGACCCCCACCATCCATCCGCTCGATGTAGTTTTGCATCAGGTAACTCTGCACAAAATAACATGCCAACAGTTTCTTGAAATTCATATTTCACGAATTCAGTGTGAACATATTTTGGCTTATACATCTAACTAATAAAGACACACACACACAAATAGAGAGAGAGAGAGAGAGAGAGAGAGAGAGAGAGAGAGAGAGAGAGAGAGAGAGAGAGACAGACAGACAGACAGACAGACACAGACAGACAGACAGAGAGGGGGGGGGGACCGCATTTCATTTGGGTACAAAATCCAATTTGCTGCTATTTCATGTGGGTCCAAGTATACCATTTCATTTGGACGCCTGCATCTCATTACCAACCAAACCTAACCTAAACTAACCTAACCGAACTTAACCTATCCTAGCCAAATCTATCATCATCATCACCATCCGGACCTCCTTTCCCACCCTAGGGCAGGGTGAGGAGTAGCAATGTCCAGACAGCTCAAATTTGCCCAATCCAATGGGCCACGCTTCTATTCACTCATCATTAAAGCCCCTGGAATTCTGGCTTTATTGGATATGCCAAAAACATTCACCACGTTCTGTAGCTTCACATAAATGTATCCGACTGAGTCAATCCAGACGCTGCCACGTTAAAGAGGGGTGCCAAATCCCTGATCATGCACTTCTCCTCACAACATTGATCCAGCCAGCTCGATCTCTTGTGTGGTGGATGGGGACGCCCATTATCCACTCACTCATTATAGTAGATGTCATATGATCTCTACACTGAGTGACAAGCCAAATGGTTTCCTGTACCCAGGAAACCAGTTACTAAGCTGGGTGGTATCCATATAACCGGGGTTTCTGGCAAGGTTAAGTGTCCCCCAGACTCCCCTATACAAAATCACTTAATCATGGCTAGCCAAATCTAACCTAACCCAAATTACGTTAGATTAAGTTAGATTAGTTTAGGTTAGGTTTGTTTAGTAACGATATGTTGGCGCCAAAATGAAGTGGTACAATGGCGCCCAAATGAAATAGCAGCAGATATGATTTTGCGGCCAAATGAAATGCAGCGGAGAGAGAGAGAGAGAGAGAGAGAGAGAGAGAGAGATTATAGAATGATATAGAGAGAGGTATGTAGACAGAAGGATGGAATGATTTGATACTTGTATGTTATATTATCCCCGTTAATATAATAAAAGCCGTTTGACTGATTTGAATTTCTTGAAGCTAAATAATGTCTGGCCACTGTCTCAGCAAATACTACCGGTATATTGCATGACGTTTCTAGTGATGCACCAGGTATCAGCAGACGGCTGACATTCTGGTGGCTGAACATCAGTTAATCGGCTGACCAGATACAGTACATGCATGTAGTACAGTATACCTGTTTTCTAGCCGATAAACAATTTTACTTAGCCCTGGAACTCCTTTACTGACGTGGTATTGTATGAGGACTTCGGAGGAGAAAAATGGCAAGATGAAATTAATGGAATAGTGGGTCCAGTGTCTGATGATCGAAGACAGACAAGATTAGCCTGATTGGAATCTGTCATACCAATGACGCTTAGAATAACATTAATAATGCAAACTATGTACTGAAAAGTTAGCAATCCTGTTGATTGTCTATCGAGCTGTACTGTATACTCGTATCTCTTTTGCCACAGGTGTCAACGCAATGTAAACGCCTCAGAGTTTGCAATCACGGCTCATCATCACACAAGCCGGTCATTGCACGCCCCTCCACTTCTATACTTTTCTATAATTTACCTCGTCCTGAGATTTATCTTCGCTACCCTGAAACTTCCCTGACATAATCAATGCACTCACGATTTTAAAATATTTAACGATACCAGATTATATATATATATATATATATATATATATATATATATATATATATATATATATGAAATATAGTAGCGGAGAGAGAGAGAGAGAGAGAGAGAGAGAGAGAGAGAAAGAGAGTTTTAACTCCTCCTAGGTAATTTGATGTATTTGAAATAAACTTCTCAGGTGAGTTCGTCGGTATACTGGTAAGATCTTCCAATATATACAATTTTCTAACCATAATGTTTAGAGGGAGTCAGTCACCTCCAACAAAGTAAAATGTCTAAGAAACTGTGAAAGAAGGACAGATATTGCTTTAATATCTCAGAACATGCTGCACAATGGACTCTCATCCTTAATGCGACATTCGGGGAGCGTAATCTCCCCTCTGATTCATGGGAGAGTCAGTCCACCATCCAAATATAATAACGAACAAAAATGGGAGAACGTTTGTACATGAATTTGTTTTGTTTGTTTTGTTTACAGATTTCTTGCGCCTATAGTGCAGGCCGGGCCATACATTAGCCCGGTCAGTGGGGTATGGGCTGATTAAAAGTTAGTAAGCGGGGAGACAGGGCCTGGGGATTGCCCAGCACACACACCCTGTCTCCTGGCTGGTTTTTGTGGTGTGTGACATGGATTTCAACAATACTGACATACACATCGCAGGCCTGAGTATGCAGCGGTGGTGGAGTTCGTTAAGAACAGGAAACGAAAAGTAAAGGGAAAGAATAATTTTAAGTAGGTTTCAGCAGCAAATGGCGGAGAGTGGAAGTACTAGAGAAATATGGAAGAACGGGGTGACGAAGGTAGGAGAGAGAATCAGAGAGGAGTGTGAGAGTAAGGGGAGAGATGAGGATCAAAGCAGCACGATATATAGGGATGTGAAGTGAATATTAAGGTGAGACGTAAGACGAAACACGTAAAACAAGAAGAGTGAGTTCAGTCATAGGATATTTGGAACAATGGAATACAACTGAATTAATAAAGCCGATGCAAGAATGGAGAAGCGCATCGCTGGATGTTGCATAGGGAAGGATAAAAAGAACACCGATGGAAATGCCAGAGAAGAGAAGACTGGTGAGATGGATTTAGCACACAAATGATTTTACTTATATCACACGAAATTTGTGGCACTAGAGGTACTTTGGAGTACCATATAAAGACTAGGATAGATGTCTAATCCAGTAACAGAGAGAGAGAGAGAGAGAGAGAGAGAGAGAGAGAGAGAGACTACGTATACATAACTGCTGGCAGAACAGAATACATACTAGTGGGTGTGTGGAGCTTACATACAACACAAAAGCAGCAAGTGATAATAATTTAGTAGTTCTTTGCCGGTCTCCGTAGATTCTCTCTCTCTCTCTCTCTCTCTCTCTCTCTCTCTCTCTCTCTCTCAATTTTTAAAAAGATTTCCTAATAATGTCATCTTAACACCTTTTTCCAGTTGCTTCTCTCCCACTTATTAACCTGTGTACCTCATTTATCTTCGTATCCTAACTTATCGTTTACATATGCAGTACAGCTTCTTATCTGAATCGTTAAAATGAGACATGTTTATTGCTGTTACTGACAGATTGTTTTGTTCAACTTAAAAGAGCCCGCTAAATGAAACGCATAATTACACCCGCACTCTCTCGGAGCATGAATGGGTGTTATATTGTGATATTCTGAGCATCGTGTGTGTGTGTGTGTGTGTGTGTGTGTGTGTGTGTGTGTGTGTGTGTGTGTGTGTGTGTGTGTGTGTGTGAACTCAAATTGTTTTTATTCGATTTTAGCCAACCTTGGTGAGTTCAGGGCCATCGAATGAGGATGCCAATTGTATTTATGAACTACAGGTAAAAAAATCGTGGTCACAGAGTTACATCATACACTCATCATCATCATCATCATCATCATCAAATCCTACGTTGCCCCAGTAGGAGCCCGGGCGCTGTGCAAATAAGTCCTGACATTTAAGATGAGAGTGGCCAGCCTCACTCATCCCTGAGTGGCAGTATGTGAGCAATAAACCCGAACCATCCCTTGGATGTAAACCTTCACCGGCTGAATTTGATTTGAACGCTGTAATAACCCACTAAACCACCAGGCGCCAAAAATTGGTTATATGGTTACCACCCGGTGTAGTAAATGGTATCCTGGTGCACAGGAACCATTAGGTTTGTCACTCAGTACAGAGTCACCCACAGGCAGAAGGAAGAGGAAGGAATGAAGGAAAAATAAGACAGAAGAAGGAGCGTAAAGTCACCTGTAGGCAGAAGGAAGAGGAAAGAATGAAGGAGAGAGAGACAGAAGAGGATGGAAGGAAAGAAGGATGGAGGAAAGGAAAGGACAGACACCCGAGAGCAGCACTATATCGAGTGAGTTGATGGTGAGTGCCCCCACCTAACCTTGTAAAATCAAGTATTAGAATGTTTGTTTGTAGGTCTTTCTGTCTGTCCTCTATGGGAAATAGAGGAGGATGCATATCGAACTATCTAAACAGCTCTAACTGGTAGAACTTCATACAACACAATAATTCTGTGTGTACAGTACATTTCATTTACTAAATTGGCGCCACTAATAGCCAAGATTAGAGCTAATTAGAAAGTGTCAACATGGTGGAAGCATGGTAGCTAATTATCGAAGATCGTTATTACTTCTACAACCATACAACGGGTCGGATGGGTGGACGGATTGGTGGTGTGGGCAGGGCAGGTGGGGTGAGTGAGCAGGGTTGAGTGGATGGGTGGGATGAATGGGTGGTATGATGGAAGGGTGGTTGTGATGGGACGGGGTGGATCGGCTGGGTGGGCCAGACTCGGTGGGTGTGGTTGGGCAGCGTCGGTGGGTGAGCAAGATGGGTGGATGAGGGGGTGGCCACTGTAGATATGAATGTACTTGGGTAGGGTAGGTGGGCGGATGTGAAGGTGGTTCGGTAGAGTAGGTGGGTGGGTGAGAAGTGCTGATGAGTGGGTGTGGAGTGGGAATACAGGTCCATCGTAGGAATAGGTCCAATGTAATTATATCCTCAGGGAAGGGGTCCAAGGAGGAACACAGGTTTCCAGTAGGGATGGGACCCTCTTTTCCCATAGGGGAAGTAGCTATCCAAGGTCCCTGGCAATGACGGGATGCATGATCACAAGGTTTTACTCGGAGAATGCCGAGTACCTCTGTTTGTATCTATCTATCTATCTGTACCCATCATCCAATCCTATGTCACCCCATAAGTAGGGTAGGAAACCAGGGCTAGGGCCAACTTGCCTAGCCCCGGCTTCCTACCCTCCTTATGGGGCCACATTGGATTGGACGATGGATATATATATATATATATATATATATATATATATATATATATATATATATATATATATAATGAAGAAAGAGAGAGAGAGAGAGAGAGAGAGAGAGAGTAGTCGCCTGTAGTATTCGCTGGATCAAGAAACATGGGCCAGTGTATGACAATAAATCACTCAGTTAACGTACACTAAGGCTGGTCAAAGTAGATATTCCAGTCAGCCATACATACATCTATTGCTGCACGTTACAACAAATAATTGGCTCATACAAGAAACGTTGACGAAACATGTACTGAACCAATTATTTTACCAGCATGATCTTCTCTACACTGTTTTACGATAATAATACTTCAATTAAATCTCTTAGAAATATGTTTAGTGGGAGCAGCCCGACGATTTTATTCATCTGGAGGACACCCATGCAATGTAGTGGCATAATTTAATTTACATGATAATATGCAGCATTTGTATGAAATTTTCACATAATAGTATTACATGGGCTAATTAATTTTACTTCCTTACTGATCATACGATTCATTAACCTGGGTTAATCAAACAGTGATACAGTGGAATTAATTACCATTAGTTTATACGTGTATAAAAAGAAGCTGACTCGTGACTGTTGCTGCTGACTCAAGACCACTTCTTTTCCAAATACTGTATTATTATTATCATTGCATCACATGTCTAATTTTAAACATTGTCTAGGAAACTTCATCATGTATAATATGTAATATTACATATGCAATCAAAGAGGCTATGTAGACAGTATAGCAGCTATGATAACAGTCTCTGGTGCTCAGGTCTCTTGTACTCTACCTTCAACATAGCGAAAAGACTGCTAAATAAAGCAAAATGATGTCGAATATTTACTGAATCAAATCAGGGCCAGAGGACTAATCCAGCACGACGTAAAAGGCCTCAGTGGCAGCGGTGATGAAGGAGAAACCGTAATGCAAGAAGAAAAAATACGAGAGATAGCAGACCTAAATCTCAGGATGCGTACCCACAAATAGACATGATTTGAGGCATATTTTCATATACATATACGCTCTTTAGTACCTCTGCCTCTACAGCATAAAATCTCATTCATGTAACAGCTGTGTATGTTTAAGTTAATGTAACCTTCTTCCCCACCAACACATGCAAGCACGCACGAGTGCTTACACCCCCTCCCGGCCCCACACACACAACGATGTAGCTACCATTACGTACCCTCACAGTACACACATACATAACGATGTAGCTACCATTACTTACCTCACAGTACACACATACATAACGATGTAGCTACCATTACTTACCTCACAGTACACACATACATAACGATGTAGCTACCATTACTTACCTCACAGTACACACATACATAACGATGTAGCTACCATTACTTACCTCACAGTACACACACACACAACGATGTAGCTACCATTACTTACCTCACAGTACACACATACATAACGATGTAGCTACCATTACTTACCTCACAGTACACACATACATAACGATGTAGCTACCATTACTTACCTCACAGTACACACATACATAACGATGTAGCTACCATTACTTACCTCACAGTACACACATACATAACGATGTAGTTATCATTACTTACCTCACAGTACACACATACATAACGATGTAGCTACCATTACTTACCTCACAGTACACACATACATAACGATGTAGCTACCATTACTTACCTCACAGTACACACATACATAACGATGTAGCTACCATTACTTACCTCACAGTACACACATACATAACGATGTAGCTACCATTACTTACCTCACAGTACACACATACATAACGATGTAGCTACCATTACTTACCTCACAGTACACACATACATACACGTACTCAACAACATATACAGTATATTCTCTCTCTGTCTCTGTCTCTGTCTGTCTGTCTGTCTGTCAGTCTATCTGTGTCTGTCTGTCTGTCTGTCTGTCTCTCTGTCTCTGTCTGTCTGTCTGTCTGTCTCTCTCTCTCTCTCTCTCTTACTCTCACTTATCGTAAGATAATAGTCTTAAAACATCCGACAAACATTAAAGCAAGGCCTTCCCTCTCCCCCCTCCACACACAGACGGCAGTCGTAATAAAATGGGCAAGGAACGCGGTGTCCCAGACAGCCTTTAGTCAAGGAATAAGGACCAGAGAAGGGACGCTGTGAGTAGTTGCGGCATTAATGTGTTAGTTAAAATGTATTTATGTCCATCGTCTTCACAAGGATCATGTCAGCAAGTAGTCAAAATGATCTGAAAATCTGAGGAGGGAAGGTTCAGCAATTTACATTTACCCTTGCTCCGGCGTTATGCTTGTATTGGGAAATGAAATAGTGCTAACTGATTACTTTCATGAGGAGAGAAGTTTGACAATAAGTAGCAGAACCTGGAGGAAGTAAAATTATTTAAATTTACATTACTCAGGGACGAACCATTAAGACAATCTAAACCCAGTAATTATAAAACACAAGTAAGTCTTCTGTAGACGCAGAAAAAGAGGCAAAAGCGTACCTTTCCCGTTACAACATAAGCTCACCAAGATATCGCTGTAAATTGTACTTAATCCAGCAACACGTACTTCTATATATTTTCTTTTTCTGATCCCTGGCTTCTTCCGTTGTATCTCTGCAGTATGAATGGGATATATCCACCTGTCTGTGGTGAAACATCGAGATTTGTCATTAAGCAAATACTATTATTTAGATATACTGCATAGTTTTTAAAAAATCAAGACAAAGTAAACGTTTTACAGCCGCTCCCGCACCTGTGATGTTGTAAATGAAAAGAATTATTTAAGAGGGAGATGGAGGGCCGGACTCCCAAGATACCATCCTCTACAAACTTTGGTCCAAGTACAGGTCTATTAGCTGGCAGAATTTCGTGTGCCCAAGTAAATATTACGGCGTTGTCTACCCTGGTGGTAGTTTCCACTACAGCAAGTGGCAATCGAGGGTTCCACCCTGCCTGAAACGTGGGCAGGGTGAACCTCTAACGGATTGCAGATTTTCATGTTCCTAGGTTAAAAACCATGACAGTGCATAAAGGCTTTAACCTGAGGACCCCCTTCTCTCCTCCATGGGGGTGACCTCGAGTCTCATTCTGCGTAATAGGTGGCTGCAGTAGAGATATACCACTGCGCAATATTTCATATTCATGGGAAAAAATGGAATTGTTCCCACTGGGGGACGCCCTTACCCGCCTGTGGTGAGTCGTCACCATAGGCCTCACCCTGCCTACAAAGCAGCCGAGGTAAACGCTTACCCACATGGAAAATTTCGTATGTAACTGTGGATGTGAATAGCAGCTTTGCTGGGACACACGGGGGCTGCCCCATTCTCCGTGAGGTGCGTCTCTCACTGGTTCCATCCTTCCCACAAAGCGGCTCAGATGAACTCCTATCAATGTGCAAGCTTCCATGTTCTGCTGGTCCTGCATAATGACTTTGACAGAGACCACCAGGGCCGCTCCCACTGTGGGTGGTGGTGTTCGTTGATGTCACCGTGCTTATTACCTGGCACGAATGAAGCTCTACATTTGCGCCAAGTTTGTGTTCCTAGGAAAGAAAGAAAAATGTTGTGCATAAAGGTGTTCGGTGGGCCAGCGAGGGCCATCGCTCCCTTGGTGGGGCTAGGCCCCTGATTAAAACCTGGCCCAGGCCGAAGTATAACTTTTTGTTATAATTCATTTTCCTAACACTCTCCCTATGAGGCCTGGACCCCATTCTTTAGAAAATACATTAACTCTGAGTGAGTGAGGAAGGAAAGGAGTGAGAGTTAGGGACAAGCACTACATTTGGCCACCACGGTGTTTGTGGCAAGACTTGAAAAAATTTAATAAAAGAAATTAAACCTGCAAGTCAACAACTTTAACCCTACATTAATACAAACCATGATTATCAATGATGAGTGAATAACTTAATAACATTCCTTTTCAACTGATTATTATCAAGAATAAACGTACACACCAAAGGTTGTGTCAGGGTTGTTTTAGGAGAATATTATCATGGCGATGTGTGGTTGTTATTTGGGTAAAACCAGAAGTTTGTCTTTAGTTCTGGAGAGAAATCCTGGAATGAAGAAAAAAACAAACATGTAATTCAACATAAAATGGTAACGAAGATATGAAAGGGCAGGAAGACAGGCATTTTAAAATTAATCTAAAAATGTGTCCTTGTCTTCATCTTGCTTATAGCCTGTGCCTTATAACTAGTGCAAGTGTTACGAGGTAGAAAACCCCAAAATAAAAACTGGCGTGTCTGGCAAACCGAACACTGAGTGATGTCCTGTACGTGATATCATGGTAAAGAAAAAAAAAGTGAGTTAATGTCTGTGGCGAAACTACGGAGTTTCCAATATTTGCTGAACCACCATGCTTGAGACTGAATTTCTTTTATTAACAAATTTATTGTATTATCGGCAATATATTATTCAGTAATTAATAATAACATTTTATTCCAGTGACAATTATAATATAATGATTATGTAACACTATCTACCTTTTAATTACCCAAAATATATATATAATATATATATATATATATATATATATATATATATATATATAGAGATAGATATATATATATATATTTTATATAATATATATATATATATATTCACACACACACACACACACACACACACACACACACACACACACACACACACACACACACATTTCCCTACCCCTCATCCTTCTCTATATGCTTACACTAAGTGTATCCGTTACAAAGTATGGATTAGCAACTCCGTTCACAGTACAATTTGTCCTATGCACCAACGGGCAGCATGTAAACAAAAAAAAAACAAAAAAAAATCACCGGAAGCTAACATAAATGCAGTAGGTAACAGCAAACTATTGTGGATAATGCCCTGGTGTTGCTTTACCTCTGCATGAGAACTGAGGAGGGATGAAAGGGCGATACTAATAATAGGCTTCATGTGGTGGTCTATTGGGACGGGGAGTTTAAGTTAGTACGCCAACTATGTTAGTTTTTACCACCTTGCAAAGCGAACAATTTTCATCACACCCAAACGCTGAACCAGTCCAGTATGGTTGCATTGGCCTAGCGTAACCCCATTGATATTTGGTTGCACAAGCAGTTTCCACCTCGTTAAAGCTGCGATCCTTCGATGAAACCTACCCAACTTATAATCCGTTTGATATAACTTTACACAATACCTGTAACTAATCACTAGCTTGAGTTAATAACACTGGCTACCATTAATGATACGGACTGCAAGCCTTGGTCCTTTAGTAACCTTATTTATTAACCTTTGAGAACTAAACATACTTCTTTAATCACCAACCATTAACCTCAGGTAACTAACATTTAATTACTAACCATTAATCTCTGCACTTTGACCAGTAAAAACCAGCCAGCCAGCATTTAACCATCACCCTTCTTCCCCAAACAAGTACAATGTAAAGTTCTTCAGTGACCCCAGTGTCAGAGCACTGAGGGGAAGAGAGTGGCGGCGGTGTGGTGGGGAGGAATAAAAGGAAATTACCTGAAATTCACAGGAGGCGAAAAAGAAAATGTAATGGCCATTAGTTGGTAGTTAGAGGGGGTCAGGAGGGAGTGGAGGAAGGAAGAAAATGGAAGGAGGAAAAAAATGTATGACAAAAGAGAAAGAGAAAGAATTACAGAAAAAAGCTATGGACGATATATATGCTCCTGCTTTTGAGAGAGAGAGAGAGAGAGAGAGAGAGAGAGAGAGAGAGAGAGAGAGAAATATCATACCCGATAACCTGGCTACACATAGAATGCTGAGCTAGCAGAGGGAAGGCAACAACAGTGTTGATCATGAAAGTCATCTCTGTCACATTCACAACCAGTTGTGTTAAAGATTTAGGTTCCGGATGTCCATGTTTCACTTCGTGTTACTTCACTTGCTTCATCTCTATCATGGCACAGAGTCGTAATATCACTCCATAAGAGACATACATCAGCACATCCAGCTCAAAACTGAAGGATCCAAGTGGCTCATCAAAGTCTATTTCCTTATTGTCCAATTTTCTCCCAGAGTGCAGTTGTCCTCTTAGATAAGATCGTCAAGTAAATCACACTGTAGAGGAAAATAGGAAATTTACATAAACCAATTGCCTGCACAATTGACCATCATCGCATTACTTTGTGCCTCTCGCGTCTTCGTTTATTTATCCTTTTTTTTTTTTTTCTGCAATCACCAAAGTCTATGGTGCTGGAGAAGGTCTTCCTCATGTGATGACACACCCAGTGGACCATAATATACAGGTATACAGTATATATATATATATATATATATATATATATCATTGGATCCCAGGGTTCCTGGGCGAGGCACTGGGCTGGGATGGTACTAACCGTACCGCCCTCCGCCTGTCGGCTCATAGTCGCGAAGCTCATAGGTCCCTACCCAGGGGTTCCCAACTTTATCAAAATTTGAAAATTCTCAGTTCTGTCCTATATTGAGAACACTGGGCTCCAATGGGATATACATATATATATATATATATATATATATATATATATATATATATATATATATATATATATATATATATATGTGTGTGTGTGTGTGTGTGTGTGTGTGTGTGTGTGTGTGTGTGTGTGTGTGTGTGTGTGTGTGTGCATTCGGCAATGCTGAGCCTTCCACCCGCCACATTACATTCATTACATTTACATTTTCCAAGGCAGAGTTAAACTTTTGCCTGTTCACGCTGCGATATCCCACAACTAGAAAGCATTTAGAGAGCGCATACCTCCGCCAACGCCAATTAAATCTATGATTTATTGCTGTAATTCATCTTTCTTACCAGGCGTTTGCTTTTTCAGACTCGCATAATCAGTTAATTCAACAGACTTCGTCAAAATGTTACAGTTAGAGACACCATACCACCGCCATCACCTATGAAATTTCAGATTTACCCTTGCATTTGAATCGGCAGCAGTCACAGAACCTAATCAACTCTTCCTTAAACTACTGCCCAGAAATCAAACACATTTTTACTGAAATTCGATTTCAATATTTTTTAATAGCTTGTGCACAGACAAGCAATTAAACAAACATGAGTGATTTCCCCCCTGCAACTTAGTTGGTGGAGGTAACAATAGGATCCTACTTTATAATATACTCTTTTATGGTCCTGGAATCCACAATGATGATTCAGGACTTAATAAGCATTATTCCAGATAGCTAGCTCCTCTTGCCTTACGTAAACATACATCTGTTTACGTGACGACCTACAACTTCATGAGCATGGATAATGACATCTCTCTTTTTAAAACTAACTGACAGGAGGGTCCTATATTAGAACAAAAATATAACGATTCTAGGATACTCTAAGAGATGTGAATGAGGAGAGCACGAGAGTGTAAATGATGAATGTGTTCAGGAATGCGAGATATGCCGTGATGGCATTGTGTGAAACGAAGATGAAAGGGTGTGAAGTGGAGGAGTGGGAGGGTGTAAAATCTGTAAGATCGGGCATGAATGGTCGAGGAAGATGCAAGGAAGGAGTTGCGTTGTTGATGAATGAGGTGTGGCAAAGTGGAATGAGAGACTACAAATGTGTCAGCTCGAGGTGTATGTATGTCAAGTTCATGTCTGAGATGGTGAAAGTGGCGGTGATTGTAGCATATGCACCATGTGAGGACAGGAGTGAGAGAAAGACAGGTTTTGCGATGAGCTGGGTGAAGTAGTGGGAGAAATGCCCAGGAGCTATAAAGCGATCATAATGGGGGATATATAAGGAAGAGCAGGCACTGGTCCGGGATGACATGTTGGGTTGTTATGGAGTACCAGTAGAAAATGATAATGGGAAGTGACTAGAGGATATGTGTCAGGAGGTGAGGTTGTGCATTTGTATCTTGTATTTCAAACACAGAAATGCACATAAATATGCATGGTATAGAGAGAACGGGGATCGTGCTGAAAGAAGCCTGACTGATTACGTGCTCGTAGAAAGGTCGATGATGGGAATGGTTGGTGATACGAGGGCCGTGAGGGGATGATGTGGTTTGTTAGATCATATGATTGTGGTATGCATGATCAAGATGAGAGGAGGTGGATCACGAGAGAGAGGAGCAGTCGGGGAGATGGACTGAAAGTTGAGAAGCTGAGGATCAAAGAAATGGCAGATGATTACAGGACCAAAGTAGAGGAGGAGTTTGAATCAGTGAATTGAAATGAAATGGATCTGGACAGCCTGTGGAATGCATGTAGGAATTGCTTAGTTAGGAATGCCCAAGCAATGTGAGGTATGGCAAGATTAACAACAAAGAAGAAAGGTACGGCATGGTGGGATGAGGAGGTTAAGAGAGCGGTGGAGGAAAAGAGGAAGAAGTCGCTAAAGTGGTTACAGGACAGGGATTCAATTAAAATAAGAACGGAATATATTGACAGAAGAAGCAATTAAAGAGACCAGTGAAGAGGAAAAAGAAGGAGGTAAATGATGATCTAGGAAGAAAAATGAATGCCAAGTATTCTGGAAATAGGAAGTTATTCCGGAAAGAGGTGCAGAAATGTAAAAGTGAAAGTGGATAGTAATGTGATGGTGTGAAGGATGTAGGTGGTAGATTATTAACCCATGGAGATAAAGTAAGGACCAGATGGAAAGATATTTTGAAAGCCTAATGAATGGAAATAGAGAGAGCAGAGCTTCTGTAAACATGATTGGTTTTGGGGGTATGCAGAGAAGGAATGCAATGCCAGGAGACGTGACACATGCACAGGTGAAGAGTGCTGTGCAATGGCTGAAAAATGGGATAGTTGGTGGGGTTAATGAAGTGTATGCAGAGATGCTTAAGTGTAGTGGAGAGAGTGGATAGAAGTGCTTGTTGGAGATATGTAAAAAGGCATGGATGAGTGAAACTGTGCCTGCAGAGTGGAAAAAGGCTGTGATTGTACCCCTGTACAAAAATAAAGGTGATCGACGAGAGTGCAAGAATTATCGTGGCATAAGTCTCTTGAGTGTGGTGGGGAAGGCATATGGAAGAATTATTATAGAGAAAGTAAGAGAGATCTCAGAAGTACTGGTGAGTGATGAACAGGGTGGCTTTAGGAGTGGCTGAAGATGTGTAGATCAAATATTTACAGTGAGACAGATAGCAGAGAAGGCTTGTGAGAAGGGGCATAAGGTACTTATGGCATTCATGGATCTGGAAAAAGCATACAACAAAGTGGACAGATAGGGATTGTGGAAAGTTTTTGCTCATTTACGATGTATATGGTAAGCTGTTAGGTGCCGTCAAGAGTTTTTATGATGGTAGTGAAGCATGTCTAAGGGATAATGGGCATCTAAGTGAATGGTTCACGATCGGTGTGAGCGTGCGACGAGGTTGTGTGATGTCCCCATGGTTGTGTAATATATATATATATATATATATATATATATATATATATATATATATATATATATATATATATATATATATATATATATATATATATATATATATATATATATATATATATATATATATATATATATATATATATATATATATATATGGATGGGGTGATGAGAGAAGTAAAAACACGAGTAATGGACAAAGGGATGGCGTTGGTAATGAATGGTGATGGATGGTATATCTCAAAATTGTTGTATGCTGATGATGCAGTACGGGTACTGCTTCCAAATACAGGACAAGAACTTGGTAGGCTAGTGCAGAGTTTTGCTGATGTCTGTGAGCATCGTGCCGTGAGAGTAAATGTAGAAGAGAGTAAAGTGATGATTAATGAGACAGAAAGTGACTCCCAGTGCGATGTTACAGTGAATGGAGAGAGACTGGAATTGGTGAGAGAGTTCAAGTGGGTACAGTGATAGAAAAGAGAGGAAAATGTGCAAAAGAAGTTGAAAGTAGAGTGACGCAAGGAAGAAAAGTAGCTGGTGCAATGAAGGTCTTGATAAGAAACAGAGGCTTGAGTGTTGAAGTTGCACGAGGCTTACATGAAGGAGTGTTTGTGCCAACTTTAACTTATGGATGTGAGACTATGATGCGGCATGAAAATGAAAAGTCAAGAGTGAGAGCAGTGGAGATGGGACTGCTGAGGAATGTATGTGGAGTACAGAGGGTGGATAGGATACGAAATGATATGATTCGTGAAAGATGTGGAGTGAAGAAGTCGGTGGTCACCAGAATCGAAGACAGTGTACTGAGATTGTACGGTCATGTGGAAAGAATGGATAACAATAGAGTGGTGAAAAAGGTATACCTGAGTGATTTTGAAGGAGGAAGGAGGCGAGGTAGGCCAAGGAGAAGGGGGAGAGATATGATGGATGAGTGTGTGAGGAAGAGAGGTTTGGAAGTCGATGAGGCTGGGGAACTGACGAGAGATCGAGCTGGCTGGATGAATGTTGTGAGAAGTGCAAGATAAGGGATTTGGCACCGCTTTTTAACGTGGCAGCGTCCTTATTGACTCAATCGGATACGTTTATGTGAAGCTACAGAACTTGAATGTTTCTGGCATATGCGCTAAAGCCAGGATTCCGGGGGCTTGAATGATGAGTGAATGGAAGAGTGGTCCCTTGGATTGGTCATTTTTGGGCTGTCTGGACACTGCTACTCCTCACCCTGCCCTAGGGTGGGAAAGGAGGTCCGGATGATGATGATGATATATATATATATATATATATATATATATATATATAGAGAGAGAGAGAGAGAGAGAGAGAGAGAGAGAGAGAGCGCCTTTGTGGTACAGTGATAAAGTGTGCGTGTTCGTACACTGAAGAACGAGGGTTCGCGCCCCGCCAGGGTAATAAACTTTGGGAGTGTTCTTCAGGCCACGTACTGCATTGGCGGACACAAGGGGTGCTGTGGTTGAACCAGTGTCGCATACTATAAAGTATGCTTGCACCCAGTCGACATGCGCGGGCCGATTACACATGGTTCACAGACTACACACACATCCAAAGTCACTCCAACACTACAATTACACTTACAATCTCTACTAGACAGCCTAAGCCACTTGGTAGTGATACATTGGCTGTATCGTCCCCACTTCGGTCGGGATAGGCCGGTCCTGCAGTGGACACTCAAACGGCTGAATATATATATATATATATATATATATATATATATATATATATATATATATATATATATATATATATATATATATATATATATATATATCCAATCCTACGTTGCCACATGAGGAGCTTAGGAGCCCTGGGCTAAGCAAGTTGGTCCTGACATTTACGATGAGAATGACCAGCCTCACTCATCCTTCAGTGGCATTACGTGAGCAATAAACCTCAACCATCCCTTGGATATAAACCTTCACCGGCTCAACCCGATTGGAGCGCCATAAATACCCACTAAATCACAAGGCACATAAATTTGGTTATATGGTTACCACCCAACGTAGTAGTAAATGGTTTCCTGGTGTACAGGAAACCATTTGGCTTGTCACTCAGTGTAGAGTCACCCATAGGCAGAAAGAAGAGGAAAGAATGAAGGAAAGAAAGACAGAAGAGGGAGCGCAAAGTCACCCGTAGGCAGAAGGACGAGGAAGGAATGAAGGAAAGACAGAGGAGGATGAAAGGAAAGAAGGATAAAGGAGAGGAAAGGGTAGGGACTCAAGAGCAGCACTACATCGAGTGAGTGGATGATGAGCGCCCCACCTACCGTTTGAGTGTCCACTGCAGGTCTGGCCTATCCCGAGCGAAGTGGGGATGATACAGCCAGTGTAACTCCAAATGGCTTAGGCTGTCTGGTAGAGATTGTATGTAGGGTGAGAAGTGCTTGTAAGTGTAATTGCAGTGTTGGAGTGGATTTGGATGTGTGTGTGTAGTCTGTGAACCAAGTGTAATCGGCCTGCACAAGCCGACTGAGTGCAAGCATACGTTATAGTATGCTACACTGGTTCAACCACTGCACCTATGTTCGCCAAAGCAGTATGTGGACTGAAGAACGCTCCCAAAGCTTATTACCCTGGCTGGGCGCGAACCCTCGTTCTTCCACGTTCGAAAAAACAGTTTACCACTGTACCACAGAGGATATATATATATATATATATATATATATATATATATATATATATATATATATATATATATTGTCGACGTGTGAATACTAAAGTTACTTCAAATCAATACGTATTTTGCGTAATGCAACTAGTCTCATGGTTTGTAGCATCTTAGTTGGATTTAGATCGCAGGAGGCTTTATTGCTTTATAATCTGTCAACTGCCTACTGCAATAATTCTCTTCCTCTTAACTACAGTATCGTTGATGAGTCTCTCCCTCCTCTTCCCCTAGCCAATCCTCCCCCCGTTACATCGCACTCAGTAGTGAGTGGTTCGAAACACAATCACACGTAGTTTGGAATTCAAACCTTGAGCTGAGCCGGCAATGGCAACGCTAGGTGGTAAACTATTTATTATTTATTATTATTGTTATTAATTTTTTTAGCCAGCTACAGGTCGGGTACTTTTTATCAGACTTCGTATATGCGTAGGTGGGCAGAACCGAGTTCCAAAAGGGCCAAAATCCAAGAACTTTTTTCTTTTTAAGGACGGTGACCGACAAGTTGGTCCTTTGTTCAGTGAGGACCAAAATGGGGACCGATGAGCAACATTTAAGCAACTGCAGATGGTCCAACATGCCTCGGTCCTGTTTATTTATTTTGAAATAATGGAAGAAGGATGAGGAAATTTCATTGCCGGGGCACAACTTGCTTTTACAGCCAGCCAAAAAAAACGCTATTATTGTCTAACAGTCAGGCACAGGCGTCCGTTAGCCGCTCCTATCAGCGTATTCGAAAATCATTACTACGACTGGTAATTGTTTACAATAAAATCATACATTATTCACGTTATTCATATATAAGGGAAGGACGTTCTGGAAAGTGCCAACAGCCATTTTGAAATGCTAATATTCTTGACGGATTTAGCTTAGCTGCTAACTTTTTTTTTTCATTTTTTCTTCTGGGCAGGACTCAGGTATTAGTGACTCGTTGATCAGTTTATTTATTTGTTAAAATTAATTTCATATTTATACATTTGAGATTTTACTTATCGTATATTTTTATTTATGTATTATATTAATTATATTTTATGCTAATAAATTTAAGGTTTTCTAGTGTCGTTAATGTCCTTTTTTCATTTCAATAAAAAGTTCATTTATATTATATAAAACGACCAAAGACCGAGTCGATACTAGGCTCTTTCTGCAGAATGGACTGACTGGGATCATCGGTTCATTTTGAAGCAAGGATCGGAACCTGGATCGTCGGTCGTTTTTGAGAATCTGGTACACACCTTTCTGCATAAAATTATGGGTGTGTTGGCTAAGCAAACGTGGCTCCTTTGCAAGTTGATATGCACTGAAACGCACAAAGTCAAAAAGCCATACTCAAATTATACACACAAAAAGATGAATGAAAAATGATGGAAGCTTACAATCACTAGCAGTGTTAACATCCCTCTTCACCCTTGCTTAAACCCCTGATTCTGAGTATTCTTCTTTGTTATTTTTACTGCCTTCAGTCAGTTTTATTCAGCTTAAAGGTGCTGTTTTGAACTGCACGTGTTAGATGCAGTCTTAAATAACGCCTTCAGTATTACAGTAGAATAAAGTCGTTTGGTAGCAGTGATTATGATGAGATACGTCATTGTGGTTTGTGGATATATGACACAACAGTCCAACCACATTCACAACCCTAGCCCACCATAACATAGTAGAACTCAACACTAACAGAGTATCTTGCGCTACTTACTCACTGTTCCCTTTACAAGATAACCCTTCATTCTCCCCAGTCCTAATACATCAGTAATTCCTCCCTCATCCAAGTACTGTCTGTTACTTTTTGATGCGAAAAAGAAAGAACTAGAGGATGTAGGCTTGCAGTAACGTTGTTCCTTCTTGGAAAATTGAACCAAAAAATATCCAAGTTTGTTTAATCTTAGTTCATTCAATATGTCCATTACTTACCCCCATAGTCTCTCTCCCATAACCCACAATGCCCAGGCAAAAATCTGACTCGGCACTACCTGTCCTGTACGTGGTTGTGCGCTCCCCGTACGCTTGTTTTGAAGCCATCATATAAGTAACTACATCACCTACATCAGGATACTCAACAATATTTCGTCTCTCTATTGCGGGTGTTTCCAAGTCTCTAGCTGAAGCCCGGGCCAGAAGGTGCAGCCCCTCGCTCACTCTCCTTTGCCTCACAAGATATTCCCACTTCTCTTTAGCTGACCCTGTAACTGGCTCATAAATGAATACCCACACTCTGAATGTGAGCTCGCTCATTTTATTCGCCCATTTTCTTTGGTTATTTCTGAGTGGCCCCGTGCCATATGGTTTGTTAGTCTATGAGCCAGTTAGCTGATTTGGGCTGATCGAGACCATCTGGGGGCACCAAACATTATTGTCATTTTCTGATAGCTATATGTCTGTAACTCAGTGCTGCATGATGGACATCTGAGGCTCACAACTGAAGCTCAGTAGAGCACTCAGTGTACAGGTGAGGTATTATAGGAAAAACGCAACATATTTCAATGTAGAAAGCATTTTACATGTAGACTTATACCAACAAAAATAGTGCTACAAGTATCTCATTTCACATTTTTTTTTTTTTTTAATGTGTCCGACTCTGGGCAAAGGCTTCAGGGCCTACATCTCAGGGGCAGTAGCCTATCCCAAGGCCCAGTAGTCCTCCTACACCTCCACATGTCACCACTTCGGCGCTAACACCCACCGTCCATACTGAATACATGCTAGGGCTGTCTCATACGGGACTGGTGTACTGGTATTAGCGGGGTATTTTTACGACATGTCGGAGGGTCATCTGGTAGATCAGGAAATTCTGCCTTTTATGAAATTCAAATCCTTAAACTGTTCCCTGCCCCAGCCGGGATTCGAACCTGGGTCCATCAGGACTGCAGGTCGCCTCTCTACCGATTCAGCCACGCCTCCCCCATAGAAAGATACAGTCTCTTAATCCATAACCATTTAAGAGCTTTTCTCGTGATTTACCATGGATTTTGAAAGCAGAATTACAATGATCATCCCGCACATAAAATATGAGCATAATTAACTGTAGTCATTTACATATCGTCACCCTCATAAAGAAACCGCCTAAGCCATTTTTCGGCGATTTCTGGATTTATTTTTTCCCAAATCAATTCTTCATCACGTGGACCACCTATTGGTATAGCTGCCTCTGCCAGGTCTAGCTTGTGAGTGGTCTAAAATGTGCCTCAAGTTTCTGCATAAGTCACTGAAAATTAAGAAAATGAGACAGTTTTCTTTCGATTTCCCGAAAAGTAGAAAAAAAATGACTTAGGCAGTTTCTTTATGAGGGTGACGATATGCAAGTATGCAAGTTACTCCAAACTCCTTGGCAATGCAGTAATGCTTTGATATTGTTATTCACAAATTCTAAGTATTAATTATACTGGAATACCACACAGTTAATTCCGCACTACCAAAAACATAGACATCATTTATGGAATGAACACAAACTTTACAGTGACAAAAACCTCTTTGTTTCTGAATTATGCCACACACATCTACAGGCAACATGTATACAGACAAACATTATGTTCTACATTCCAACATGTGTTAGGAACCATCATATTATGACCTTGACACTGTATTTAAAATTAAATGTTAGCCAGCCAAATGCACATACATAATTACACTTCACAAAAATTCAGTAAGCGTCCATGTCACTGTCTGACCCATCAGATTCTTCCTGCACATCATCAAATTCTTCCTCATTCTTCATATTCTCATAGTTCTGCGAGACACATGCCTGGGTATAGATCTGTCCTTTTGCCATACACTGACACGAGGGCAGTTTGCACGCCCTATTGCATCTGCATGAGAGAAATTCTAACGCTGTCTGGTGCTGGTGCTACCGTCATCCAGTTTACGACAAGCTCCCCAGTGTCATTATAAGCCCAACCTTTACTGTCTAATGGGCTGGGAACTTGTGGATCCGCCCGCAATACACGTTGCCAAATGGCAGCCTGATAGTTAGCTCTAACTTCATGTAGGTATAGACAGTCTTAACAGGGTGGCAGCTGCCCAAATTCCACATTGCCATTTTTCACACTGAATAGCTCATGTCACATGTCGTTAACATCACAGATATCAGACTGGACAACATAAACTTGACATGTAATTTCTTCCAAGACCTTGAATATATTATCATCAGTGAGCTGTCGCTCTTTTCCATGCTTTGTGAAGACATCCTGGAAGTGATCACTGGTCATCACAAGTTTCAGTGCAGCAAACTTCCCACAACACATTACTGTGTCGCACCCAGTGAAAGAATGGAGTCCAAGCAAGGTATCCCACACATGCAGACGAATTGCAGCTATCACTCAGGTGATGCTGATATACCTGGTGTGGTCATCACTGCCACATTTTACATATGCGCTACAAATCTATGTCTTTTTGAAAGCCTAAGCACAGGAGAATGAAGTCTGTGTCATCAGCTACTACGATGATGGAAGACATATGTGGAGCTGCATGTTTGGCATGCAGATTGACTCTGGTGTCTACTTCCTCCTGAGAACTGGCCACTTCCTTCGCTTCAGCTACAGCATCTTCTGTAACCTTAAGACCTGGTGACTCAGAGTGACATACAGGGTTTTACTGCCAAGTACTTCTCTTATGTTTGGCTTCTTACACTGGTTAACGATGAAGTTAATCAGTTTCATCTTACTGCCTCCGCAAGACAGTAGCCATCGCCTTTGCTGGCTTTTGTGGCTTGGTATTATGTTGGTGAAACGACTTCCTGTTTCTGCACCTCTCATGCTCCTCTCAGCTCCTTTGAAGGGCATCTGTTGATACACATCGATCACCACGTCGATGCGCTCACTCCCATGACCTATTTTGAGTACAGATGTCAGTACCTGATCTGAAAGTTCTTCAGAAGTAAGGTTTTCACCCTTCATCTTCCGGATGACACCCATTCCATCGATGGTACATGCTGATGGTCTTTCCACGTCATCAGCAGATGCTGCCTTAGCTTCTACTTGTCTTGCCAATGCTGCCTTGTTTGTTTTCTTGGGTGTCCCGTCAATATTCGCCAATGACCAAGGGATGGGACAAATAGGATGTGTCAGAACTTCCTTCATGCTGAGTTTCCTTGAAGGAGCAACAAGTACTATGTGACCAAACAACTTGTTTTCACTCTTCAAAACCACTTCTGTACTGGCAGATACCTTTGCCTGCCTCTGTTTGATATTGTTAAATGTCTTAAGATTTAGAGTAGGAATTCATTCATAAAATTGTTGTCTTGAAATTTTTGCCGAGGTTCTTCACCCTTCTTGAGTACTGACAGAAGATTAATTACTATTTCTGGAGGTGCTATTGCACCAGGTGAGACATGTGTGAACTCAATTTCTCTTTCTTTAAATGCATCATTCCAGTTAGACTTTAGAAGATCCTCGGGAGACTCGATAGCATCCTCATCTTTCTTTATGTGTGAAGTTACCGATTCAGGATGAACTGTAGCCATCAGTTTTTTTTTTTTTTTTTTTTTTTTTTTTGGTCAGTGAAAGATCTGCATTCTCTGTGGTAATGTAGCTGTTTATCATATTCATGTTCTTCCAGATTTGTGATAGCAACGAAATTGTGATTTCATGCTGCATTCAGTAGTGCTTTAACCCGCACCATCCCGACCGATTGTCCACCACTGACTCCCCCCAACCCAGACCAATTTTGGAAAAAAAATTTTTGGCTCAAACCTCCGCTTTTAGTGAGAAACATCGAAAATTCATAGAGAAATCGCTCACCTGAGGTGTAAAATACTCGATACAGGTATCAGTACCCATTCCCTTACTGGGTTTTCTATCAGGGTGGCTCCAAGGAAAACGAGTTCTATGGGAGGGTAACTATTCCACACCACTCATAAACGGTATTTATTTATTTATTTGGTACGAATTTATATGTAGTACAAGAGTATATTTGTTTTCACACAGTAATATAGGCAATATAAGCATTGTTTCACTCACCAAACACATCAACATACCTGACCTTTTTTGGCGACATTACCTGATCATCATTTCTGACTGTTTCTTCCTTTAATGCTATGTATATATATGTCAACGGGATGCAGTGGGTTAACAGATTCTTCATCTCTAGGTCTGACTCTGGCGAAAGTTTAGAACAGATATTACAAGTCGTTTCTTTTGATTTTTTTTTTTTTTTCGTTGGCGATTCCATCATTCTACGCTTGTATAATGTACACCATACCATCAACTGGAAAGGTATTATTGTATTAATTCATCACCATTAAGTCACATCTGAAATCACCAACTTAATTTTAATTTTAAAAAATGCAAAAGTGGTACAAATAATAAATTTCAAATTTATTTGGAACTCAACAATAAGTAAAGTGAGGAACCGTTTATTGAAATAAATACCGCTTTCATGTATTCTTGTCAAAATTTAATGACTGTTGTAGAAAACTTGAGCTGTGAGTTTGGAAAGACCATTATGCATTTTTGCCATGTCTGTGAGTAGACAATCAAAATAAAAGAGGCTATGTTTGGTGCCCTCAGATAGTATCGACTTCTCACCTGACTCATGGACTATGTGGCAGGGAAGAATACCATGGTTTATACACTACAATACGCTGTACTGAACGCAGAAGATCCCTTTCATGTTCATTAAAGCATGTTTTCTATTACCATGCTGGGAAAGGTCACTTTCATTTTCACCCAATCTCGTTTTCTATACCCGTAGTTTTCCTTATCTTCTAACATCTTACGGATAATGCACTAACTTGGTTGTTTTTATTTGCTTACAAGAAGGAAACCGAATTCTAAAGTCTTTTGTGTCACAATACATATTTCCACGTATATTGAAAGGTCACTTTCACTTTTGTTCCTTTTTTATACCAGTAGTTTTCCTAATCTTCCAACATCTTACGTATACAGCACTTATTTGGCTAAGTTCTTACTAGACTGCAGGAGGGAACTAAGTTAGTTCATTTTTTTGTCACAAAATATATTTGTAAGTGTATTGCACAGTATTTTCTAACCTCTAAATTTATTAAATAATTGTCGGTCTTTAATGTTTTCTATACATATTTTCAGTATATACACTTTCTGCCACACCAGTGCTTTGTACCTCACCTTGGTGTGGTACTGGAAAACTCACTCAAAGCACAGTGCCATCTTGCACTCAGTCCACTCGAAGTGGGTCTCTTTACGTAGTCGATGAAATTGATGACAATAATCAAAGACAAAAGTCGTATCGTGAAATCTGGTGAAAACATCTGCAGAAAATCTCAAGTTTTGGTGCGACCTCCTTTGTGTCATACGGACGGTTGGTAGCACTACCATGAGATACCATTTGCTACAGGTGATGATCCCGTGGATGCGAGCATATTTTTCGTAACCAAATGAAATGTATCCATATACTGTGCTATTCTGACTGCCACTTGTACTTTACGGTATATATATATGAACAGTTTCTTATGTGTTCTGTTTTTTACTCGCAAGTCATCAACACAACAATTCAATTAGCTAAAGATCTGGCCTGAAATCAGTTCTCTTTTTTTTTTTTTTCATTTAACTTCTACCTAGCTTAATTATATAATTATGAGCAGTGGTTGTAATTATCTGCCGATGTAATCAACAATATTTGTATAATGATAATAGAATGTTTTGTAATGAAATGTTAAATGAATTCCACTGGCTGGAGTTCGAACATATAATCCTGACGACCAAAGACTATGCACAACTCTTGCAGTGCTTAATTCTAGGTTCAGTTCGTCTCGTAAGGCATAAGTAATGCTTACGGGTGCTGCCTTACATCCTTGTAATTATTTCTTGGTCCTGTATTTGTGCACCAACACAAGGGCGACTTGAACAATGACGGTTCTCCGTTGTGCCTTCTTCCCGAAATCACTTAACCTACCTACTTACGGTTCTGCCTACACCGAATGTTTGTACGATCTGTTCGGGATTCTCTCCTCCCAAATAAAAGTAGGTCATGCCACCTCTCGTCTCCTAGTAGTTGGATTCATGTTGCTGTCCCTCTCCATAATAAAGTATATACTGTACTAGGTCTGCTTGATGTTTTGTGGTAAGATGTAAGATGTAACGGCCAGGCGATCATCGTCAGACCGAAAATGGTTCACATTTCGCCCCTTAGACGCAGCAATTCTTTCGAATCGATTATTATGGTTACGGAATTTCCTGGTTTTATTTTTACCGTCATCCAATAAGCAGCAAATATGAAGACTGAGGAACTAAGGCTAGCCAGCCACGAATATTTCACTGTAGTAGCGCTCTCATAATGTTTCATGTTTTTCACTTAATCTTCGTACAAAACAGTGACACGACTATTGTTTTTTATTGTACATGCATACATGGCACTGCTTGTACCTTTTTTCCCCTCAGTTATGTGCCCCAGGTTCATCAGACGGTAGTGCGAGAGGTAGCTCGTCTGCGAAGCCGGAGAAAACGGCCCCAGTTGAAAACGGCCCTCACCAAAACGGCCCCACTCAAACCAAAACGGCCCCACCCTATAACCTAAATTTACAACTCTTCTACAGCAGATTATCATAAAATATATGCCCCCTCATTGACAAGTTCAGACCACAGGGCCAATTTGATTTCACAGATATGATCTGCTATTATTAGGTTAGGTTAGGTTAGGTTAGGTTAGGGTAGGTTGTTAGGTTAGGTTTTGGTTTAAGTGGCAACACTTAAAATAAAAATTCGTTTGCGCTAAATACGAATACAAGGAGAGGTCATAGGGTGGGGCCGTTTTGGTTAAAATGGGACCGTTTTAGTGAAGGCCGTTTTCAACTGGGGCCGTTTTCTCTCGAAACCGTTTGTCTGCGACACTTTCTTAGGTACTAGAGCAGCAATGTGTCTCCATGGTGTTCCTGGCTGCCCACAACCATTCTCAGCAGGCATTTCAAACACAAATTCCCTCTCAAACTCACACAGAGAACTACCTGTACTAAAAACTTGCTTGAAAAGCATCAACCCATTCAACACAGTGATTTCAAGAAGTTGTGATTTCAGGAAGTAACACAGTGATTTCAAGAACAAAATAAGTGAATGATCAGCCATGGTAATTATCTGGGTCGGCTTGGAAAAACCTGGTGAGTGACTCCTTGATCTTGGTTAGATTTGGGCGACTTTTCCAGAACCTCTCAGTGGAGGTAAGACCTAGATGTAAGGAGAATTGTATGAACTGTAGAATGACAAAGGTACCTCTTCCGCGACATAAACTTACGAGAGACATGTGTGGCTGTTTGATCATCCATTATTCAGTATTCTTGTATGGTATGGTCATTATATGTGGTATTAGCATGGTAAGAGGTAGCCACATCCGGAAGTTCACTAACATCCACAGGATACCACTCCTTCATCTTAGGCTTTCCATGAGAAGGAGTCTCCAGCCAGTGTGCGCAGATTTTCCTGTGCTAGTTTATTTCTCGTACCCTGTGTAATGTTTTTCATCAAGGGAAATACATGGTCAGTACGTTTCAGTGTGAAAGTTAAATTGATTTTTTTTCCACAATCAAGTTTTCATTTTAGGCAATAAGACTTCACTGCTTCCAATATGATGTTATGATAATATTAACAATCAATGCAAAATCATGATGAGTATTTACACACTCCCATATGCTAATAAGTCTACCAGGAAATGAAACATTTCTGAAACCGGAGTTCATTCATACGTAAGAGCTCAGATCATAACCCGAATCACCTGGAGCAGTAAGACCTAAAGTGTTACCATACCAAGCACCGAGGGACTGGTTGGTGAGGTAAGTACACCACTTCTTTTATGAGTGACTGTATATAAAGTCATTGTAACGTACTGATGGTTAGAGGAGATAGCTTTAAGTTGAACTGTTTCTCCTTGAGATTATGTAGATAATAAAATCTCCACTGAACCAAATGAAAATAGACGATGCTAAATAAGAAAAAAAAAAAAATGAAATTTAACATCGAAATTACGAATGACTGCTTTTGTGCATCATTTCCCGTAACTCTACAAGGTTTTACTCAACTGACAGGAATAATATGATACTGAAAGCGTTAGTAGTAACTATCACTTACCAATTCAGCCTACGTATGAATACGTCTTATGTTTTTAGTTTCGTAACCTGTAGTCAGGTTTGTTTAATTACTGAACATTATGTTAGTGAAGGGGTTCATACATCTCTGTTCTAAACCCATACTCATTGGTGATGGAGTCACTTCCAGCTTCACACATGAAACAGATCCAAGGAATTAATCAAACTGTGTTTCGAGGCAGCCAGGCTTCAGACCCAAGGTGAGGTGGGGTGGGAGAGCAGAAGGTAGGTCAGTGTAATATAGACTTCAAAACTAAGTAGATATCTTCACAAAGCAGTTCATAACTATATCATTTATACCAGTGGTGGGTACACAGGGTTATTAGTTTGTTTTAACTGTAGTTTATTTTATTCTGGAGGTTTCACATTTTAAAATAGTTTTCCTGACATTGCATCTTTGGTATAGATTGCTTGATTTTATTGTTTTCTTTACATCTATAAAATCCAAAATGAATAGTTTACTTGTTACTTGACTGCTGTGGCGAGTCTCTTTGTATATCTTTTTATTATTATTATTATATTAAATTTTACGCTATAGTTCTAGTGACTTAGTCCTGTACTTCGTACAGTTTCATCCGTAATTAATTTTATACATTGTCATCTTGCTGACACTTAGACTAAGCTATAAGTACAGTTTTTTTCTTTTTCTTCCCATATGTACTGTATATATTCATGTTAATGAACATAGAGTACTAACATCTGCACGAAGGTTTTAAGATTTGTTTCTACCACTGTTTACTTTTCAATGTGTCGTGCATTCATTCCAGTCTTGTATGCTTTAAGTTTTAATGTTTTAGTATACATTCTAGTCTTGCATGCTTAGGTTTTGTCTTGGTTTTGCAGTGTATCTAGGGTTTTTAGCTTAAGCTCTCACAGCTAGTTATATCCAATGTATGTTAGCTTATTTTTCTACGTTAACCCTTTATCTTTAATTTTTTTGCTTAAGCAATTTTTTTCAGATTTTAACTTTTCTGGATTTCTTTCCAGAATGAAATTTAATAACCTTTTTGGTTTGATATATATTTTTGTGGCTTCCTATTTTTTTTTTTTTTTTTCTTGAGCTGCTATGGGTACAAAGTATCTGTGTACAGGGGGTTCAGTACTTACCAAAAACATTCCAACTGCTGTAAATTGCCAACGTCTCATTATATTAACAATGTCTATTTTTTTTTTTTTTATAACATTTGCTATATGCCTGCGAGATATTGCTACTTGGCGATATTCTTCACATTAGGGCTATCGTGTGGTAGGTCTATTATATGCGAGACCTTTGTTCTTTCCCTAATGTTTCACGCGTATCGTGCACAGATACATTTGTGTCCCATAGTGCATGCCTTGTCAGTGTGTAGTAAATTTAGTCTCTTGTGGAATGCATATCATTTTTTTGATTGATTGTTGGGTGTTTTGTTAAAGGCAATGCACAGTGTGCGCATTGATGAATGCAGTGATGAAACTTAAAAGGTAAACTTGTCGACTGAATGGCTGTTTCAGGTTTGGTGCGAGTGCTACTGGACTCTGTAAGGTAAGTTTTATTGAATTAAAAGACCAAGGAAACTGGTGAACCGCGGGTAAATGCATGTGAACATCAATATTACAATGTTAAACATTCCACACCTGTGTGGGAAAGAGGTAATGATGAATTAATAATCTTTATCTTGCTTTAATTTTTTGTTTTAGATTTGCTTTTAATGTTTTTTTTTTTAACAGATTTTCTTTTCCTTTTAATCAGCTTGGCTGTGCATCCATAGTTTTAGTTTCTTAGCTTTGCGATATTCATAATGAATTTCTTGCCTCTTTAACTTATTTCAATTCTCGGTATATTATTACCCTTTTATGTAACAAAAACAATCTCCGTATCTATTAGTTTAGATTCCTGTTCTGGAATTTAAGTGTTTGAAAGCAGTCTATACTTGTAAAACTACTTTTATTCAGTTAAGCTTACGAACCACCCAATCCCTTTGCCCCCACCAGCCTCCCAAGCTGACCATAATTTTTTTTAAATTTTCAGGTTGGATAAGATCCTCTATGATAATGATCGTCTTCTACCCAATGCCTCTGCTACTTCTCGTTGATGCTGATCTTCATGATGCTGCAATAAAAGGTCTCCTAAAAGTCTATCTATCTATCTATCTATCTATAGCCCGACGCCCTAATCCCGCAAAGGGTGGCCGCAGACAAAACTCCTCTAAGTCTCTGTCACCCACCATCCGACTACCCTCCCCCCAACTCACCCCCCCCTCCCTCATATACCTTTAACTCCATCCCTCCACCTCATCCTCGGTCTACCCCTCCCTCTCCCTCCCCCCACCTCACCCACATACACCCTCTTAGTCAGTCTTTCATTCTCCATTCTCTCCACATGTCCAAACCACCTCAGTGTATTTCTTCTAATCTTCTCAACCACATCCACATCCACCCCACAGCGTTCCTTCACTTCTTCATTCGTCAACCTGTCCCTCCACGTCACTCCACATGCTTCTCTCAAGTAACTCGTTTCCACTGCTCTCGCTCTTGACTTGTTCCCCTCTTATAAGGTCCATGCCTCTCTTCCATACGTCAGGGTAGGGATCACAATACTATCATGCAGTGACTTCTTAACTTCCATACTCACCTCCCTATTTCTCATCACTGCTTTCAGTGTACCAACAACCTTCCTTCCCTGCTGTACCCTTTTACGCACTTCATCCCCCAAAGTTCCATCCTTACTCCTCACACTACCCAAGTACTTGAATGCACTCTCATTCTCCATATCCTCTCCATCCAACCTCGCTGCACACTCTGTGACTTCATTCCTCTCAGACACCACAACTTTACTTTTGTTTACATTAACTTTCAGATTCCTCATCCTACACACTGTCCCAAATTCATTCACCAAACCTTGCAACTCCCATTCATCTTCACTCAACAGCACTGTGTCATCAGCAAACGGCAACACCGGAAGCTTCCAAATCTCGCCCTCATTCATTAGAGCCACCCCCACATCCACTGCCCTACCCTGTACCTCCTTTACAACCCCATCCATGTATATATTAAACAGCCATGGAGACATCACACAACCCTGTTTCAGTCCCACATGGAGATCAAAGAACTCTCTCGGCTCAACATCCATTCGCACCGTAGCCCTAGCTCCCTCGTACATACTCTTCACAGCACTCTACAATTTCCCCTCCACTCCATATATTCTTAATACCTTCCACATACCTTGCCTATCTATTCTGTCATAAGCTTTCTCCAGGTCCATGAAGGCAGCATACACTTTCCTTCCCTTCTCTAGATACTTCTACACTAAACATCTTAGAACAAATATCTGATCTACACACCCTTTTCCCTTCCTAAATCCCCCTTGTTCTTCTCCAACTAGCTCCTGTCATATGCCTAACCCTATCAATGAGAATTCTACCATATATTTTACCAGTCACACTAAGTAGGCAAATACCCCTATGGTTACCACATACTTCTCTCTCTCTCCTTTTCCTTTGTATAAAGGAACAATTATACCTGATTTCCAGTCCTCTGGAACCCTTCCCTCTTCCCAAGCCAATCTACACAACTTCCATATCCACTCCACAACAATCTCTCCCCCATACCTAAGTATTTCACCACATACTTCATCAATTCCTGGGGCCTTTCCCAACTTAATATTCTTCATCGCTTCCACTACTTCCGCCCTACTGATCTCTTCCTCCCTCCTCTCATCTCTTCTTCTTCCAGCCATTCCCCAACCACTTATACTCGCACTGTTCTCACTCTCCACATTCAACAAATCTTCAAAGTGCTCCTTCCATCTCCTCGGTTTCTCTCTTCTCCACCAACAATCTATTATTCCTATCTTTCACTCCCCTACTATTTCCCATTTCGCACTGCCTTACTTTCTTTACCTCCTTCCAAAACATTTTCTTACTCTCCCTCCATTTCACACTCTGATTCCTCCCAAACTCTTCATCCACTTTCTTTTTACTCTCCTTCACCAGTCTCTTAACCTCCCTTCTCCTCCTTACATATACCTCTCTCTTCTCTCTCTCATCTTCTCCCCTACCTCTACTCGCTAACCATTCACTATATGCCTTCTTCTTTTGTTCCACAGCTCGTTTCACCTCATCATTCCACCATGCTGTCCCTTGCACACCCTTGCATCTCCTCCTCACTCCACAAACCGCCTCACACGCTGCGCCTATCTCTTCCGTGAATATCTTGCATACGTCTTCCACCCCTTCCATCTGCTCTAGCTCATACCTTCCCAGTCTTTCTTCCACTATGCTCTTATACTCTGTCATTTTCTCACTGTCTTGCAATTTCTCCACTCTTCTCACAGCAGTTGCTTCCTCCTGTCTTCCCCTTAGTCTCCTCGACCACTTTCTTTGCAGCTCTACCTTGGCCATCACTAAGTGATGGTCCGAGACTCCATTCCCCCCTAAAAGTGATTTATAAGAATTTGGATATAGATTGAATTTGAATATACAGATTGTAAAAACTTGTATGTAGCATATAGCTTTGAAATAAAATGAAAGGATTTCTTATAAAGTTTTCTGTTCTTGGTCCTCGCATTTCTCGTAACTGATTCTATACCAGACTTGGGTCACAGTTCCAAAAGTGGCAGCATCCGCCTGCTTGGCCATTTTTGTGGTTTGTCAGAAATTTATACTGTAAATCTCTTCAATCGACAGAATGTATTCCTGTTTACATAATGGTTTGGGGTTAAACTGAGTTACCTAATTGGTAGAGGTGGAAGGTAGGCCAGTGGTCTATAGTTTAGGTAAAGCAAAGGTTGAGTAATAAGTCTGGTTCTAAAAGTATGTAGTTCCCTTGAATCTATAATACTACTGAACTAAATCTGACCTTCAATAACTTCTTATAAATTAAATCAATCTAAAAGCAACCAAAGTGGATGCATAACTGGCAAAGGTTTCCCCCCAAATAGATGGGGGAAAGGGAATAGCTTAGTAAAAACAATTTACTACCAGCAGTACATAATACTCCGTTTGGCAAGCCTGCACACCTAAGTACTAGATATGGAGTTAATTTAAGTAATTTCGGAGTCTCGAATGGAACATGATCAAGTACTTGGACCCCATTTTTTTTTTTTTTAATTATTTTTTTTTTTTTACTAAATGACACTCTTAGGCGAGATTCATCCACATTTGTGGAAGGCATTAGAGTGGAGGGTGAGTGCACTTGAAAATTGTGACAGTGTATGTCTTCGAATCTACACACCGACCGGAGGTTCGGCAGGCTCTAAGCAAAGAGTGAAAGACCATTAAATAACTTGTCTGGAGTTTTTTTTTTTTTTTTTTTACCATAATGATAGGTTCATTCCTGTGCAGTTTAGTTGGTTTTCCCTAATCCTGTTCTTTTTCAAATTTAGTTCTCGAAGGTGAGACTGGGAACGGTTTCACATTAATCATCCTTTGCTTTACACAGCCTCACCCATTGCAGTGTGACTAGCCGCTAATCTTTGATTTGTGTTGATGACAGTATAATGTTTGGAAACAGAGTTTGTGGATAGGGGCCACGTTTTTTCATAATGGAGAGAGGGAGTATGGGGGGGGGGAGGAGGACCTTGTGGGTGGCGGGGGTTAGAGACCTTATGGTAAGGGACTGGACAACCAGTATTTTCAGCTGCCTGCTTGTTGGTCAGCTGACATGGCACCATTATTGTGTAAATAGCTAACAACTTAGATACTGGCTGACTGCAGATTAGTTTGTCTAAAAATACATCTCGGCACCCACTGTGATATTTGTTGAATAATATGTATGTTGTTAATTTGAGCTACTAAAGATTTTCGTTTTAATTTTCTCTACATATCTATTTTACTTCAAAGTATACGCGAACTTCAAAATAAGCGTCATTTATAATGCTGAAAAACCGAACTATTGGTAGCCACAAAATGGGGGATGTTGTGTTCGTTTACTGGTGCTTCTTTTGCCCTTATTGTCTGATTGTTGCATTTGGGTGCAATAACACCCATGGACTTACTGATGCGACTATTGACACTCCCTTGCGATCCACAGAGAAGGAAATTATGAGATACTAAGGCGAAAAGAGTACGCTGCTCTCTAAGTGAGTGTCTTAAGCTTTGCTAGGCAAGTTTTATTTTGCATACATTTGCCCACATCCACATAGGAAGGTAAGTCTAGATAATATCCCAGTGGAAACCACTTTACCACAGTTAAGAATATCAAGAACAGAAATGTCTAAATTAAAGCAAAACTCCAAATTTAAAAAGAGTGGGAAAGCTGGTGTTCATCTAGCATCGTCTGGCAACTCGTCCCAGCTTTTATATGCTTCGAACTTAGCTTCGCTGATACATAAATGAAAACCTCGTTACGATTCGCCCTCGCGAGTCTCTCGAGTACTAGCATTTTCTCATATGAGCAGCCAGACCCAGCCAGACTGCAACACTTTTAAGCTTACATCTCTGCAACCACGGGGCCTCTCACTGCTTGGTTTGCACCATATGATAGCCCTGTTCTTTAAGATTTGTTTTTGACAGGTTTCATCACGCCCAGGCGGTGCACGTGACATGTGGCACGCGCCAAGTGCTGCATGTCGAAAATCTTCAAAAGAGAGCCACAGATACTGTGGCCATCAATATACTCTAGGCATCCTCGGGGTGTAAGGCGACATTCAAGTGCTTTTGGATTTAAATGGCCTCGCTCATACCTCGCCAATGCTGGCGTTTTACTGGTTTTAACACTGCCTTACTTTTTATGAAAGCACCCCATGTGCAAACATAGCATAACATATGTTCGAAAACACTCCATAAAATATGAAAAGCAATTAAGTGGTCTGGAGTTATCTAGCAGTGACCACTGATCTTTACATATACTTGAGTGAGTCCCAGTAAACATACATTCGCTGCACTAGCGTGGTGGCTCAGTGGCTATCCAGTCTCTTTCCAGAGTCTCTAGTGAGGATTAAATTTATCCGCCAGAGTAATGGATCGTGAAAAGAAAGGAAATAAATGAACAGGAAAGGAACAGTACAGGTAGTTATTATATCAGTGTAGAATGTTATTTGGTCAATATAGTAAAACATCTGCATTGTTAATATTTATGAAGGTCCTGTAATACGGACGGTATATGAGTAGTCACATTCTACTGATTTTTCGTTCTTACAAATGGTTTCTGGCAACTCTCAATGGTAGCTTTAAGTTAAATGAGATTAAAATTGTGTAGCAAAATAACACATCTTGGGTGCCAAAACAGTTGTATACTTCAATTCTGTATGAGAAAATGATTTGGGTACAATTTTAGGAAATACCGAAATGAAACTTTGACACATTATTTTCACACGTGGACATGTAGGAGAAACGTCGAGTAATTGTATGTTACACTGAAGAGAATATAAATAATTACATTAACAAGAGATTTATAAACACGTTCTGATATTTCACTGCTGATTAAACATATATTATTATCTTTCATGTTCATGCTCATTAGCGAGATTCGAGATTATACTAGGGTTGCAAAATGAAATTTCACTGGGCAAGGCATGAAACTTCAAGAGGTCAAAGGAGAGTCATAAAATTGCAGTTATGCCACAAATGATTGCACAAACACTGAACATGAGCAAATGCAGTATTTATAGATTCATTAAAATAATGTATTAATGGTAAGGGGAGGATGTACTAACGCATCCCAAGGCAGTGGTTCTTGCATTTTTTTCGGCCCCGACACCCCCAGGTTCAGCTCCAAGTCAACCTAATACCCCGTCGCTATTATTATTCCTCTCACTTTCAGTTTCCTGTAAAAAGTCCCTACTTAGTCATAGTTACCATACACGATCTTTTTTTCTGGATATCTTTCTTGATAACCCCCCAAACCCATTTCGATACTCACAGGGGATATCGAAGCAATACTTTAAGAACACCTGTCTTGAGGTCACGGAAAGGGCAACGCTGTTATGGTCCCCATACGACGGTCGGCGTCTTGCTACTTACTAACATTTCTTCCACCATTGCATGGTGACTGTAAGCTAAGGGTGAGGTAGAACTCACTGTTTGGGGAATTTTTTACCCGCTCGGTTGAATACCTCTTTGGCCAACCACAATGGAGGATGCTTCTTTCCCTAGATGGTATAAAAACTCACGTGTGTTTTTATACCAGTCTTAGCTGACGAGAGCTCAAAATAAAACAGGGGACAGGCATTCTCACACTTACAAGAAATATGAAACATATGTCATTTTGGGAAGTGCAGCGTGAGAAGAAAACGATGCATCATTACTGTCAAACACCTACTTGAACAACTACTATTGCGTGTTGTGCAATAGTACTTTACCATTACTTTAATGTACACTACAGTACCTTCATTATACTGTACCGAACTGAATTATATTCTAACGTTACAACAATACAACACTTCTACGACATTAACGTGCATTGTACATAGCTTTAAACTGACACCATTGTGCACTGTACACTAATGTACCCACTGTGTGTAGAACAAACGGCCCCTGGAACAAAATCCCTTGGGATAAAAACTCCAGCTTGGAAAACAGATTTGTATTAGTTATTTATTATTTGTCATCAAAATAAATAAAGTAATTCTTGAAGAGGTTTAAGAGTATTGTTACTTGGGGCAAATATTAAATATTGTAAAAGGGAAATAAAAAGATGCATTATGACTGGATAGACAGCTTTCAGTAAACACCGAGACATAATTAAAAGTTGCTTGCCGGAATATCTGAAGTGAAAAGTATTAAACACATGTATACTCCCAGTTCTGACAAAAGGTTATGAGACCTGGAAACTGACAAAATCAATCGAAAACTAATCCGTTCCCCAAGGTAAATGGAAAGGTCAATGTTGGGAATATCTTTAAGTGACAGGAAGAGATCAACGTGGGTAAAGGGGCTTTCACACATTCAAGGGGCTTTCACACATTCAAGGGGCTTTCACACATTCAAGGGGCTTTCACACATTCAGGAGTCAGACGAAGAGTCGCCAAGAGTTTAAACTCCTCGCGGATTCTTGTCAATTTGGCCAAGAATCCAGCAATCTAGGAGTGCGCCAGCTGGGCGCTACAAGTAGCTACGCATAGCTTAAGCACTGCCACGAGTTCCCTAGGGCGGAGCTATGAGTAGCTAAGTCACTTCGCATTGCCGAACCAAATGGTCCGTCAAGGTCTACGAGTAGCCATGGGTAGCCAAGAGTAGCTAGGAGTAGCTAAGATCCCCAGTCGAGTAATTATGAGTGCCCTACAACCATCAATAATTTGATGTGAATCTGTGAGGAGTGTTGTGGGATATTTATATATATATATATATATATATATATATATATATATATATATATATATATATATATATGTACAAAGAATGTGATGCAGGTGGACTACTCATTCAAAAACAAGCTTGCATTCAGCATAGACCTATGTATTCTCAACGACCATGGCCGGAGGTGCCCGCGAATTAAAACTACTGAAGGAGCAGGTGGATTTGGCATGTGAAGCAGCTGACATCAGTGTGGCAATATATAGGCTGTTAATTGACAAGAAAAGGAAGCAAAAGAGAACCCCATGGAGCAAGGAAATGCTGCCACTACATGCTATGTACGGCCAGTACGAGAAACTTACTGAAGTGTTGAAATTAGGGGACTCCCATGGCTTCAGGAATTTTATTCGAGTGGCTGACAACATGTTCATGGAACTGTTGAAAAGTGTTGGTTCCCGTATGGAGAAGCATGACACCTTCAGGAGGAAGTCATTGTCACCTGGGTTGAGGTTGGCCATCACTTGACGCTACCTGGCGACTGAAGATAGCTACAAAACTCTTTCATATTGCTTCAGAGTGGCTCACAATACCATCTCACTTTTCATTCCCAAGACCTACGAGGCCATCATTGCAGAGTACCTGAAGGATGTCCTGACCTGCCCCACAACGCCGGAACAGTGGAAGGAGGTGGCTTCCCTTTTCTCCAATAAATGGAATTTCCACCATGCAGTCGCTGCCTTGGACGACAAGCATATTGCAATCAGGTGCCCCTCCCCCCCCAGTGATGGATCCCATTACTCAGAATCAACGGTCACCGACTCCCAGCAAACTTGCAGTGACTCCTACCACACTTTTATCATGCTCTTGGCATATTCGTGGCTACTCACAGATAACTCTTAGCTACTCTTTATGATTTGCGGATGAAACGAAACGAAACTTTTCAGCACTCCTGTGAAACTCCTACCTATTCTTAGAAGACTCTTTGCTGCTCTTACCAGCTCATAGCGACTCCTAGCTACTCGTAGTTACTCACAACGATTCTTAAGCTGGGTTTACACATTCAAGAATCGGAGCCACGATGCTTCACGACAGGCGAAAGGATGACATTTATGATGAAAATGCCACGATTGCTGATGGTTCGTGATCGTCCAAGATGGGCGTACGAATTGCTAACGATGTTGCAACGATTATCACGACAGAGTTACAGTCGCATTACGAATATCATAATTGTATCGCCAGGGATGCCTCCTGATTCGCAAAGATAATTGTATAAACAACGAGTCACCAGCACGATGCTAATGCGACGTACTTACTTTTTTGCTGAATGTCTTGCACGGTTCGTAGCACCAGTGTCCCAAGGGCTGTCAAACTACAAAAGGGGCGTACCTTGAAGGAGGCATTCAGTGTGGTACTCGCTGCTGAAGAGAAAACAACAGCATCATGGACCTTGTGCCAGAGAAGGACCTTGTGATACTACACCTCCTTCAACAGCAAATGAATGCCCTGATACTGGATGTTTGCAGGTTGTTGCATGAGCTGCAGTGACACAAGAAGAGGCTGCGTAGACTGTGGGTGAAACCCTTCCTGACAAGGAGACCAGCACAATTTCTTTGTCTTCATCATCCAGGTCTGATTAAACACCTGCTGCTGGGGGAGGAATAGTTGGAGAGATCTCCAACACCTCATGATCATCGCCAAGGGATAGAGTAGCACTGGTGGGGTGGGCTCTTCTGATGAGCTTCTCTGCACCTTTGAAGGGTGAACCAAACTGACGGTGTCGGTGACAATGTGAGAATGGCACAGCAGCTCTGACAGCGGCACAACTGGGGGCGAGCCCACCTCCCCAGCTCCTTTTACATGCCACGTCATTCCCCTCCACGTCAGTACGCAGGACCGTTGGTCAAGAGGGCAACGATGCCAATTCGTAATTTCTTTGCCAACGGTTTTTTAACACGACGGACATCGTTGTTCTTTCATTGTGTTATCTGAACCACCAAGAATCACGCCGATACTTTTGAGTTGCTATTAGGATACCACAACGGTGTCAATAAGATATTCTTGATTGTTTCACGAATTCTGATACTTGCCGGCATAGGCCACAAAAGTTTTTGGCAATCAAAAACTTTTGGCATGCTTTTGGACATTCCCGCCACACACCAAGAACCCTGGACATTATCTCACGAAGTGCTCCGAATACAGTCGCAGTATATTCCCTTTCTACACGATTCCCGCCATTTTGGCTTGTCGTGAAGCATCGTGGCTCCGATTCTTGCATGTGTAAACCCAGCCTTAGCAACTTGCAAAGGTTTTTTATACAGGAATCCGTTGAGAGTAGCTATGAGTCGCTTAGAGTTGCTAAGAGTAGTCACAAACGCCTTAGGTACTCGCTAGGAGTTAAAAAATTCGTAGTGGTTCTCGATAAATTTTGAACATATCAAAAACATCATAAGTGCGCGAGGAGTCCCGAGACAGTGGCGAGAGTCCGTAGGACTGTAGAGGAACTGTCAGGAGTAGGTTGCAGATGTCTCAAGAGTAGCAACTTGTAATGATTCTTCGTCCGACTCATGACTGTGTGAAAGCCCCTTCAGGAGTTGGACGAAGAATCATTGCGAGCTGCTACTCTTGAGACACTGCACCCTACTCCTGACAATTCCTCTACAGTCTTACGGACTCTCGCCTCTGTCTCGGGACTCCTCGTGCACTCCTGATGTTTTTGACATGTTCAAAAATTTTTGAGAACCACTACGATTTTATTTAACTCCTAGCGCGTACCTAAGGCGTTCGTGACTACTCTTACTGGCTCTTAGAGACTCATAGCTACTCTCAACGGATTCTTGTACCAAAAAGCCTGTGGGAGTTGCTAAGAATCGTTATGAATAACTAAGAGTAGCTAGGAGTCGCTAGGAGTTGGTAAGAGTAGCAAGGAGTCTTCCAAGAGTAGGTAGAAGTTTCACAGGAGTCATCAAAAGTTTCCTTTCGTGTCATCCACGAGTTACGAGGAGTAGCTAAGAGTTATAGATGAGTCGCCACGAATACACCAAAAGCATGGTAAAAGTGTGGTAGGAGTCATTGCGAGTTTGCTGGGAGTCG
Source organism: Coenobita brevimanus (assembly GCF_032717465.1). Taxonomy (NCBI): domain Eukaryota; kingdom Metazoa; phylum Arthropoda; class Malacostraca; order Decapoda; family Coenobitidae; genus Coenobita; species Coenobita brevimanus. The sequence continues at coordinate 3,306,215 of NC_137057.1, forward strand.
GAGACCATTGGTTTTGAGGTGTTCCGGCGTTGTGAGGCAGGCCAGGACAGCCTTCAGGTACTCTGCAATGATGGCCTCGCAGGTCTCGGGAATGATCAGTGAGATGGTATTGTGGGTCACTCTGAAGCCATATGAAAGGGTTTTGTAGCTATCTCCAGTCGCCAGGTGGTGTACAGTCATGGCCAACCTCAATCCAGGTGACATTTTCTTCCTCCAGAATGTTTCCTGCTTCTCCATACGGAAACCTACCCTCTCCAGCAGTTCCATGAACATGACATTCACTCAAAAAAAATTCCTGAAGCCATCGGAGTCCTCTAAATTCAACTCATCAATAAGTTTCTCGTACTGGCCGTACATAGAACGTCGTAGCAGTCATAACCTGCTTCAAAGGGTTCTCTTTTGCTTCCTTTTCTTCTCAAGTAACAGCCTACATGTTGCCACACTGATGTCAGCTGCTTCACATTCCAAATCCGCCTGCACCTTCAGTAGTTTTAATTCGCAGGCACCTCCGGCCATGGTCGTTGAGGATGCGTAGGTCTATGCTGAAGGCAAGCTCACTATTGAATGCGTAGTCCACCTGTGACCTGCATCGCATCACATCCTTTAAATATATATATATATATATATATATATATATATATATATATATATATATATATATATATATATATATATATATATAAAGAAGCAATACTTTCTCCAGGTGGGAAGCGAAGTCTAATAAGGAAGATGAATACCAGCGCCGGGATGAACATCTTGTTTATATATCGGGAACGTTTCGGCTTTAGCCATCATCAGCCTAAAAATATTGATATCTTACCTTTACCAAAGAGAATAAAAAGTAATGATATTTAGATTTCACAATCAAGTGAACATACAATTAAATCCATAAAAGATAAAGAAATAATATGGAAAGGATGTGCCTTACCATTTAACATATAAGCCAGTAGTCAGGTAATATTTGCGGTAAAAAACATGGTCAACTATTAAAAACTTATAATGTTCATTTTGGTTTAAAAAGTTATAATTATGCTATTAAAAAATGCAGAGCAGTGAGATGGAAGAGTCACAGACACCCAGGGTTGGCTTGTGGAGGTGGGTGAGGAGAGTCTTTGCTACTCCTCTTGATGTGTCGTCACAGGCAGTGTGGAGAATGGAGAAATCACTTGTGTACATAGGGTAGCCTGAGGCTTCAGTGTTCACGGATCGCTAAAGAATCGATAAAGGAAGACCCGTTCTGCGTGACTTTCCACGATGCTCCGAGATCCTGGCGGTGAGGTGTCGTTTGGTTTGACCAATACAAGTAGAATTACATCTACTACATTTAAACTTGCACACCACCAATGACATTAGAGATTCGTGGATGCGGTCCTTGAACTTGAAGTGATTGGATAGCACTGATGATGATTTAAATACTATCCTCAGTGATACCTGTGGATAATATTCAGAGATGAGTTTCCTGATTCTGTTCTTTACTCCAAAGGAACGGGGTCCTAAAAAAAAAAAAAGGGTTACAAAATAAACAAGAGCTTTAGGAACAGTCTGAACTTGTAGGGAAGGGGACAATATATTGTTTAACCTTTATCCTATATGTGTATCAGTGAAGTGTAAGGGAAAACCGTTTGGTTTTATCATATATATATATATATATATATATATATATATATATATATATATATATATATATATATATATATATATATATATATATATATATATATATACAGTAAAAAAAACACACACCTGTGCATTAAGACCCGACGGCCTATTATTGCCAAATGTTTATAATCAGTTCCAGGAAAAATTGCTGGTCTGATTGATGTATATCGCCACACCAGTACCAACATTGTTCTGCTTCAGTCTTCTGTAATAGAAAACTCTTCCAATGTTAGTAAAACTGATCCCCATTACACATCTCGACACTCCATCAAACACCACCTTGCCTATAATCTTACGACTAATGTTTCGCAATATTACAAGCTCATCCACACTGCACCCCGCAGTGTACTTATATCACCATCCACCACATTCTCGCCATATTATACTCAGCAACACACTTTCACCACACCAATGCCCACATCATATTCATCACACTATGCTTTACAACACACTCATCACATTATGCTTTACAACACACTGATCACACTATGCTCTACAACACACTCATCACACTATGCTTTACAACACTCATCACACTATGCTTTACAACACACTCATCACACTATGCTTTACAACACACTCATCACACTATGCTCTACAACACACTCATCACACTATGCTTTACAACACACTCATCACACTATGCTTTACAACACTCATCACACTGTGCTTTACAACATACTCATCACACTATGCTTTACAACACACTCATCACATTATGCCCTACAACACGTTCATCACATTATGCTCTACAACACTCATCACACTATGCTCCACAACACTCTCCCACCTCACTATCATTCGCAACACAATCACCACATTTCTGTATGTTCAGCAACGAAGGCTACTGTCATCACAGGATATTACACAACACACTTGCACCACACTGTAGTTTACAATACACACTTTCACCACACTGCCCACATTGTAATTCACATCACCACACACTCACCTCTTTATATTCCACAACAGTTAACTCTCCTTACATTATTCTGTACTGTACCATACGCTATCCACAACAAATAAATCTCAGCAAACAACACCCCATCATCACGCACTTCTAGTATCATACGTGGTTTTTTTCTGTATTACCTTGCACTGCGTCACGCTTCAGGACGCTACACTTACCGTACCACATCCACACCATAATTATTGAGTTGCCACATCCACACCATAATTATTGAGTTGCCACATCCACACCATAATTATTGGGTTGCCACATCCACACCATAATTATTGAGTTGCCACATCCACACCATAATTATTGAGTTGCCACATCCACACCAAAATTATTGAGTTGCCACACGCCGCAGTATACATTTTTACCCAGAAATCAACACATTACCACACCACTCTAACACAATGCTGTACTGCTGCCACACGACACATTAATAAACACATACTTTCGGTACACCGTAGGGATCCCGAAACTGATTTCTTTGCCCAAACAGACTCTCTTGCTACATTATACTGTCACCACAGCATTAATGGCACCTTACCGCATAATCACGGAACCACACATTAATACAGTACAAACTTCATTACGCCAGTGTTCACTACAGGACAGTTTCGCCACACTTTCATGTTCAACATACCATTATTTCAAACGCTTTGCAGTGCAGTAGTTAGCACGTATTTTTTCTGTACATCCCGTTCACTCCATCAAGTTTCTTATCCATGACACAGTTCACGGTGCCAAATTGTCAGCCCCACATACCGTCTAATGCGACAGTTTTTTTTCACACTGTACACTTCAAATGTCACAGTACACTTTGCAACATGCTTCTTTTTCGCTGCACCACACTTTTCGCCTAACATGTTATATTGTCATTTTTGTACTTATACTCTAACACAACACTGAACCTCACTCTTCTCGATGACACACGTTTGACCACATTCCATTCTACTACTTTTCCTTCCACCACACTATATTATTAGCACATCACACTCTTCACGTCACTATACTTTGTCATAATTCCATACATAATTTTCACCATAATGCACTCTTCACTACAACCAGTTCCTCTAAGTATCTGAAACACATATAGCAAACAACTGTAATTAGTATACTAGCATATGCACTTAGATTTACATACGCATATGAAACCGCAATGCTGTCAAATGATGAGCGCGTGCACACACACACACACACACACACACACACACACACAAACAAACAAGTAGAGTTTTTCTGTTAAAAAGATGCATAGTGGATTCGCTTTTAATCACTAATGAATAATAATTTTTGTCAGAGGTCAAGGGTATTTAAATGCACTTACTGAAATTAAAACTGCCTCACTCATGATCAGGGAATAACTGCACTGACTTTTAATGTGAAGCTGGAACAATATCAAATGAAGAGGCTCAGGTGTTGCTGTTGGTGCTTTGGTGGGGAATATTGATTTTGATATGAGGGTTGAAGAGGGTCTGATTGTAGCCATTGTGTTGAATGTGGTGGAGAGTGGCATTGTGTGTATTGTGGTGGACGTGCTGCTCTTGTGTGTGTGTGTGTGTGTGTGTGTGTGTGTGTGTGTGTGTGTGTGTGTGTGTGTGTGTGTTTAGGAGAACAAAAAGATGATAATAAAGATTTTTTTTGTAGTTACTTTGGCGGTGGAGTTATTTTATTTATTTATTTATTTATTTTATTTATCTATTTATTTTTTGGTGGAGGTTTATTGTGGTGGTGTAATTTGTTTCGATGGGGTATCGAGTGCTGGTGATTGTGTTGTGATGGTGCTAAATGGCTGCTTTTTGATGAAGTGGTGTTGTCTGTGTCACAGATATGGACAGACGCCTTAATACCGGAGGTGGTGACCTCAAACAATATCGCCTCGTGTCACCCTGTCCTCCGTCATTAGGCAACCCTCGCTCCAAGTTATATCATCGCCACTCGATTAATTCTCCACCCTGGTCTTTGACTTTATTCTCAGTCTCCCTATCCCCCTGCACCTCACTCACGTAAAATTTCTTAGTCAGTGCCTCAGTCTTCATTGGCTCCAGTCGGCAGATCATGTTAGATGTTGTCCTGACACTTTACATGGCAGTATACCCACAACAGCACCACAGTGGTTTTGTACTGCCACATTTGTTGATCCGTCTCTCTAAGTAACTGTACACACCCCTGTTAGATAAATCATTTCCACCACTCGCCTCACACTCTTGAACTGTGTCAGTCCACCCATGTTCAATTGCCTGGCAGTATGGCAAATGCAACAACAGCGGCACTGCAGGCAAAATGTGAGGTGACCAAGTACTGATGGTGGAATATAATAAGTCACATTGAAATACTTTTGCTTCATTTTCATTGTCTTAGTATTATATTGCATATAACCTTGTTCCTGATGCAGTAAACAGACTGTGTTTACCATAATGACTGGATGATTTTTGTTGTTGTTGTTGTGTGTGTTGTGGTTGGCAAAGACGAAATAATGTCATTTCGAATATATTAGATCAAAGGTCAAGGTAACAGGTCAAGGACGGCTGGGTTACTACCTAACTGAACCAAGCTTGGTGTAAGGGCTGAAGATCAAGCAAGATTGAATTTTATAAGCTGCGAGAGGTCAATGTCACTGGGCAAGGTCAAAGGCCGACTCTCTGACCAGATATTGGGAGCAGGTGTTGCACTCTCTGAGTGTTCCTTCTTTTCAGTAGTGTCAAGTTGAACACTACATATGTCTCCGGAAAGGAGAGTATGGTTTCACCTTTTTTCTCTCTCTCTCTTTATCTCTCTCCGACAAGGAGAGTATGTTTTCACCCCTGTTTGTTTGTTGGTTGGTTGGTTGGTTTGTTAGTTTGCTGTTAGGAGGATTACTCAAAAACCAAAACAGAGATTTGCACCAACTTTAGTGAGAAGATAGCCCATGTCCCAGGGAACAATCGATTAACTTTTGTAACCCATCCGAATCATCTTACATATTCTGGATCCGAAAACACTTTTTGCTAAACCCAAATTACGTTGACCTTGTCGAAAAGATGAACTCCACTGAGTGCCTCTATTTTGTGTGTTAGTATCTTTGTTTGTTAGCAGGATTACTCAAGGCGAGAGAGAGAGAGAGAGAGAGAGAGAGAGAGAGAGAGAGAGAGAGAGATTTGCACCAAATCTGGTGGATAGGTAGCCCATGTCCCAGGGAACAATCGGTTAACTTTTGGGGCCGATCCGGATCGTTTTACAGATTTTGGATCCGGCAAACACTTTTTGTGAAACCCTAATCAACAATGAGAACACTTAAACCATTATGAAGAATGGTTTGGAAATTACTGTTCCCCTGTCAGAGAGATGCACTCCACTGAATGCCCCATTAGTTTATTTGTTTGTAATTTTGTTTGTCTGTTAGCAGGATTATCCAAAAATTAAGAGAGAGATTTGGACCAAATTTGGTAGGTAGACAGCCCATGTCTCAGGGAACACTTTATTAGCTTTCGGGACAAATCTGGATCGTATAACGGGTTCTAGATTCAGAAAACACTTTGGGCAAAACACAAATCAAGTCTCTCTGACAAGGAGAGTATGTTTTCATCCTTGTTTGTTTGCTTTTTGCTTTCTCCGACAAGGAGAGTATGTTGTCACCCCTGTTTGCTTGTTTTTTGCTCTCTCCGACAAAGAGAGTACCGTGCGTTGTCACCCCAGTTTGTTTGTTTGTTAGTTTGTCTGTTACCAGGATTACTCAAAAACTAAAAGAGAGATGTGGACCAGATTTGGCGGGTGTTTAGCCCATGTCCCAGGGAACAATCGATTAACTTTTAGGACCGATCCGGATTGTATTACAGAATTTGGATCCGGAAAACACTTTTTGCCAAACCCTAATCAATGATGAGAAAACCTAAGTCACTATAAAGAGTGGTTTGGATATTACGTTGCTCTTATCGGAGAGACGCTTTTCACTGAGTTCCCCTGTAGTTTATTATTATTATTATTTTTTTTATTTATTTTTATTTTTTTGTCTGTATGCAGGATTACTAAAAAATCAAGAGAGAGATTTGGACGACGGCAGATAGCCCATGTCCCAGGGAGCAATCAATTAACCTTTGGGACCGTTCCGGATCGTATTACAGATTCTAAATCCAGAAACACTTTCTGCGAAACCCTAATCAATGATGAGAAAAGCCCAACCAGTTATGAGGAGTGGTTTGGAAATTACGTTGCTCTTGTTAGAGAGATGCGCTCCATTGAGTGCCACTCTAGTTTCAGTTGATGTAATGCCACATTCAGTTCATTTAACTTAAATAACGTGCCAAATGGCTTCATATAGTCCAGGAAACCATTTACTGCACTGGCTAATAATCATATGCAGTAAACAAATGGACGCCTGATAATCTAGTGGGTTAAAATGCTCCAACAATATGTGGTATGAAAGGGCTTAAGTCAGAGGGCAGGTTAATGTATATTACTCACCTACAATATACCTGCACACTGGCCTTAACTTCCTGAACTACGTACTCTTGCCTGGACTACTTCGTTCGTAAAGAGGCGGAAATGGGCATGGTTGATATATTAACAGTGATGGTGTTATTGTTATGAATTCAGAATTCAACATTCGGTGGAGTTCTTACTGATACTGTAGATATTATTATTATTATTATTATTATTATTATTAGTTATTATTATTATTATTATTTTTTTTTTTTGGGGGGGGAGATCTAGAAGGCTGGCATTGAAAGACCGTTCGAGATATAGACTTAAAATTTTCAGGAGTGATGCATCTTGGTTTCAAGCCTTTTGTTTTTTTGTCACAATTTTTTCCTAGCACTAGCGCCCTCTGTGTTATTATTTTCAATTTTTGCTCCCCTGCGTAGCAAACACTACAGAATCCATTGCTTTGCAAATGTTCCAGAATATAGTCGTCAACATACATTAGTGCACCTGGGCATTGATACTGAGAACCAACAAATACTTTTTGAGATACTGAGGAAAATCAAAATGGTCGCCTTATGCGTGAAAAAACTAAATCGGATAGAATTTGGCCGGTTTTGTCCAAAGTTGGCGGAAATATAGTGGGTCATGAATGAACGTCATTTGCATAGTGTGAATGACGTTGATCTTGATCTCAAGGTCACAAGTTAAAATCCGTAACAAATATTGAGTTATACCAAAAGTCCCTTCATATTAGATCAACAATGATAAAAGTATTTTTAGAATCCTGGGAGTGTTCTTTTTTGAAATTTGACAACAGTAGTTTTAAAAAATAAACATTTTCTACGTTTATAGATGATATTGGGACCTGCCATCAAAAACTTGCAAAAAAATGATGAAAAAGCTAATTTTCTGTTAACGTAATTTACCAAGACAGAAATTTACCATATATAATGGTTTACACAAAATTATAGATTTTCACACAAAAATCATGGTTACAAGAAAAATCATGACACTTATCTCTGCACAATTATTTTATTGTATTATTAATACTGCACCATTTACCGCAACCTACCTTAATACTGTGTATATTTCAAAGACTAAACAATATCTGCTGTACAAGTGTGTGTGTGTGTGTGTGTGTGTGTGGTAAGTCTAATATAGAATGTGGCATTATCATCTGCAATGTGGAGTTCTTTGAATATTGCTTCAGCAATTCCATAATGTAGTTACTGTAATTATTATTATTATTATTATTATTATTATTATTATCATACAGTATTACTATTATTATTATTATCATTAGTAGTAGTAGTAGTAGTAGTAGTAGTAGTAGTATATTAGTATTAGTATTGCTGTTGTTGTTGTGGTGGTGATGATCGTCGTTGTTGTTGTTGTTGCAAGAAGCTAGCTACAACAGTATACTATCAGTAGATGAGTGGTAAACCATAGAAGCAAACTGTGTAACTTCGGAGACCATAAAAAGTTTCAGCAGGCTAAGCACATCACTAAAGAGTTTACGAAAAACTAAGAGGTGTCAGTAACGTGACTTTTAGCAAATTTAATCGCCATATATTGAAGAAAAGAATCCAATAATCGCCAAACTGAACACCAAAACTGGATTATTTCGGAAGTTATTAAAGGCACAATGGACCCATACACATTGCTGTAAAGCCATAACAACAGCTGCAAACTTGTTTGCCTGAGCACGTTCCACTCTCAAGTACTGATAATTATAAATTACTCACGGGTTTTGTGTTTTAATGTTGTGGTGCAGGGCTATTTAGCTGGCCCGCGGGCCAAATCCAGCCCTTGAGGCTTTCTTTCTTTTTTTTTTTTTTTTTGCCTTTGACCCCTCGGAAGAACGAAAATAAATAATCATAAAACAGAAAGTTTTCCGTTTTTCCTTTTATTTATGTATTTCGCAGAAAATGTAATGCAAATGATATGTGAATTTCTCGTTTCTTTCTGCGTGTAAGTGTTACATAGAGGGCAAAAATAATGTATGGCTCTTTTGTTAACCTAAGTTTCATAATTCGGCCCTACTTTTAGAGTCGCTGAATAGCCCTGCTGTAGTGTGTGAGCGACTTTCTGAATATTATGGTTGTCATGTATCATGTTAGTACATTTTTTTATAGTGTACCTGTTACCTTAAACTGCAGTCGTCCTTGGCCCCTATAATCATGGACCATTAAGTCTGGGTATAATGAGTGCATTGGGAGAGAGGGTCAGGTGTATATTCTGTACCCAACGCTGAGATTATGCCATAAATAACATTAACCCCTTCACCCAGAGCACGTTGGCTGTGTATTTTACTCCTGCCACCACCACAGGCACCTTATTTATCCCGGGCAGTGGATGGGTTACTGAAGGTTTTGTAAAATAACTTCAGCTCGAAAAGTGTATTAGGAGCTAAATATGATCGTCAGGAGGTAGAAGAATAAAAATCAAAACTGAGCGTCATTGGAGTGAAGAAATTGTACTCGTTATTGGGAACTCTCTCTCTCTCTCTCTCTCTCTCTCTGGTGCTGGTCTCAGTATAATGATGTACTCGTTGCCTCTGTTTCAGGTAACTGTTGCAAATAGCGACGGATAAGTATAAGCGTTAAGAGCACCGCTAAATTTCGGGGTGGTAGAACTAACAATTCATTTATGATTCGGGCATTATTCTTATAGCATAATTAAATGTAAACGTTTCAGGCATAGAATAGTCACCCCAAACATCGGCCGGGTTGATACTATGGTCTATGCAGTTAAGTTTGTATTGGGTATACACATCGGGGCATGGAATATGTATGTGGGGAAGGTGAATGGAAAGGGAAGGAGAGGAGAACGAAAATAAGGTGGAAAAATAAAGTGCAGTATATGTAAGATTGAGGTGTTTAGGGAAGTGATGTCATTACTGATTATGGACACACACACCTCAAGATCCTTGTCTCAAGGTCAGACCTCAAAGGATGCTACGTCGTCAGTACATAGACGGATATACGTATATCTGTTAGAAGATATACTTCAGAGTCTTGGTAATTCCTATTTGGGTCGCCATACAGCATCCAAGGTAGGGGGAGGGAGAGGGATTTCATTTCTCTACTGCCCCCTCATCTACCCCCTTCCCCGCTTTAGTCACCCCTTGTGTCACGCAGGAATACGTGGTGAATAGGCCACCTCTTCTGAAGTACAACAGTTTTGTAAGAGCAGTACTTGCATTCTATTCTTGTGCCCACCTTATAATTTGATTCAGGTTAGGATACATTTTTTTTTTTTTCACACTGAGGAGGGTAGAGGTAGCTTTCATTTAGTTCCTCACCACGGGAAAGGGGGGGGGAGAATCTCCGAATAAAATGATATGATGTTGGCGAAAACAAAGTATAATTGTTTCCATGAAAACGTTTATGATATTTTGTGTAAGGTCATATGAAAATATATGGCGGTGTACTGTTACGAACATCGGTTAACTTATGTATATAAGAAGATTTTTTACTGATAAATAATAACATATATACTTAGGAAGTCATCATGTTCCGGTGATGTGTTATTCATCATGTCTTTGGTCGAGTTTGTAGGCAGTCTGTACATTTAGTTCATGATTACCGGAGTGATTTGGATACAATGTAGTAGATTTTAAGGCAGTGATGTTAAGTATCAGTGTGTTTTTATACGTTCGGTGGCTCGATGATAAGAGTGAGAGTGTTTGATTATATGAGAAGAGCATACAGTATAGCGAACAATGGATGGATCTCTGACGAAACCAGAAAAAAATCATACAAGGCCAGAAAGGGACTGGTCTACAGAAGTAACGGATAAACACCTTCACTGCGAGAAAGTTTGTCCTGATTTTGTCCTTACACCAGACGACGTAATGCAAATCCGGGGAGATCTCTTGCAGTGAAGGGGGGAGGGCTGAAGACTGTTACATCTAATCCCATCTCTTAGAAAAAATATCTAAGCTGAATAAAATAATTCAATGAATAGCAAGAATAAAATGACTTTCGTCCTCGGGCTGAAGAGTGTTTGGAGGATTGTGAGAATGTGACTGTGAGCAAATCAATCCGCGCCTGACAGTCTCCTGGTGGCTGACACGAAAGGCAGTGAGACGTGGACAATCCAGGGACGACACAAGTTACAACTGAAAGTTTTTTGTTATGCCCTTCACCTAAGGACGTTCACCTTCCATTGTGTTTACAGCCTCCGGTGATGTTATTCTGCATAAGAGGTTTCTTGAATAAAGAGTTTGATGGAGCCCTCATTAACCCATTCAGGAAAAGCTTTTTTTTTTTTTTTGTTCAACAATTTTTTAAATGATTTAATTCAGCCTAAGAGTGCCCTTTTCAGACAGAGTTTTTTTTTTCCGGCCTTCATTCATTCCTTTACGTTTGGGGGTATCTCTTAGCTGAGTTAAGTCGTCTGGCGGCAATAAGAATGAAATTCAAAATGATGTCCTTTGGCCAGAGGTGCTTATCTCCTTCAGTACTTGTGATCATTTTTAAATTCAATATAATCGTCTGGTGGTAGCCTAATGGAAATTAAAATATGATGGTAGGCTAATGGAACTTAATATAAAGTCATCGTAGTGTGTCTGAGGAATGCTTGTGGGGTTGGAGACAGGGCTGGAGACAGGGCTGGACAAATGGATAATTGACGGGGGAAAGGAAAAATGGAGATAAAATGTAGTAGATACTGTTAGGACTGCATCCTGGTGGTTTGGACGAGAGGACAAAATGAAAAAATGGTACACATAAATAGTGCATGGAAGTGTAACTGATATTTCTGTACGTGTATTTTTTCCTTTTTTCCCTCCATATTTTAATGCATCCAACACTGCCTCAAGATTGCATACAACGTTTCACTGAGGATGACCCGTTATCTCATGCAGCGCCATTAGATGATGGCACACACATTCACATTTCACTTCTTAGGCGTAACGTACTGGTTGGAGTATTATTTCCTCTGGCCTGAATCTTGTGGTAAAGCAGTGAATAATATATATATTTTTTTTATTAAACTCCACTGAATCTCTTTCTTGCTTCAATAAGGACCGATCTCGCAGACATACAGCAAGCAGTTCAGTCCTACACTAGTCGTCCACGACCGTTTGCTGTTGAGAAGACGAATAAAAAAAAAAAAAAAACATGAAGGATGATAAAGTGTCGTAATCCATGAGGAGGGCGACTTGAACTGATATGCAGGAGAGGAGACGTGCGGTGATTGAGCTACTCTGAGGTACATTTGTCGGAACCTTTTTGGATGAACTGTTGGATAGGCATTGGTAGCAGAAAAACAGACCCATGTCGACAGTCTGGTATCTCCCTGCCTCCAAGCTAATGCCTCCAAGCTAATGCCTCCAAGCTAATGCCTCCAAGTTAATGCCTCCAAGCTAATGCCTCCAAGCTAATGCCTCCAAGCTAAGGGGCGTTACTGATGTTACATTGTCCTTCAGTACAGTGATTTTTTTCAGCATAGGATTTTTTTTTTTTTTTTTTTTTTTTTTTGTGGGGGGGGAGGCCTTTTCTTACTACATGACATGATCTGAATGAGCTTGGGTAAAACCTCTCAGAGTGAAGGGGTTGATGAAGGTTATACTCTTCTAGCCCGAAAGGTCTCACCCAAAGGGAATAAAATCGTCTGCAGGTAGTTTGTATGTAACGAATAACCGTCACCTTGGATAAGGAGATCGTTACCTTTATCCTCGTGACCCACATCCCGTTGCCGCCTCACCAAAAAAATCACCAAGGGCGATTTGCATACCATTTCTCAAATCTTGTCGTACTCTAGATTTCATGATCTGACGCTGGGCTTCCAGTGACAGGCAGTTAGATAATGCATTAAAGAGAGACATACCAGGGACTGCTGCCAGGACCGCAGCCGTTGTTATGTATTTCCTTTTGCTACTATGATTTGAATTCCATCAGCTCTCTCTCTCTCTCTCTCTCTCTCTCTCTCTCTCTCTCTCTCTCAGCAATATTACTGACAAAAAATGATATTTTTGAACAGGAGAGGGTAGATGTCCTGCATTTATTCTCCGACTTTCAGGAGGTTTTCGTACTGTGAATAAAATCTGAACACACACACACACACACACACACACACACACACACACACACACACAAGAGACCTCGGGCTAAAGGGGTTGAGCATCATTATTTTTTACGGGGGGGGGGAGGTAAACAAAAAGACTCTAGCCTCACAGTAATAGCATGCAGTAAGTTTGATATCATACTTTATTATACTGGATAATCCCAATGTTCACTGATGTATATTGCCCATCTCTTGGCGAGGTGTGCAATGTCCTACTAGTAGAAGTCAAAAGTTTGATTCTCAAACCACCCCTCTGCAGCTACTTTGAGAACATCATTATCAGATCTCCGACCACAATGACGCTTTTTCAGACATGCAAACAGATGGTTGTTACTGGAAGTCAGTCAGGTGAGTATGGGGAGTGAGGCAACAACTAGTATCCACACTGCTGTACAGCTGCCATGACAATTTGGCAGGTGTGAACTGACTCTGTCTTGGTGGAGGACGATGCAACGACGGATTTTACTCCTTTCTCTTTGACAGACTGGCCCAGGCGCTGTGCATGGACAGCATAATATTCACCATTCATCGTAGTATCACTAGGTGGGTAAGTCAATATGAATGTTGCCTTGACTTACCCAAAAGACAGTGGCCATGATCTTGGTGGATATTATCGTCTGAATTTCTGGGCGTTCGGAGATCCAAGGTGATTCCACTCCATGGATTCCTGTTCCTTTCTAGGTCGTAGTAATGTAACAATGTTTCATTGCAGATTACCAATGTGAAGGGGAAATAATCTGTGCTGTGATTAATATTGGCCAAGAGAAATCGGCTTATTGTCACCCTGATCTCCTCCATTCAGTGCGTGTGCATTCTTGTGATCCATGTTTCACAAACCTTGGACATATTGAAATGATGGTTTAGGATATATACAATGGATCCATGTGACAAGAAAGTTCTCTGTTCAAACTCAGCAACTGGAATTCCCGTGTTTTCCAAGACTGTGTGAAGGATACATGTACAGGCCTTCCTATACTCTCTCTACCCTGCTTAAAGTCTCTGACTCATCGTTTAACAGTGGCATAGATGGGACAGAGTCTGCATTTGCTGCACACATGCGTTCTTCGATTCTTTGTCGTTTCGAATCTTCAAGACTCAGTAATTTATTCACAGCTTTTGTATTCAGTTCCTTTTTTTTCTTCTCTGTGTCGTGGGGTACCAAGCGCCAAAGCTCATAAGAATAAAACTTGGATGTGTGAAATGCCCATCACTAAGGATAGTATATTTTAGAACAGTGGTACACGTTACCACACTCATTAACCTATTATTTCATGAACTGCGTTAGGCTAAAAAAAAAAAAAAAATGGCCTCTCCTCATACATACTGGCAGTGTGACCAGGCAGGCTTACATAAGTTCTACTCCGTATTTTAGCAGTTAGTTTTCCTGCTGTCATTCATTCGGAAATTCTTCCATTTTGGCCATTCTCCGGACGGAAATACGGTGTCCCTTTATTTCTTACTGCATATTTTACAACATCGTGATCCATTTTCAGGTCTTTGTTGTGGACATTCAGTCAACGTTTTTATTTCTTTGCTTAACTGCATAATATTCATTCGGGAATCCGAACTGTAGTCCCCTTATTTAAGAAGCCACTATCTACGCAGCCGAATATTATTTGTTTGCAAATTTCGAAAATATGTTCTTTGCCACTTTGTTCCTTATCTGACTCTTAGACTGTTTTATTCCTGCTAACTTCAGAAGACTATATTTTACGAGACATTTTGAAATAGAGATCAGAGTCTGATTTCATTAACGCCTTTGTCATTAGAGATCCTTTCTACGTTGTACAAAATCATCTGCATGTAAATGAAAATGTCATCGTAGTGAATGATTTATCCGCAACTGTAACAATAACCGTCCTTTTGTGGCCCAAAATAGGACTGGACAGTCTTCTGAAAGAGAGAGTCAGTTTCCAACAAATTACCTTTCCTAATTTGTTAAAATTTACACAGCCTGACTACCATGTCAGATGCACAATGAGCAGCTTCGTTGTCAATCAGTATTATTGGTCACCGGAGCGACCGAAGCGAGTGGACTTGGCCACATAATTTTTTTGGTCAGTTTTTTATTATACATAAAAAATTCCATTTTAGTTGTTCTTTGGTTCATTCATTTCTAGTACTATATGATCAAGAAGAAATTCCATCTTGCTATATGAACACGTAAAAATTCAATATAGGAGGTGATTTTACCGTCACCTGCACTAGTCCTTTCGGGACTTTGGCGAAAGCTTTGCCATTGCACTTGACATCTCTAAGGCTTTCGATCGAGTCTGGCATAAATCTTTAATTTCCAAACTGCCTTCCTACGGTTTCTATCCTTCTATCTGTGCCTTCGTCGCTAGCTTCCTTTCTGGTCGTTCTATAGCCGCTGTTGTAGACGGCCATCGTTCTTCTCCTAGATCTATCAACAGTGGTGTTCCTCAGGGCTCTGTCCTATCACCAACTCTCTTCCTTTTATTCATCAATGATCTTCTAAGCTGTACATCTAACCCTATCCACTCATACGCTGATGACTCCACCCTTCACCTTTCCATTCGGTTCCCGCAACGCCCATCTCAACAGTTACTTCAACAAACAAGGGATGAGGCTATGGCACACCTAATGTCTGACTTGGCTCGTATCTCTGACTGGGGTAAAAATAATATGGTTGTTTTTAATGCATCTAAGACTCAGTTCTTACACCTATCAGCACGACAGAATCTTCCACAGGTATACCCACTAATGTTTAATAATATTCATCTTAGTCCTGCATCATCCTTGAACATGCTTGGGGTTTCATTTACTCGGGACTTATCTTGAAAAGATCATATTACATCTCTTGTAAAATCTGCTTCCAAGAAATTGGGTGTGCTAAGCCGACTCCATTCCTTCTTTACCCCTGCACAATTGTTGACTCTGTACAGGGGTTTTATCCGCCCCTGTGTGGAGTACACCTCTCATGTGTGAGGAGGCTCCCCACATACAGCTCTTCTGAATTGGGTGGAGTCAAAGGCTTTTCGTCTCATTAACTCTCCTCCTCTTACTGACTCCCTTCAACCTCTGTCTCTTCGCCACACTGTTGCATCTTTATCTCTTTTCTATCGCTACGTTAATGGTCACTGCTCCTCTGAACTGTCTGCTTGCATTCCTTCACCTCTTCGACGGGCGTGTAGCACCCGTCTGGCAGCAAACTCTCATCCATTTTCTGTCCAACTCTCTAATGCAAGAGTTAACCTTTACTCCCAGTCTTTCATTTATGCAACAGGTCAACTCTGGAACTGTCTCCCTCTGTCTGTATTTCCTGCTGCCTATGATCTCCACTCTTTCAAACGCAGTGTGTCCAGGCATCTCAAAATGATCGGATCTTGAATTTGGCTTTCTATTGTATTTTATTTTTCTCTTGGAGGGAACTGTTACTGCGGGCTCATGGCCTTTGGTTCCCTCTTCCTCGCATAAAAAAAAAAAAAAAAATCGGATAAAATCCTTATTTATGAGTCAATTATCCTCAAATTTTAACTGGAGATTCCTCTAAGCATGGTACATATGGGAAAATGCCCAAATCCTAAAAATCAGGCCACTAGGTGGGGGAATATATTTACATATTTTGAAAGTTGTCAAAAATTCCTACAAAATCAAGTGAAGGCGTCCATGGGATGGAACTCTGGTCACCGGAGCGAGGTGGCCACCAATTTAACAGCTTCACCACAAATATTTTTCCGGACAAGATGGTGGTTACCTCACTCCGGTGACCAGCGTTCTACCCTGTGGACGCCATCACTTGATCATCGTGGGATTGAGGGAGGGTCCCTTCATATTTTGTCAAAACTGTCTTATGTTCACACTTATCCAGCCTGTCCTTGAAAGCACCAGTTCTCCTGATGATTGTTTTCCGCAATTAAGCACAATAAAAGGTTTCAACCGCGTACTTCTTCCTTTCAAAGTTCTCTGATGTGTGAGGCAGTGCATTGGTGTCATGTTGTTTGCTTAACAAAAGCAAGAAGTTATGTGACTTCTTTTAGTTGTTTTTATATTTGAACTCTGTACTGATATTGTTTCTGTCTCTAACCAGTACTATTGTCTTTTTCATTTCTTATTTTTTATTCAAGTAGTTATATAACTGACTTTATATCCTCCTCAGTGTCCAGGTTGGCTTGCATTCACTTACTGTACTAAACCATCCATGTTTACTTTATCAGATTAATGCTTACGTTTCATTAACTGTTGGCAGTGCTTGTTTTTCTCCTCTCTCTCTCTCTCTCTCTCTCTCTCTCTCTCTCTCTCTCTCTCTCTCTCATTCTGGCAGATTAATACTTGCGCCCCCTTCAATTTTTCGACTCTAAGTTTCGAGTTCATTACATGCTTTTCTTAATCGATGGGCTCTTCGCACATATACCACATTGTTCTTGAGCACTGGAGTTGTATTCTCTCTCTCAGCTAATTAAAGTAATACGAAATCCACTATAATAATATGAGGCCTTCCTCAATAAGTGAATGAGTTACGTGTATTATCCAGTCTGTTATTGTATGTTGAAAACGTTTTTAGTCAAGTATACCTTCTCCGGTATAATCCGAATTTATTCTCGAGTATGTTTACGGCACCAAGCCGCCAAGGCTTCTTCTTTATTAACTACTAATGTGCAAGGCACGGTTCATTCACTTTCACGGTAATTTAATTCTGCATGCGTGTCATAATATTTCATTTTCATTTTGGTAAGCTCCCAGAGTTAAAGGGTGGCATGTAGTGTGCGTTTAAAGGTAAGTTAAAATACTGCTGCACAATCCACACACCCTCCTAATTCACAGTTCTTCTTCATTCTCACTCTTTCCTATCCTTCTTCGTCCAGTACAAATACTTGTCCATTGTGTGCGTGCGTGCGTGCGTGCGTGTGTGTGTGTGTGTGTGTGTGTGTGTGTGTGTGTGTGTGTGTGTGTGTGTGTGTGTGTGTGTGTGTGTGTGTGTGTGTGTGTGTGTGTGTGTGTGTGTGTGTGTGTGTGTGTGTGTGTGTGTGTGTGTGTGTGTGTGTGTGTGTGTTATTAACCCCCCTCAGAATCTCAAAGACCAAACCTGGCTTTGTGTGTACATTCCATAAATATAGAAGTGAAAAAATTCTTTTTGTGGAATACCTTACTGTACAGTGGGCTTACTTTCGTATCATACCACTGCCGCGGGCACAGCCAAGGTAGGTGGGGCGGGGGGCCCAGACGCATAGTTCCGTTCTGTATGCGTATGCGTCTCCCCACCTGGAACCCTCAGGCAGGAACGAGGCTCGCCTCGTGGTTTCAGAATTAGCTATAGGTTTTTCTCGAAAAAATGCTCAAAGTGTTTCTCAGACAAAATTGCTTTTATCTAGAATTATTGAATTTAACCTAACCTAACCTATCCCACCACTGCTGCTCGGCTGAGGTGGCTGGCTGTGGTATTGAGACGAATACCCATACAGAACGGAAATATGCGGCCTGGACCACCATTTTTCTAACAGAAGCTGAACGTTAAGTTAGTTATAAAGTTTATTTTCATAATTCAATTTATCCTTTCAGGTATTGATATGTGTTTAACGAGTTGGCTAATTATCTTTTTAAGATTAGATAATTATTCCCAGGCAGCTGCATCTTAAGAATAATGACAACCAAAATTCAAGCCACCCTTCATAACCTTCCCATTGTGGTAAAGGCATTCAGCAAATAGTGACCACCACACCCCCACCCACGACACACAAGCATGACTGTGTCTGAGCACATATGGTTCTCAAAAGCCTATACTGGTGTAGCATTGTGGGTGAGAGAGGAAAAGAAATAAATTCAAATTGCTGAATCAAATCGGTTGAACAGAACTTAAAGTACGATCAAAGACAAAAGTCGTGCCCTAAAATCAGGTGAAAACATCTGTCGAAAGGCTAAAGTTTTGGTGCGTTCTGCTATGTGCCATGCGAACGGTTGGTAGCACTGTCTTATTGCCAATTGCTCCAGGTGAGAGCCAGTGGATGAGGGCATATTTTTCATAACTAGAAGAAATACATTCATATAGCTGTGTTTTTTCGGCCGCTAAATTTACTTGATACATGTATGAACAGTTTCTTATCTGTTCTCTTTCTTATACCATGTTAGGAACACTGAAATTCAGTTAGCTAACGATATGTCCGGATTTTGGTTCTATGTCTTTGTTACTTAACTTTTGCTTAGCTTAAGTTGGCAATTATAAGCTGTGATTTTCATTATCTGTCATCAAACAACGTTGTTACATATGACGATAGGAGTTACTAAGTGGCGAAGTGAATCCCACAGGCTGGAGTTTGAACACATAACCCAGAAGACTGAAGTCTACGCACAACTATTTATATGCTTCATTCTAGCTGCAGTTCGTCTCTACGGAATAAGCACTGATTACAGGTGCTACCTTCCAACCTTGTGGTGGAAGGTATTGTATTTGTGTGGTAACATTAGGGCGACCTGAACAACAACAACTGTCCATTAAATATATATATATATAGATATATAGATAGATAGATAGATAGATAGATAGATAGATAGATATAGATATAGATATTATATATTATATATATATCTATATCTATCTATCTATCTATCTATATATCCATATATATACCTATATATATACATACATATATATATATATATATATATATATATATATATATATATATATATATATATATATACATAAATATACATACTGTACATTATATATATATATATATATATATATATATTGGCTATCGGCCATACGTTGGCTATTATGCTACATAGAACAATTTTTTACAATCAAAATAGACAAGCCACCAGGACGAAGAAAACTGCAGACCTACGGACTCACTGGATGAAGCGAAAAAGACACATGGGGCAGACGGACAAAGACTACGCTGTACTGGAGGTGGAAGCGTAGTCGAAATTGGAAATAGATTGGACGGTCTGGAGGATGCTGCCGAGGATCTTTACCTCCTCGGGGTCTGTGACAGTTAGAAGGGACCCCCGGGGCAGCTCACTGAAATTCCCCCTTGCAGTACTCCATTGCATTGCTTGCCACTAGTGCAGCGCAGCATTGCCACTGCTTGAAAATTTTTTCAAGATCTTGAAAAATGGACCCCAAACCTTGAAAGCTTCAAGAAAAACGTAACATACATAAAAATCTTGAAAAAATGCAAAATGTTCACATTTTCTCTTTAACTTCTTTTGTTTTTACCTTTTTTCCGCGTGTGATATCACTAGCTGAATGAAGCAGAGAAAATCAGTCATATGACTGTAGAGAACTAATTAATTTGATGATTTTGTGTTAAATAACTTAACAGTGTATTGCTATTATTATTTAAAATGGCCGCCAAACCGCCAACCCTGACATCTACAGGCTGCCTGCATAAGCACTCCCATTTCTTGCTGTGTGCGTGGTGGCCCGTTGTTGATCCAGTCTCTTGTAAATGTATGTCCCACCGTGCCCCAGTGAGTTAAGAAAAACTACCTTGCCCGGGCAGAGTCAGACGAGGTGTTGTTTTTGGTCGAGTTTGTTTGTTTGTTTCTTTGTTTATTAACAACATTACGGAAAAACGACCGAATGAAATTACGTTAAACTTTCAGGATATTTGGGCACTGGTCCCCAAAGAAAGTGACAAAATTTTGGAGGTAATAGAGGGACCCTGAAAGGTCAAAATCAAGGTCACTGATTTTCAGCGGACTATTACTTGAAAACGGTTAAAGACAGAGATATTTACCATTATGAACATACAGGAACCCGTAATATAGGCTTTCATTTGTCATCAAGATTTTCGACCTTGAATGACCTTGAAAGGACAAACTCAAGAGCAGGGGGCTATAACTCGAAAATGGTTGAAAATAGAGATATACCTGTATTTACTGTTATCAGCATATAAGAAATCCCATATGGATTTTTGATTGGTTCCTTGACCTTTGACCGTAAGTGACCTTCAAAGGTCAAACTCAAGGTCACGGATATTCATGGGGCTATAACTCGAGACTCGTTGAAGATAGAGATATTTACTGTTGGCAAGATATACGAAGTCTCATATGGGCTCTCATTTGGCACCAAGACCTTTGACCTTGATTGACCCTGAAAGGTCAAACTCAATATCACGGATTTTTGCGGGGCATAACTTGAAAATATTTGCGCCATTACCTTAAACTTTAACTGTGCACTGACACTAAATGGCGGAAACGAGTCAGTATTTAACAGCAATAAAATAACTGCTGTCGGGCGAGGTTTCTTGTGCCAGGCACCACTTTTTTTTTTTTTTAATAACACAAAATTATTTTCTTCAACTAAGGAAAAGCACGCGTACTGAAACTCAAAACAGTTAAACTCAACATTGTTTTTCGTATTTTATTTATACCTTGAATTGTATGTATTTTTATCTGGGGACCTCTGAACCGAATATTATAGTGAGTTTGTTGCCAATCTGGTATCCTGAATTAAAATGAAGCTTCTGCTTATTCAGTCATTTGTCACATTGAACGTGCTCCCCTGTTGATAAAGTACCTTTCAGAACAAATCTATATGATGTAGTAAATTGAGCAGTATTCAAATCTGATGGTCAGATAAGTAACACTTTTAGAAATTCAAAAATTCACGGGAAAATAATTTAAATAAATACAGGGCAGGATACAAGGAAAGTGAATCAAGGACGGTGTGGAGTAAGGACGTCTGTTGATAACAGGGAAGAAGAAAATAAGGTGGCACGTGAGATGGTAAAACCTGATAAAGGGTAATGAGATAGACGACGAGTGAGGTAAATGAACCGGAATGATAGACAATTCTCCAAAAACAACTGGGAATAAGTCAGTGAAATGAGATGAAATGAAGGGCCCCAGATTCGAGGAAAACAAGCCCACCTCCCTCGTATAGCCACGCCGGAACAGAATTTCCTTGAAAACACCGACTGCACCCTGGACGAGAATAAAGGCGAGCGAAAAAAGTGGCATCTTAAGTGATATAAATGTCGTTTTGAAACATTTAAAAAAAAAAAAAATCCTTCGTTTAACCCTATACAGGGTTACAGGAGAGGTATAGGAGTTGAGAGGGCAACGGTAAGATGGTTGGAAGAGGGTGGAAAGGGAGACTAAAATGGAAACGGAAATGTGAGAAGTTATAGGAAGGGAAAGCTGAGAGCGGGAAAAGTTAAATAATACTGACAGAAATAGCAGAACAGACGGTTGGCAAATGAGCAGTGAAAGAAACTGGTCGGGGAAATGAGTGAGGAAGATGAACTGCAAAGGATGAAGATGTGGATGAGGGAAAGTGTGAAGAAAAATTGATATAAAGAAGTAGAAAAGGCAACGAAACCCCTAAGAATGAAAGAAAAGCATTCGGGAGCTGAATGCTAACCGTCCGGCAAATAAAGCAAAGGTACTAAACCATTTGTGAAGAAAAATTGTAAAAGTCTACGGTATTCAGTCACCGTATTTCACTAAAAGCCAATCCATAATAAAGAAACTAGGTGACCTTTGGTAGGCATTTTGGTAACCTTGACCTTGACCCAAAGTGCCCATTTTCGAACTCGTCCAAGATTTTGGCCATATCTTGATACCCTGAAGGTTTCATGTTGATAGATCGAGCCGTTCATGAGATATAATGTAACAGAGACAAATACACACACACACACACACACACACACACACACACACACACACACACACACACACAAAGACTCATTATCGCTCTGCCTTGCTAAAGGCGGGCGATAATAAAAACATGGATTACAAGCAAGCGAGAAGAGAATATACTGCGTGGAAATAAAAAACAGATGAAGCGAAAGAGAAAGTGTAGAACACTGTCAAGGGATAAGGAAAGGACCGATGGATGAGACAAAAAACTAATCTGGTGTGTGAAACGGAGTAAAGGCACTGAGCTGTATAGTATGGAGAGGCTATCTCAGCCGCGGGCGTGTGATTTTGGCAGGCATATTGAAACACTAGCACTCAAATTCAAATTCAAAT
Source organism: Coenobita brevimanus (assembly GCF_032717465.1). Lineage (NCBI taxonomy): Eukaryota > Metazoa > Arthropoda > Malacostraca > Decapoda > Coenobitidae > Coenobita > Coenobita brevimanus. Next base: position 3,329,241 of record NC_137057.1, read on the forward strand.
ACTTTATTTCCACTAAGCAGTGATTATAAAGATACTCTCGTCGCTTATAATACAAAAAATATATATGGATTATGTTTTTTTCTGCCTAGTTCGACGAATTATATGGGGTACATTTAGCCAGTGAGTATAAAACGACGCCATAGGTTGCTGCAGTGCAGTACTTACCCTTCATGGCACTATCCATGTCATGAAACCGAATGTCCAGATTGATAAGGGCCGGAAGAAACATGGAAATATCTACAAGAGAGTGTAAACAGAAGAGAACAGGACATGGAGAGAAAGACTGGAGGTAAATGGGCCCGTTTTAGTGGCCTCATTCACGCAGGGATACTGAGGAAGAATCTCCCGCCCCACCCAAGGGTGCAGTAATGTTACAGAATTAGCAACAAGATATATTTCTTACTTGTTAAATGTAATGCCATCTCTCTTTGATGAATTCCTGTACCCATTTTTGCATCCTAAAGCTGCACAGCTGACCATGGCACTATATATTACGGAATCATCGGCTGCTTTCAAAAACCCAACGAACACCTCAGTTCAAAAACAATGGTCATCAGGCGTGGTGTAACCTGGCTGCTGCTACACCAGCGCCGCCCTGGCGGCGGCTACATGAATTACGCTGTGTTACCAATGAGAAAGACTCTGCATATTATAGAGCTCAGTGTGTAAAAGTCAGAGAAAAGAGAACAGATAAAATGCTAAAGGAAAAGAGGTTGTAAATATAAAAGAACCAAAGAGCGTGAAGGCGGGGTACGTGCAGCGAATGTGGTGAAGTAGGACAATGATGCTACTAATGAGAGAGAGAGAGAGAGAGAGAGAGAGAGAGAGAGAGAGAGAGAATATCGTGCAATGAAGGTACAGTAAGAGTGTTTTACATCCCCAGCAGTAATGGTATATTCCAGTTATTAGGCTACAGTACATGTTAGGCTGCTGATCAGACCGTAAGGTATTGATTCCCAACCTGAGTGTCAAAGGGCTCGACAAATAATTTCATTTATGTTGTCTTCTTTGAGCTTAGTACCCTACTGGAAATTGTTAACATTATTTTTTCTTGGGGGGGGGGGTAATTTGACTTGAGACTGGTGTGAATCTGTTTATGTGTCAGTTTTGACCACTATCACGGCAAATCAGAAGTCAGGGCATTAAGCAAACTGAAACCTATAAAAATCTACATGTAGAATGTAAGAAGCATTGCAAAAGATGAGAAACTTGATGCTTTCATGACTGAAGTAAAAAGCATTAATTGGGATATTGTATGTCTGAGAGAGATTCACATGAAAAAAAAAGATTAATCCAGCCCCAAGACAGGAACCACCTATTTTACTACAGAGGAATGGAGAATGAAAGAGTTAGTGGTGTAGAATTTCTAGTTAACAGAAATTCTGCCGAGAACATTGTTAAATTCAACAGTGTGTCAGACAGATTAACATGAACTGTAATTATACGAGTACTGTGCAAATTATACATCCTGAAAGCAATAGTAAATGCACACACTTATTGAAGTACAAAATAAGAAACAGAAATATTCTATGACGACATCTCCTAGACCATGGAAGAAGAAGAAAAGACCAGAATTACAGTGCTCACGGGAGACTCCAATGCAAAAGTTATCAAACTCAACAATGGAGAAACATGTATGAGGAAATTCGGAGTAGGAGACCGGAATGAAATAAGTGAAATCGAATAAATTTTGTTGAAATTAATAACGTGAGAATAATGAAGACCTGGAGCAACCCAAATGGAGAAACAAAGAAGGAAATCGACTTCATTATAGAAAAAAAGAATAATGTGATTAGTGATGTTGCAATTATCATCAAAGTAAATAAAGGAAACGACCTTAGAATGGCGGGTTGCACAGCCAGGTTCAGTTTCAGAAGTGGAAGGAAAAAATTTATTTGAAGATATGACCAGTAGAGAACACATCTGAGGCTCTAAGTTATGTTGAGTGTGTCATTTGATGAGCTGAATAATATACCAACAACAGTGTTAAGGGAATCAGTGGACGTAGTAGGGAGAGAAATTCAATCAAACCAACAATTATTAAATAACGACCTTTGAGCCCATGAGAAGAATGCAGATGACAATGAACACATAGAAAAATGAAATAAAACGAGCAGAGTGAAATTATCTTGTAAGAAACAGATAGAGCAAAGAAAAAGAAGAGAGAAACAAGGATGAGGTAAAAGGAACCACAGAAAAGGGTGAAGTCTGGAACAGGTCCGAAGAAAAATGGCACTACGAAGGCAATAAAATATTTCGGTAAAAAAAAAAAACTGTACATACACATGTTTGGGGGCTCCTGGCCTTTGGTTCCTTATTCCTTGCATTATATATATATATATATATATATATATATATATATATATATATATATATCCTATGTATTTTTATTTATCTCTGACCGCTCGCTTTCCTTCTGTCAGATTTATTCTTCCGCCATGGACTGTAGTTACTTTTATCCACTATCACCTATCACCTCACACCTCTCAAATACTATACAAGTTCTTAGTGTCTTCTGGTAAATTACCAATATGCTGGGAATCGAACCAGGGACTCTCAGATGAGAGCCAGGCAGTATACCACTACACCACGACCAGGTAAAAGTTAACTCACGTTGTCACAATCTTGTAACCAACGTCCCTCCGCCCCCACTGTGGGCATCAAGAGGATGAGTTAACCCCCTGGCACTCGGGCAAGTAGATGCTTTTAATCTATCCCAAGCACTTACGGCAAGTCAGAATGAAGGGAGAACCTGTATTGTACACAGGAAAAATCATCTGGTAAATTACCAATATGCTGGGAATCGAACCAGGGACTCTCAGATGAGAGCCAGGCAGCATACCACTACACCACGACCAGGTAAAAGTTAACTCACGTTGTCACAATCTTGTAACCAACGTCCCTCCGCCCCCACTGTGGGCATCAAGAGGATGAGTTAACCCCCTGGCACTCGGGCAAGTAGACGCTTTTAATCTATCCCAAGCACTTACGGCAAGTCAGAATGAAGGGAGAAACCTGTACTGTACACAGGAAAAATCATCTGGTAAATTACCAATATGCTGGAAATCGAACCAGGGACTCTCAGTTGAGAGTCCCTGGTCGTGGTGTAGTGGTATGCTGCCTGGCTCTCATCTGAGAGTCCCTGGTTCGATTCCCAGCATATTGGTAATTTACCAGATGATTTTTCCTGTGTACAGTACAGGTTTCTCCCTTCATTCTTAGTGTCTCCTTACACTGGTATTGTTCTTTATAAGTCACATTTTGCTTATCTCCGTAACATCTGCCTTTTCTTTCTAATTTTACTTTGAACACTTGTCTCATCTCTTGCGATTTCCCTTCTAATATTCCCCTTACCTCTTCAGCTTCATATTTACTTTCTTGATGCATGTGTTTCCTGCTTCAGCTATTCTCGCACTTGCCTTATCCCCTTCCCCTCTTACATCATATTCTCTCCACACTTTCTCTGTATGTCTTCCCTTACTAGACTGGATTTAGCAGCACCTGATTCCACCTCTCACCCCTCCGACACCCATGTCCTTTCCAGGTGACTCAGCACCCATGACCCCATCCCACCACCCACCCTACTGTTCTTCCCAGCAGCAGGCTCCATCATCTTCATTCATCCTATTGTCTTCCCTTCCCCCAGTCAACTGCTGCCCCTCCCACTCAGTTATAGGCCTGGCGTGAATGAATTCCCCTAGACAAAGCTACCGTTGGTTTACAGGTCCTTCCTATTTCCTGCATTACAATACCGATGTTGATGCCAAGTGATATCGCTCTGTCTGTCCGAATCGACCCATTAACCGCAGGCAAGCAGTCGCCCCTGCAGAGCCGACCCGTGCAATAAACCGATAGTGGTTTGGTTCATGGATGGGTGATGCATTTAAATTTCTCCACGTACTTAACAGTGACACCAACGTAGGCTCCACATCACCCCGTTATTTGATTATATGGCAGTATGGTTTCCCCCAGCACTGGAAATAACTTTTGGGGATACAGAACTGCTTTAGACTTGTTATTCAGAGTTTAGTCCCCCAAGGAAGAAGTAGGCAGCACTACATCAAGTAAGTGGATGATGGTGGCATAACGTACCACTGTTACTAAACAGTAAACTATCTCAAGACATCGCCCTCTCCTCCATGTCTCCCCTTCCTTACTACTTCCCCTTCCTCCTCCACCCCGTCCATGCATCCCCTCTGCATCCTTCCCACACTTGTCTCTCATCCAGCTGATTCCATTCCACATACCACCTGACTCCGAGGAGAATTTGCATTCGATCTTCCAATATTAAAATTATATATATATATATATATATATCTATCTATCTATCTATATATATATATATATATATATATATATATATATATATCTATCTATCTATCTATCTATATATATATATATATATATATATCTATCTATCTATCTATCTATCTATCTATCTATATATATATATATATATATATCAGAGCAATAGCAAGATGCTTTGGTGGGGTCAGGGACAGGTAAGCTTCCTAAACACAGAAATAATAGATGATACTCATAACCGGGTAAGAAACAAATTTAGTTCCACAGTTTGATTGCCGAAGAATGTTTTGTTAGCAGAGATCGGATTAAAACGTTGTTTTTTAGGCCATTTTAGTTTTTTTATGTTATGTATTTTCACCAAAATGTGATGGAAAAACCAAAAGATGTGGTTTTAATCAGTGCTTTATTTCCGTGAAAAATTCAGGAAAACAAAATCAGAAATGATACACTACCAATCCTGCACCAAGGAGAGGGGGGGGGCAGGGGTGGATTCTCCCTGAAATCTACTGATATTTCAAAACAATAGCTTTATATAATATTGAATGATCAGTTGATCACTGTCAGCAAGCCATAAACTGAAATTAAGTACATATAGCTAAAAAAAATGAAAAAAAAAAAAACAAACGGAAAGGAACACATGATAAACTTTTCAATTAGCTAACGATTCCCCCTGAAATGAAATTCTGGCTACAGACATGTATACAAAACATAGTACTATAATATATATATAGCTCAGACTGCTGAACGATTGTAAAAGCAATTTGTAACCATGATTGTGTTTAGATTTTCTTCTGCAAGACACTGTCTTCTGTCAGTGAACACATTTTTATAGACTGAAAATACCGTGTGGATAGTGAAGGAGGGTGGTGTCGTCTAAGGACGGTGGCAGGGACCTGAGCCGCTGCTGCAAGGCAACCAACCTGTCTCGTCCACGTCCATGGTGGCAGATGTGGCGAGTCATTACCAGAGACCGGATAAAATTGTTGTAATTTAGGCCATCAGATATCATAATTTATTTATTTATTTTTGCGAAAAACACTTTTGTGTGAAAAAATATTTTTATGTACTTCTCATATTTCCCCGATCTCTGGTTATTAGTCATCGCCTCACTCCAGAGCTGGAGTGTTTTCTGTAGCTTTTCTCGTTTTTTCTTCTTCATTCCATTTTTTTTCTCTTTAGGATTCGTAGAACTGTGCCTGATACACTTGCCTATAGCAACTAAAGCCATTGATTGATTCTCATCACCACCAATTAGCTAAGATTCGAAGATGGTGCCCAATTAATTAAAAAAAGAGGATTTTTCTGTATACAATTAATTGAGGCACTTACGGATCAGAACGTGCACTTAAGTATCATTTGATAGATGGATATTTAAAAATGCCTTATATCATGAATATGAATGTTAGCACGCAATAACAGCGTGGGTGGAGAGCGAAAGGGCAATTATATCCAAATAGATATAGGACACATCAGAAAGCTCCCCGAAATTTGCCCTCAGTTGGTAGATGCCGCAACTAATGCATCCATGGCACCAGCCCTGCTCCCCTGCCATTCACTAGCATTTTTTGTGGCAAGTTGTTTCACTTGTGTATACTTTATCGAAGTCCTGTGTCATGGCTTTGTTGGAGCAGAATTTGTCTAGCCCTTTGTACCTGTTAAATAAACCTACTTGATTTAGGCCAACATCAGTGACTCCCTAATACTTATATTGATGCCAGCGTTAATAAAAGGTTTAATGTGTTGATGTCTTGTGAGTTGTGCATATACGAGCATGACAATGGTTACTAAACGTGCCACCTCCAGATGAACGGAGTAAGACTTCGTGTCACTGTATTGGCCATTTGGAAGCTACAGTGTGTGTGTGTGTGTGTGTGTGTGTGTGTGTGTGTGTGTGTGTGTGTGTGTGTGTGTGTGTGTGTGTGTGTGTGTGTGAAGGCTGTGCGTGTGTTCCCTTTGTAATGGAAGGTGTTTCTTGGATTTTTTTGAGGAAAGGACTGTGAGAGCAGCGTGGGATGGAGGAAACTGGGAAAAAGAACGTGCGAAGAGGAGCAAACTTTTACCCTCTTAAACACCTACCCATTGTGCCTCGATTCCGTTTTCTTTCCAGTTTTCTCCCAACTTTTCTAAAGTGATATACAGAGTTTTTGTTTCCAATTTATTTTTTTACTTCCGTGCTAGTCTTATGTTTGTCTCTGATATTACTACTACTACTACTACTATTACTATTATTACTACTACTACTACTATTACTATTACTACTACTACTACTACTATTACTATTACTACTACCACAACCACAACTATTATTATTATTATGATGACTATTACAATTCTTATAATAATTATTGTCGGTATTATCATTATTACTCTAGACTACATCTATCTATCTATATGTCTATCTATCTGTCTATCTTTATCTATCTATCTTTCTGTCTATCTAACAATCTATCTATCTATACACATCTATCTATCTGTGTCTATATATATATATATATATATATATATATATATATATATATATATATATATATATATATGTTGCCAGACGCCTTAATCCACTAAGGGGTGACCACAAACAAATCGCCTTCTTTTTGTATTTGGGGGCGCCTATCATCCATCCATTTAGTGAGGAGGTACTCTGTTTTAGGGTAGCTCCACACTGAGTGGCAAGCCAAATGATTTCCTCGCAAGCAGGAAATCATTTACAACGCTGGGCGAGAACCTTTTAAACAACCAACACGTGTTCCCTACGTGACAACAAGTGGGCTTGCGGAGGGTTAGTCCCCCCTCCCCGGGAAAACAAATAATATATATATATATATATATATATATATATATATATATATATATATATAGATGATCACCATCAAATGTACTAAATTGGTCTCTGGATTACAGGACCCGGATTTACTAAACTTCCGTAGCGAAGATACGGACAGAAGTCTTTCGTATCTCACCGAGATATAGAAACTTTTGCTGTGCTGGTGTTTACTAAATACTCTCCTGTTACATACGATGACAGAAGCCCAAAGATGGTCGGAGGTCTTCTTAAACTCATTGGTGCATTTCATTATATTCCTTTCAATTGAATCCATGGTAATGCTCTCCTTCCAGTCTGCCCTCCATTTCTTTTTACAGATATTTTTCTCACTATCTTCCTCCTCACCTCACTGTCCACCTATCCCCTGAAATCCGTCCCCTTTCTCAGAAGGACTTTTCTTAAATGACCAACAACGGCATCAATGTATTTCTTACATGAATAAGATTCTCCAAAAAGATATCATGTACACTATCATATTCGCTTTCTTACATCTCTTGCTTTATTGTTCTCACTGCTACTATTGGCTTCTGCTGTAGTTTTTAGTTACTTTCTTGTGGGATTGTTTTTGTCTTTTATTCTTACACATTTGTTTACCCTTCCTCAGGTCTCTCTTTTCCCACGCGTCTCCTTTACTGTTTTGCTCCACCACTGCAGTCCAGCACCTCAGTTTTTACATTCTTTTTTTCTTGTATGGGCTAAGTCTCTTATTTTTCGTATGGGAGAGAGGAGCTGTTTTGTTGAAGGTATGCGCGCGCGTTTTGTGTGTGTGTGTGTGTGTGTGTGTGTGTGTGTGTGTGTGTGTGTGTGTGTGTGTGTGTGTTTCTGTCCGTGTTTGTGTCTGTCTGAACAAAATTACTGAAAGATTTTATTCAGTTTTCGACAAAATTGGTGGAAGACATGAGGTATGGCCAAGGAGTTGCTTTTTTTTTTTTTTTTTAAATAATGTTTCAAAGGTACTGGTTACCTGACAAGAAGGCTAATATTTGGTGGCGGATTCAGGGTAATGCAAAGATGAAGGATTCGACTTTGATGAGAACAATAAATTAGCCGAAGGCCAAGGCCACAACTCCACAAGGCAAAGCCAAATGTTGAGGCCACAAATGTTAGTATAAAGAGTTTTGATCCGATTTAGACCAAACATGGCGAAAGGGATGAGGGTAAGACAAGGACAGTGGCATTGATTTTATCAACACTCAGTCATAGGTGAAGGTCACAGGATAATGTCAAAGGTCAAGGTCATATGACATTAGCAAAAAAAAAAAAAAAAATCTATGCGATGTAGATCAAACATATTGGACGGATTTGAGGATAAGAAAAGGGAGAACAATAGGTCAAAGTGTGGGTCATATGGTCAGGCTATATCGATCAATAGACCATTTGTTGGGCACCGATGTCACCCTCATATGTTAACCTAAACATTTTGCTCTTCCATTTATTCTCTTAATTTATTTCACGTACATCGTATTTTCTGTCTTCCCTCAAGACTCAAGTGGTTAATAATTCCTTCAGCGTCTGGATATTCTAATGCTCCTTACTTTTTTATTCACGGTTCTTTTTTTCGTCCCACATACTTCTCTCCTGTCTATATCTCCACACTGTCCTTTCCCTTCATTGTCTCACATATTTTTCCCTTCTTTTTCCTTCTGTTCTATCCTCCTCTTGTTTTCTTTCTTCATCTCTTATATGCTTTGTATTCGTACCTTTATACATCTCTTTTATTCTCACTAGCTTTTCACTGTGTTATCATTTCAATAATTTCACTGCCCTCTTTATCGTTAGGTACAATTTGCAGTCCTTATCAATATCAACTTATATTTCAGTCCATCTTCCTCTTTTACTCTTTTACTCTTTTTACATGTTCCCACGTTTCCTTGTTTCATTCATCATTAATCCCAAATACCGCCCTCAAAATACCTCTCCATTAACCTCTTTGACAGCTCTTTCCACCTTCCTTCTCCTCCATCCTAATCTCTAAACTTTCCGGTGTACCTCCCTTCCTCATTCCCCGAAATCGCCCTTCTCTTTTCACTCTCCAGAAACTTTAGATACATTCAGCCTACCTTTCCGCATCCCCCCTTCCACTCATCCTCTGTGTCCTCCCAGTCCCTTTAGTAAGGTCATATTTTGTACCCCCGAATCATCGGTATCCCTGAGACCATCGCTTGAGGCCCAAAGTATCAGAGACCACTAAAATACCCACAAACTTTTTTTTTTTTTTTAAATGCAAGGAAGAAGGAATCAATGGTTAGAAGCCCGCAAATTGTTCCTTCCTAGAAAAAAAAAATGTAAACAAGGCAATAGAAAGCCAATTTCAAGATCCATCCATGTAGCGATGCCAGGACACACCACGTTTAAAAGGCTAGAGGTCATTGGCAGTAGGAAATGCAGACACAGGAATACAGTACAAAAGTTGACCAGTTGAATACATGAAGGACTCAGAGTACGGACAACACTTGCATTAGAGAGTTGGACCGAAAAGGAATGAGAGTTTGGTGCTAGACGGGTGCTACACGCTCGTTGTTTGGATGAGGGACGCAAGTAGACAGTTAAGAGGAGCAGCGACCACTGAAGGAGCGTTGGAAAAAAGATAAAGATAAAACTGTGTGACGAAGAGATAAGGGTTGATGGGAGCTAGAAAGAGGAGGAGAGTTAATGAGACGACTAGTCTTTGAACCTATCTTGTTGAAGAGCTGTGAGTGGGGAGCTTACCCACATATGAGAGTTATGCTACACAGGGGCGAATAAAACCCGCGTTTAAAGACAACAATTGTGCATAGCTAAAGAAGGTACGGAGTCGGCTTAGTACACCTAGCCTTTTGGAAGCACATTTTACAAGAGGAGTAATATGATCTTTCCAAGATAAATCACGAGAAAATGAAATTCCAGGTATGTTCAAAGATGGTACAGAACTGAGTTGGGTATTCTTAAAAATTAGAGGACATTCCTGTGGTAGACTTTGACAAGTCGAAAGATGGAAAAACTTAGTTTTGATGCATTTAAAACAAGATTGCTTTTACTCGAAGTCAGACATTTAGTGTGCCATAGCCTTATCGCTTGTTTGTTGAAGTGACTGCCGAGATGGAACATGCGGGAAGCGGGTGGAAAGGTGAAGGGTGGATTCATCAGTGTACGAGTGTATAGGGTTAGAGTACAGCTTAGAGAGTCAGTGGTGAACAGTAGGAAGAGTTAGTGATAGGACAGAGCCCTGAGGAAAACCATTATTGATAGCCCTGGGAGAAGAACGGTGGCCATCTACAATACCAGCTATAAAACAACCAGAAAGGAAGCTAGAGATAAAGGCACAGCTAGGACAGAAACTGTAGGAGGGCAGTTTGGAAATTAAATATTTATGCCACACTCGATCGAAAGTCTTTCAGATGTCAAGTGGAATGACAAAGCTTTCCCCAAAGTCCCGAGAGAAGAACGACCAAGAGTCTGAAAGGAAGATGAGAAGATCGCCAGTGTATCATCCCTAGCGAAACTCATACTAATGGTGTGATAGACGGTTATGATAGGAAAACTTTTTTTTTTTGTTAAGAATCTATTCAAAAACTTTAGAAATATAAGACGTTAAAGCAATTAGGTGATAGTTAGACGTCTGGGACAGGGTGAATAAGAACCAACTTCCAGCAAGAAGAGAAAGTACACGTTGACAAAGGCGAAAGAGTTTACCTGGGCTGGGTGTAAGCATAGAAGCACAGTCCTTGAAGATAACAGGAGGGACAAAATCAGGCCCATATGCCTTGTTAGTGTTGAGGGCAGTGATGGCAAAAAACACATCAAAGAAATTTTAATGTCAGCAATGAGTAAGTCAGAGGGGGGAAGTGATGGAGGAACAGCACCAGAATCGCCCAACGTGGAATTGGGGGAGAAAGTCTGAGCGAGGAGTTCTGCTTTATCAGTAGAAGAAATAACTACAGAGCCATCAGAGTAGAAACGAGAAGGGAAGAATGACGAGGTAAAGTTGTTAGAAAGGTTTTGGCAAGATGCCAGAAGTAGCAGGAAATATTTGGTTTGGAGAGTTGAGAGCATTTAGTATGAATGAAACTATTTTTACCAGAGCAAATGACAGACTTTGTACAATTCTGTGCAGAAACATAGAAGAGATGAGATTCACGGGTAGGTTGGCGCTGATACCTTTTGAAGGCCCTCTCCTTGTTGAAGACAACATTAGAACACTACTGATTTAACTTTTTTTTTTCATTAGTCACAGGATATGAGAAAGGAATGTACGCTTCCATGCCAGAAAGAATAACCTCCGTAATGCACAAGGCACACTCAAATGGCTCGCGACTATGGAAGCAATAATTATTCCAGAGAATATCAAAGAAGTGTTGTCCGATGGCCTCCCAGTCAGCAGCTCCAAATTGCCAAAGCCGCCACTTCTAGTGAGGGTCGTTAGGCCTAACTGGAGCGATAGGACAGGTTACGGTGATAAGGTTGCGGTCGGTAGAGCCCAAAGGAGAGAAAAGATTAACAAGGTAAGAAGAAGACTTAGTTGTAAGGAAAAGGTCAAGCTTGTTGGAACTCTCTTCAAGGCGGTCAGGGATACAGGTAGGGTACTGTACAAGCTGCTCTAGGTCATTAAGAATGTAGGTTTGTTCACCAGGTAATTGATCAGTGATCAGAGGGCCAAAGATGGTGGTGAACACTGAAATCACCTAGAATGGAGATTCCAGTGAAAGGGGAACTTGATATGATGTGTTTCCTCTGAGAAGTAAGATAGTCAAAGAATTTTTCAGTAGAATTAGTGGATATAAACAGCACACATATATTTTGTCAGTATGACAGGATAGCCGAAGCCAGGGAGTAGAGAATTCAGAAGTTTCGAGTTTTGGAACACGAGAGCAAGAAATGTTGCTGCGTACAGAACAGCCACCTTTGGCTTTAAAGTGAGTATGGAGAAAGTAGGAGGATACAGAGAAAGGTTTGCTATTGGTCGCCTCAGGCTGCCGAGTCTCAGTAAGGAAGAGAAGGTGAGGTTTAGAGGAAGAGAGGTGGTTTTCAACAGAGATTATATTAGAGGAAAGACGGCTAATGTTTCAGAAATTAAGAAGTGAGTCAGACAGCATTCCAGACATCTCACGTCAGCGGGAGATGGTAACGTGTGCACTTGCTTTTCCATATTTTTCCATTCTTCTTCACCACTCTCTTTCCTACTTCACCACCTTTCTAAGCGCTTGATCTCCATCACTCATTTCTCCATCCTCTTATGACGTCTATTCGTTCACCTTTTCTTTCTGGTTCCATTTTATACGCTCCTACTCCTTCCATTTTGAACGGTCCTCCTCATTCCCACCCTCTTCCTCTGTTTCCATTGCAAAACATCCTTACCCTTGCACCGTCTCTATCTCTCATTTACCATTCTCTTCATTCCTCTCTCTCTTTCCATCCCCTCCACACTCCAGTACGCCCTGTCTCCCCAACCCTCAACTTTAAACTTACAAAACTTCTGTCATTGTCGCAATCTCTGTCCATCAGCGACGCTCCAACTTCAGCAATAAAAAAAATCCTTACCGTGATAGTTTCACGTTGTTGTTTTAATGTATTTTGTTTATTTTCCATGTATTTTTGCAGAAAGCAAGAAAACAAAAATAATCTGAAAGAAATATATAACAATTTTCCTTCTAAATGTATAATCGTTTAGTGAGGCTCTACTGATTTCCAACAAGCGCTACTCTTGTCTCCCTCATAATGTATCATTCAGAATCTAGCGCTGATATTTGTTAAGACGGCTGAGTTCTTTCTTTCCGCATCAATTCTGTATGTCTGTTTCTGTGAATGAGACCATTATATTTTAAAGCTGGTTGAGAGTAGCCAAGTATTAAGGACGGTCATACAACACTTGGTTTTGAGAACATCTTAGTGTGCCCTGTCATACATTTCTTAATCTGACGTCCTTTCTGTCACTTGTGCCCCGCTGCCACTCTTACGAGCCCTCCCTCAATGTTATGAATAAAAAGTTTGATCAGAAGTGGAAAGTAACCTGTAGAATAATTGGTCATAAACGATCAGGAAAGATGGTCACAGATCATGGCTTCTCATAAGTTACCTCGCCCGGGACGGAGTCCTACGAGGTATTGTTTTAGGTAGTTTGTTTGTTTGTTTGTTAGCAACATTACGGAAAAACAGCAGAATGAAATTACATGAAACTTTCAGGATACGTGGGCACTGGTCTCAAAAAAAAAAAAACAGACTAAATTTTGGAGGTAATCGAGTGATCCTGAAAGGTCATAATCAAGGTCATTCTGTTTCACAGGGCTATAATTTGAAACGGGTTGAAGATAGAGATAATTACTATTATGATCATACAAGAACTCGTAATATAGGTTTTCATTTGGCACCAGGATCTTTGACCTTGAGCGACCTTGATAGGTCAAACTCAAGGTCACGGATATTCACGGGGCTATAATTCAAAATTGGTTTAAGATAGAGAGATATTTACTATTATCAACATATAGGAAGTCCCATATGGGTTTTTAGTTGGTATCATGACCTTTGACCATAAGTGACCTTGAAAGGTCTAACTCAAGGTCACGGATATTCAGGGCGCTATAACTGGAAACTCACTGGAGATGGAGATATTTACTCATATCAAGATATTGAAAGCCTCATATGGGGCTGCAGCAGACAGCGGGGAAAGAAACTACAAGTCTTTGTTTCATAAACTTGTGTAGCCTATCACTCATGTCTTCAGTCTTTAGGGGTAGTTCAGGTTTGGCATGTGTTGGGAATGAAAGCTGTATGCTGGAACCTCTCTCTCTCTCTCTCTCTCTCTCTCTGAATGTACGGTATATATATATATATATATATATATATATATATATATAGAGAGAGAGAGAGAGAGAGAGAGAGAGAGAGAGAGAGAGAGAGATTTTTTTATGCAAGGAAGAAGGCACCAAAGACCAGGAGCCCGCAAACTGTTCCTTCCAAGAAAAAAAAAAATAATACGAAAGACAGCCAAATTCAAGATCTGGTCATTTCGAGATGTCTGGACGCACTGTGTCTGAAAGAATGGAGATCATAGGAAGTTGAAAATACACACAGAGGGAGACAGTTCCAGAGTTGGCCTGTTGGATGATTGAAGGACTGGGAGTAACGGAACTCTTGCATTAGAGAGCTGGACAGAAAGGGGATGAGAATTTGTTGCTCGACGGGTGCTACGCGACCGTCATAGAGGTGGAAGGATGCAAGCAGACAGTTCAGAGGGGCAGTGACCATTGAAGCAGCGATAAAAAAGAGATAAAGATGCAATTGTGCAGCGATGAGACAGGTTGAAAGGAGCCAGTAGGAGGAGGAGAGTTCTATTCTATCTATCTGTCTATTGCCAGACGCCTAAATCACGTAAGGAGTGGCCACAAACAAATCGCCTCCATGTCGCCCTGTACCCCGCCATTTCACTGCCCAGCTCCCAACTCACACCTTACTTGCTCATATACTTCTCCACGCCATCCCTCCATCTCATCCTTGGCCTCCCCCTCTCTCTCCCCTCCTTCACCTCACTCACATACACTCTCCTCGTCAGTCTCTCACTCTTCATCCTCTACACATGGCCAAACCACCTCAGTGTGTTTCTCCAAACGCTTCCTATCACATCCACATCCACACCACAATGCTCCTTCACATCATCATTTGTCAGTCTGTCTCTCCATGTGACTCGACATGCTCCTCTCAAATAACTCATTTCCACTGCTCTCATTCTTGATTTGTGTCCCTCCAACAAGGTCCAAGCTTCAGTTCCATACGTTAAAGTTAAAATCACAATACTGTCATGTAGTAACTTTTTCACTTTCATGCTCACTTCCCTATTTCTTATCACTGCTACCAAGAAACCAGCAACCTTTAATCCTTGTTGTACCCTTTCAAGCATTTCACCCTCGAAACTCCCATCCTTATTCATGACTCTACCCAAGTACTTGAACGCACTCACATTTTCCATGTCCTCCTCATCCAGCCTCACTGTACTTTCACTGACCTCATTTCTCTTGAAGACCATAACTTTACTCTTCCCTATATTCACCTTCAGATTCCATTTCCTACACACTCTCCCAAACTCATCCACCAAACTTTGCAGCTTCCCTTCGTCTTCACTTAACAACACAATATCATCTGCAAACAACAGTAAAGGGAGTTTCCAAACACTGCCCTCTCTCATTAGTGCCACTCCAACATCCACTGCCCTACCTTGTTTCTCTTTTATAACCCCATCCATATACGGATTGAACAATCATGGAGACATGACACATCCCTGCTTCAGTCCAACCTTCAAGTAGAAAATTTCACTTAGTTCACTGTCCACACGCACTGCAACCTTAGCACCCTCATACTTACTTTTCACAGCATTCAACAACTTCCCATCTACTCCATATAGTCTTGATAATTTCCTCAATCCTTGTCTGTCCACCCTGTCATATGCTTTCTCCAAATCAATGAAGGCCGCATACAACTTCTTTCCCTTCTCTAGAAACTTTTTCACTAAAGATATAAGAATGAATATCTGACCTCACAACCTCTTCCCCTTCTAAAACCTCTCTGTTCTTCTCCTCTGTTATTTCCCTAACTCTGTCAATAAGCATCCTACCATATACTTTTCCTACTACACTAAGAAGTCAAATGTCCCTGTGATTATTACATACTTCTTTTTTCACCTTTTCCCTTGTAGAGGGGAATAATTATACCTGACTTCCAAGCCTCCAGGACTCGACCTTCCTCCCAGGCCAATCTGCACATGTTTCACATCCATTCTACTACTATCTCTCCCCCATGCTTCAGCATTTCACCACACACTCCATCAATTCTTGGGGCTTTCCCCGTTTTGACTTTCTTCATTGCTTCCAAAACTTCGATCCTACTGGTTTCTTCCCTTCATCCAACATCCCTCCTTCTCCCAGCCATTCCCCAGCCACTTATACTCACGGTACTTTCATTCTCTATGTTCAACAATTCCTTAAAGTGTTCTCTCCATCAGCTTATTTTTTCTCCCTTCTCCACAAGTAATCTACCATTTTTATCTTTCACTCCCCTACTAATTTCATTGCCACCATGGCTAACTCTGTCTACCTCTTTCCAAAACATTTTCCTACATTCTCTCCACTTTACACTCAAATTCCTTCCAAATTCCTCATCCACTGTCTTCTTAGTCTCTCTCATTAATCTTTCCATCTCTCTCTTCCTTTCCACATATAACTCTCTTTTCCGTCT
Source organism: Coenobita brevimanus (assembly GCF_032717465.1). Taxonomy (NCBI): domain Eukaryota; kingdom Metazoa; phylum Arthropoda; class Malacostraca; order Decapoda; family Coenobitidae; genus Coenobita; species Coenobita brevimanus. Next base: position 3,345,568 of record NC_137057.1, read on the forward strand.
GTTAGCTTCTTCCACGTCCCTGTTTCTCATCCACTCACTATATGCTTTCTTGTTTTGTGCCTCAGCCTGTCCCACCTCTTCATTCCACCATGCTGTTCCTTGCACTCCCTTTCGTCTTCTCTTCACCTCACACGCCACATCACATGCTGCACAGATTACTTTTATTAATATTCTTGCAGACACCTTCCATGTCCCTCATCTGCTTCAATCCATATTTACCCAATCGCTCCTCCACTTCTCTCTTATATACTGCCTTTTTCTCATCCTCTTGTAACCTTTCAACTTTCCTTGTATGTACTTCTTCCTCCCATCTTTCCCTTCTTCTATTTCTCCATTTCATATAGACCTTGATTCTCACCACCACCAAGTGGTGGTCGGAAAGTCCACTCCCCCAACCTATTACACATCTTCGCATCCTTTCATCCACACACACATAATCAGTCATTGCTTTCCGTTCATTTAGTTCACCACCCACCCTTCTCAACACTTGTCATATATGCCTATGGATCATTTATGCGTCATAAGGGTACTGGCTATCACAAATCCCCTCCTGGCACAAATGTCCACTAAAGCACTGCCATTCTCATCTATCTCAGCAGGCACGTTCCCCTCACCAAGTACTCCATCCACCTTCACATTCCCTACTTTACCATTCATTTCTCCAGTTAACAACACTCTCTCATTCATTTCAAACTTTTCCATGCATGCTTCTACATATATCCAGAACTCTTCTCTCACTCTGCTTGCACCATCTTGTGTTGGCGCATACACGCACACAATAGCCCACATTTGTAGTCCAACTTTCAGTCTTAACCACACAATCCTTGAATGAACTGATCCATACTTTCTTTATTCTCCTTCCATCTGTTATTCACAACAATACACACTCCTTCTTTTGCCGTCTTATTCTCACCTACTCCTGCACATAAACCTCATCCGTACTCCCATTCTCTCACACACTCACCTCCCAATTTAGTTTCATTTAATCCACATACATCCACTTTCGCACCCTCAAGCACCTGGAAAATCTCTCTCTCTTTCACCTCATCATTTGCACCCCTTACATTCCACGTCGTCATCCGTATCATGTCCTTTGTTTTGTCCTTAGTCGTCAACTTTTGGTCCGTCGTGGTCCGAGGCTTCTTGTTCGTATATTTAGTTAGTTGTTTTCCAGGGAGGGACACTAACCCTCTGCCAACCCATTTGTTGTCACATAGGGAACACGGGTTGGTTGGTTATAAAGTTACCACCCAGCGTTGTAAATGCTTTCCTGGTGTACAGGAAATCATTTGGCTTGCCACTCAGTGTAGAACTACCTTAAAAATGAGTACCACTACACTAAGTGAGCAGATGGTGGATGCCCCCACCTGCCTAGACGGTTGCTACGTGCCCATCGTAGAGGTGGAGGGATGCAAGCAGACAGTTCAGAGGAGTAGTGACCATTGAAGTGGCGATAGAAAGGAGATAAAGATGCAACAGTGAGGTGAAGAGACTGAGGTTGAAGGGAGCCAGTAAGAGAAGGAGAGTTGATGAGACAAAAAGCCTTTGACTCCACCCTATTGAGAAGAGCTGTATGTGAGGAGCTTCCCCCCACATGAGAGTTGTACTCTAGACAGGGGTGAATAAAACACGAGTATAAAGTCAACAACTGTGCAGGGATAAAGAAGGTATGGAGTCGGCTTAGCACACTTAATCTCTTGGATGCAGGTTTCACAAGAGATGAAATATGATCTTTCCAAGATAAGTCCCGAGAGAATGAAACCCCAAGTATGTTTAAGAATGATGCAAGATTAAGATGAATATTATTAAACCTTAGTGGGTACTCTTGTGACAGATTCTGTCGGATTGATAGGCATAAGAATTGAGTTTTTGATTTATTAAAAACATGATTTTTTTTTACCCCAGTCAGAGATATGAGCCAAGTCAGATATTAGGTGTGCCATAGCCTCATCCCTTGTTTGTTGAAGTAACTGGTGAGATGGACATTGCGAGAACCTAACCCTCGGCATCCCGTCGACGTTCTTTAACATCCACACGTTTTGTCACTGCCAATCCCGTCGACGTACATAAATGCGAATCAATTGCAAGGTCCCTAATTTGCACAATTTTAAATTTTCGCGAGTGATTTTTGGTACGTATACTCGTGACACCTTCCTCTACAAGATGCCAGGCAGGGACAATGCCTTACCCAGCATGACCTCCTCCCCCCCCCTGCACGCCATTGTCTCAGCAATTCACCTGTTATCAGTGACCTGGCCAGTAAAGCCATGTCATGCCACGGTACGAAATTCAGGGCCAGAGTGATTCCCCAATCAATGACAATGTGGAGGACAACCTTTACATAGCATTAGAGGAAGAAAGTCAGAAATGATGATCAGGTAATGTGGCAAAAAAAGGTCAGGTATGGTGATGAGTTAGTGAGTGAAACAATGCTTATAATGCCTATATTACTGCTTGAAAACCAATATACTCTCGTACTACATATAAATTCGTACCAAGTAAATAAATAAATACCGTTTATGAGTGGTGTGAAATAGTTATCCTCCCATAGAAATCGTTTTCTTTGGTGCCAGCCTGTTAGAAAACCCAGTAAGGTAAGGAGGTACTCCTACCTGTATCGAGTATTTTAAACCTCAGGTGAGCGATTTCTCTAAGAATTTTGGATGTTTCTCACCAAAAGCGGAGGTTTGAGCAAAAAAAAAAAAAAAAAATTCCAAAAATGGTCGGGATTGAAGTGAGTCAGTGGTGGAAAAGTGGTCGGGATAGGACGGATTAATGAAGAGGAGAAGGGTGGAATCATCAGCTTACTAGTGGATAGGGTTCGATGTACACTTTAAAAGGTCATTGACAAATAAAAGGAAGAGAGTTGGTGATAGGACAGAGCCTTGAGGAACACCACTCTTGATAGATCTAGGAGAAAACGATGGCCGTCCTGAACAGCAGCTATAGAACGACCAAAGAGGAAGCTGTAGAGGAAAGCACAGATAGAAGGATAGAAACTTTAAGAGGACAGTTTGGAAATCTAAGATTTATGCCAAACTCGATCAAAAGCCTTTGTGATGTCAAGTGCAATGGCAAAGCTTTTGCCAAAGTCCCGAAAGGAGGATGACCAGGAGTCTGAAAGGTAGGTGAGAAGATCGCCAGTTTAACATCTCTGACTAAACACATACTGACGATCAGAAAGAAGGTTATGATAGGAAAGATGCTTTAAAATTTTTCTGTGAAGAATAGACTAGAAAACTTTTGAGAAACAGGAGGTTAAAGCAATTGGGCGATAGTTAGAGGGTTGGGAATGGTCACCCTTCTTTGGGACTGGCTGAATGAGAACAAACTTTCAGCAAGAAGGAAAGGTACAAGTTGATAGACAAAGGTGAGAGAGTTTACCTAGGCAGGGTGTAAGCACAGAAGCTCAGTTCTTGAGGAAAACGGGAGGGACCCCATCAGGCCCATATGCCTTGCTTGTGTTGTGGCCAGTGATGTCGGAAAATACATCAGCTGAAGAAATTTTTACGTTATCCATGAGGAAGTCAGAGGGCGGGGGGAAGTGATGGAGGAGCAGCACCGAAATTGTCTAAGGTGAAATTGGAGGAGAAAGTCTGAGTGAAAAGATCTGTTTTATCAGTAGAAGAAATAACTACAGAGTCATCAGAGTAGAAAAGAGGAGGGAAGGATTTTGAGGTAAAGTTGTTAGAAAGGATTTTGGCAAGGTGCCAGAAGGAATGGGAAGAATTCGATTTGGAGAGCTGAGAGCATTTAGTATGGATGAAATTAGTTTTAGCAGAGTGAAGAACAGACTTAGCACGATTCTGAGCGGAAACATAAACAAGATGTAATTCAGGGTGGGTTGGCTCCTGTACATTTTATAGGCCCTCTCCTTGTTGTGGATAGCATTAGAACAAGTGTGATTAAACCAAGGCTTTCTTGCATTAGTCAAAGGATATACAGTATATATAATTATACCTAAATATATATATACAGAGAGAGAGAGAGAGAGAGAGAGAGAGAGAGAATGAGGCTGCTGACCGTATATCAAAATGATCTTTACCAGCACGATTCAAAGTAATGAGTAATCTATTGTTTGCACTTTGTAGAGACGTTCAAAGCCTTTTGTTACTGTGAATAACATTACTTGTACAGTGAAAAACAACTTTCTCCACCTTCAGTGAAAGTGGAATTGTGGTTAAGACAAGGCTAATAAACAGTCTAAGAAGAGATTCTGGATTTGCCGTTACATCTTCAGCATTTTGTTTGAATCTCGTTTCAAATCTAATTGATCTTTTAGCTACGGATTCTAAATTGTGACAGAATGATCATACGCTAGTATATATATATATATATATATAATGCTAGGTGTTTTTAGGCCGGCTTCCCGTCCTAGCAACGCCTAGAGTATACCTGGGTTCCCTTTCTAGACAGGGGTCAAGACACAGTGTGAGAGGAACAGGGCATAAAACACAGGGCAACAACCTTACACGTATATTACCAAATTATTAATACAGGACAGCTAGATGTTCCACAAGACTCCATACAAAGGCAAAGCTCAGACTGGCAGAGATATTGTAGGTATCATGCATGATACCGGCTGTCTCGAGAATAAGCAGACAGACACTGCACTTAAGTGAAGCTGGGAGTACTCTTAATTTTTGGGCTGCATATACTTTGTAATGATTATACACATGTCCCATGTTCACTGAGTGAAGCAGGATAGCGGCATATTATTACTGTCTCGGCTTACGCTTGGTGGAGTTGGAATAGCTCACCTCTGTCACTATGCTCCATTTGTCACTTTCACTTTCACCTCATGGGCATGGAAGTCACAGTCACGGCAGGGGTGTGGGGCAAGGCGAGTGGCAGCTCGGCAGGTCACAGGCTGAGTCCCCTCATATGCCTTCTCGTCTAGGGGGCACGGGACTATTTGTAGGGGTGTCGTCCTCCGGAGTGGGCTTCGATTGGGTGTGGTGAAAGGCCCCGCACTTGAGGGGCTGGGTATTGGGGTTCGGCCCTCTGGACTGAGGCCGAAAAGCTCTTGTAGGCGCTCCTGCAGGTGCCCGGTGCTGAGAGGGCACCGCTCTTCATCAGGACTGGAGAGGTTGCACCCTGGGGTACCGGGGGGTGGCATAGAGAGCCTGTATGTTGCAGTCTCACTCCTGCTGCATTGCCGTCGGGCTAGGGCTGCGGCGTTGCTGGTGACAGGAGTCCAACAGTTGCTGGTCGCCCACGGGTGTCTGCTGGATGGAGTGCAGCCCCGGGGTCAATACAGGTCCTCTCTAGCAGTCTGTGAATGGGAGGTTCTCCTCCTGGAGGCTGCCTCGGGCTAGGGAGATAGGGGTGGGGCCTGCCTTACCACCGATAGGGCTGCTTAAGCAGAGTTCTCCCTCTGGTTGTGGAGTCACAGGGGGCGAGGGACTTTTGAGGCATCCCTCCGTGGCACGGCTACAGGCCGTTGCTGAGGTCCCTTGGGCAATGGGAGAAGGGCGGTTACTGGCCGTCCCTTTCCCGTTGGTACTGCAACCAGCTGTTACTGGGGCCCAACTCCCTGATGGGTAACTGCAGGCGCGGCTACAGGCCATCGCCAATTTCCCGTATGAGGGGCGACATGTAGACGAGAGGCAGCTACGGGCCGTCCCGTCTACTGGCGCGACTATGGGCCGTTACTGGTGTCGTGCCCCTCGAGGCGACCACAGAAGGAGAGAGGGCTTGCCTTTCTCTCCCCCTGTGAGGCAATCGACCGTCACGGGTTCTGCAGGGGGGGTGGACGGCACTGCCAGCTGCTACCAGCCGACTCTTAGATGTGCGGCCACCAGCCGTCGCAATTGCACGGCTGCAGGTCGCTGCTGGCTCACGGCTACTGGCCGTTGCTAAGGAACGGCTACAGGCTGCTGCTTGCGCATGGCTACAGGCTGTTGTTTGTGCACAGCTATGGGCTGTTGCTTGTGCACAGGTATAGGCCATTGCTTGTGCATGGCTATAGGCCGCTGCCTGTGCATGGCTATAGGCTGCTGCCTGTGCATGGTCATAGGCCATTGCTTGTGCATGGCTATGGGCTGCTGCTTGTGCATGACTACAGGCCATTGCTGGGGTGCGTCTGGAGCTGATTTATTAGCTCCACATCAATCCTGGCGAGGGCTGGATTGGTTGGAGGGTAATGCACCCGTACTGAGATGTTTGGGCCAGATGCACTCCGTGGAATAGGGATGTGCAGCCATTTGGGACATATGCCCACAATGCACAGATGTCACGCGCCCTACCTACCCCTCCGTTGTCGCCTCCTGGGGGTGTTGTGATGCCCTTTATTGCCTCGGCTGTTATTTCTATCTATCTATCTATCTATTGCCAGACGCCTCAATCCCGTTTGGGGTGGCCACAAACAAATCGCCTCCAAGTCACCCTGTCCCCTGCCATTTCACTCCCCTGCTCCCAACTCACACCCCCCTCTCTCATATACCTCTCCACCCCATCTCTCCATCTCATCCTCGGCCTCCCCCTCCCTCTTTCCCCCTCCACCTCACTCACATACACTCTCTTCGTCAGTCTTTGACCCTCCATCCTCTCCACATGGCCAATATATATATATATATATATATATATATATATATATATATATATATATAATGTACTGGGTTTTAGCATCATTTGGGCGAATTTTATTTAATAGGTGGGAGTTTTCTTTACGTAGGCTGGGAGTCGCACACCAGGTTAATATGTTACGTTTAGACCTGCTGCAGTTCGTCGGGTTCATATTTTGATAAGCTTCGGACAAAGAAAGACACAGCCTACCTTTTTTAAAAATAAATTGTCTAATGTGTCGAGTGTCTTTTGGTATAGTTAGATGCTGTCATTATATAAGCAACATATGTTGTTGTAATTTGAACTTGCACCTCGCCATACATTTTTTCTATACTCCATGTCTTCGTTAACTATCAAATATATGTATTTCTCTAGCAGAAACTTCCCATATGTCTGATGCTTATTAATAAAAACACTCATGCATTTTAGGTCCTCTCTAGCCCACCTGTATTTTTCCAGGTTTGTCAAGAACACTCTGTACACCCTCATTGCATTTTTTTTTTTTCATTGAATCACCGGATGAGTTTGTTTAGCTGGAGAAAGATCTGCCATTCTTTATTAACCCCACCAGTTCCAGTCGCGTCAGGGTTGTATTACGCCATAGTCTGGACACCCACTGTATTTGCGCAATGCCTTCCCTTCGTTTTCTTTCTCTTTCTTTCTTGCTTGCTTCTTATGCTTATTCTTCCGATTCTTATACTTATTCATGCGATCTGTATTATTATTATTATTATTATTATTATTATTATTATTATCATCATCATCATAATCATTAAGCATTTTTTCCACAGACATCTCCGTATCGTGTCAGTTGTCGAGCCACACAAATACACTAATTTATGGATCTTATGCTCTTGTATGTTTATTAATCGTTGTGGAAATATGCACAGAAGTATGTCAGCGTACTGGAGCTGTGTGGAGACCATTCTGTATTACGTGGAAGATGTTGCCAATCTCTGTTCATTCCTCTTCATTCCATTCAGTCTTCTCTTCCTTCTCTCATCTTACTTCTGTCCCATTTTCCACGTCAACACTCTGTCATTTCTCCCTGTTTTCCATTTATCTTGCCCCATCCGTCCAATTTCCTTCCCAAGGCCCAGCAAAATTGTTTTCAATGTACCCGTCCTCTGCCTTTCCTTTGCTCCTTTCTTTCTTCTGCTCGTGTGTTTCCTCTTCCCATGACTTTCCCTTCCTTTGCCGTCCTGTCTTTCCCTGTTTCTTCTACGTCCTGTTTACCCTCTTCTCTTTCTACCTCTCCCTTCCTTTTCCTTCCCTCTTTCCCAATCGATTTCTCTCCAATTCCTCTACTCCCTCCTCTTTCTCTTTTTTCTCCGCATTTCACCGTCTCCATGTGTAATACTGAAAATATTGTCCCACCAGTATTCACCAGTGTAATACCTGAATGTATTTTCTTACCTGTTGTGGGTATTGATCAACTCACCCATGGATATACAAGTGGTACTCGACTTAGTATAGTGGATGGTAAATATTTATGAAAAGAATGAATTGTGGTAGCGTTTGTAGTTTTTGGCCGAGTTTAGATTTTAGTCGGTACCTCAGGTGGTTGTCGTTCCCTCAGCGAAGGAATCTTGAATTGGAAGGGGAGTGAATTTGGCTTGAGGACATAATTTCCTTGATTAGGTATACTAATAAAGAAAAGAAAATGCTATATACTTTACTCTACTTTAATAATTCTGTTAATTTCCACAAAACTATCATTTCTTTATTACATGACCCTTTTTAGTTTGGGAGAAGATTGCAAATGTTACTAAGGCTTTTGGGTGATCATTCCTCTAACATTATTACCAGACGAAACAATTTGATACACTCGAGATATGGAGTCGTTGTACTTTACTTTCTTTTTTTTGGCCGTTACTCTTGGGCTCAACATTGGCCTCAAGACAGGGACACTTTTACAGATATGATTTGTCTGTTCGGGCTGGCATAGCCTCGTATCAATAAGAATGATTATTTGTATTCATCTTTCACCCATATAAGGTATTCTCCTCATATAATTTTCTCGGTTCTCACATCAAATCAGTAATGCTTTTCTCGTTTCACCATCGACAATGTTATATAATCACTAGAAGTACATAATCTCTCGGGCCTGTCTAGCCTCGAGGAATAATTAAAAAAAAGAAATACAATCACTAGGAACACCTCAATCACTCGGGCTAATTTAGCCTCGAGGTACAACTTAAATATCACATTATTGTTCTCAATCAGTAAGTTCCCTTTCACGCTCCTGATTATAATTTTTTTTTTCTAATAAACTAATTTTAAAGAAAGAGAACAGTTGATGAATTTGAATTCTCCTTTCCGTTACAGAACATATCACTTCTATACTTCTATTCCTTATCTACAAAAAAAAGAATTCACTTGATAGAACCATTAATAACACATCAAATACCTTCGGTTTGCAATAATAACTCGTGAGTGGTGCAAGTGTAAGTGTAAAAGTCTATGGGCAATACTTGGGAATAATGGCGTGCTCCCACGGTCGTCACCGCCGGTGTCTGGGGACTAAACGAACGTCTGTTACACACGATGTCTGGGCAGCAAGTCACTACGTTAAACTCTCAACAATATTACTTCTCATAGTTCATAATAAGTAAGGATTAAACAAAGAAAAAGAGGGGGAGGAAGAAGAAATGTGGACGACTCACCTAAACGAACGTCTGTTACACACGATGTCTGGGCAGCAAGTGGGGCATGTCGGGCACTAAAAGACGCCACTGCTCAAGTCAAATGAGGTGGTATTTTTGAAATATGGGGGGTTTTAATTCTCTTTACACTTTATTTAGCAGTGTACCCATGACGACAAGACTTTTGATTGAATTGGGGAAAATTTGGGATTTATTCCTTACTTAATTTAGATACTGATTCTAGCACTATTTCAATTTGAATCTGAGAGCAGCTCATGCCATCTAGTGACGGCCAAGATAAACGGAACTTTAAAATCCTCACCAACGACATTATTTAGGCCTTTTGGACTGTTAATCTTACATACTTGTGTTCTAACAGCTTCATTAGCAACATTTCACAACTCGGTTACGGAAAGAATTGTATATTCATCATTACTCTGTTTAAGGTTTAAACTCGGCGCCCAACAACGACGCACAAAGGGAGGGGATAAGCTGCTCGCATGTGTCTTTCATTACTCGGCTTGGCTAAGGAATTCCCATAGCTCAACATCCACAATTACATCACCCACTGCATATGCAGAGGTACATACATATAAAAATAGAGTTAGCCCTACAGTAATTATTAATATATGAATTACTACTTAGGGTAGGAACTTATAAACTAATATTCAGGTTACACCCTATCTAACTTAAAATTACAGTACTACTAAACACATACATGAATATCAAATGTGTTGCACTACACGGCTCCCACGTTCGGAAAACAAATTTTACCCAAGTCAATTTTCTATGACATGTGCATGGATGGAATGTTGTTACTCTGATAACTGCTATAAACACTTTGAATTTGGAATACCTTTCCCCACAATCGGTGGCACCTGTCGGTCCACATTAAACACCTGATGCGTACCTCGGAAGGTCGCTTACTCACTACATTAGGAGGTATGATCACTCCTTACTCGAGATGTTATGAGGGAATTTATGCCCCAGTCAGCCTCAGGTTTTGGAGGATAGCTTGTCACTCACCTGAGCTCGACAGGGTCTCTCGAGATTGAGATCACCACGGGAGGCGCTTCCTTACACCCCACTCACAATCCACATTCACTCAGTCCTTTCGTTTCCAGCTTTCCCCCCCGCAAGAGGTGAGCGCTCATTCTGTCCTGAAGACTCCACCACCTCACAAACCGTGCTAACTGTAAGGTGAGGGGATCAATTGCTCCCCTCGAAGTAAGGCACTTCCCTGTTCCAACAGGAACTCTTCACTCTTTTCCTTTTTACACCCTCTCCTCGGGGATGAGTCCACCCGGAACATAACTTTTTGAGCAGTTATGTTTCACAACATTCGTCACATGCACTTATCCACTTTTCTAACACTCCTCTATGAGTCTCCGAGGGGCAATCCTCACTCGCGGTGGTAATCGCTCATCCTCGGGCTCCGGGGCGAGCTCCCGCTGCAGCGGTTCTAAGAGCCATTCCTCGGTACCGTAATATGGTTTTACCTTTTCAGCAGCCCTTTGTATTTTTTTTCCACTAAATACATTTTCAATGATATAAACACTTCCATCTAGCAGTACTTCAATCACTTTGTACGGGCCGTCCCATTTGGCATTCAGTTTTCTACAGGCACCCGGCTGTATGGTCTCTTTTTTCGCCCACACTAAGCTATTGACTTCAACCTTCTGTGCTTTCCTCCGCCTATTGGCCACCTCTCGGTATCGCCTCGTCATCCGTTGGGTTGTATCCTTTATGAGTGTGTGTGCTATCGCCAGGTCGTCCTCCTCTGCATCCACAGAAGGCAATAAGGTACCAATGAGGCGAGGGGGATGGCGTGAGAAGAAGGCATAATAAGGTTGTTGTCCCGTGCTCGAGTGCACCGCTTGATTTATAACGGTTTGACACGATTGAAGCAGCTGAGGCCAACGTAAGGGATGTCCATTGCAGAGAGACGCTAGGATGCTTTTCATTGTCCGATGCATCCTTTCAGTGGTAGAGTTTCCCTGGGGATGATAAGGGGTAACGTAGAACAAGTCCACCTGGTTCCTCCGGCAGAACTTCTTGAACTCTCCACTCGTGAACTCTCCGCCGTTGTCCAGCACGATACCTCGTGGCGTCCCAAAGTCGGTGAAGTATTGCCCAAGACAGTGTATGATGTGTTGTGTATGTTTATCTCTGATGGCATAATATTTGACGAACCTACTATAATGATCTATCACAGTAAGGACATAGCGGTAACCCTGAGATCCAGCAACCATATCAGTCAAGTCTATCCCGATACGTTCCAATGGTTTACTTACAGGCGGGAAACCTTTCCAAGGTTGCTGCAACCCAGTTTCACCTTTGAATCTTTGACAAGTGGGACATTGTTTCACATACTCGCATACATCTACCTTTAGATTTGGCCAATAGAATAGTTCTTCGGCTTTCTTAATAGATTTCTTCTGACCTAGATGTCCTGAGGTTTCGTGTGCGTGTTTGATTGCTTCTCTACTGATTGTCTTAGGAATCACCAAACAATATTGGATGCTACCATCACTTGTTTCACGGGCAAAATATAATAGTTCATCAATCAATGCGAACTGGCTCAACATAGCTTTCGGTAGTCTTTTAGCAGGGAGTTTCTCACTACGCAAGTACTTAACTAACTCATCCCACATGGGTTCTTCTCGTTGCTTAGCTCTCATCTCGTCTCGACTAAATCCAAGCCAGTTGGTTTCTGACTGGTGGAATATCACTCTGACAGGTCTAGATAGTTGATCAGCGACTACATTATATTTACCCTTGACATACTGCACGTTGTAGTCGTACTCACGCATCTCGAGAATCCATCTGTTCATACGTGGGGATTTGGTTTTTCGCTTAAATATACTAGTAAGCGGTTGATGATCTGTCAAGATAGTAAAATGAGAACCCCACAAGTAATGGTGAAAGTTGCGGCATGTGAGAACAACTGCCAATGCTTCTTTGTCTGTTGCGGAATATTTTCTCTCGCAAGGATTGAGCTTTTTGGAAAAGTAACCAATTGGCAAGTTGGAGTTGTCTGGTTGGATCTGACTCAATACGCCACCAATATGAGTGTTGCTCGCGTCGGTGGTTACAATGAATGGTCGAGTCACGTTGGCTCTTACCAATACTGGTGCATTCACTAAGCTCGACTTCAATTGATCAAAAGCAGATTGACACTCATTTGACCATTCGAACGCTATTCTGGATCTGGTTAAGTTAGTTAGGGGAGCTGCTATTTTTGCGAACGAAGGTACGTGTTTACGGTAGAATCCGCACATTCCAAGGAATCTCCGGACTTCTTTTACTTTGGTGGGTCTTTTCATTTTGTTGATAGCCTCTATGTTTTTTGGGTCCGGCGTACTCCCGGCTGCTGAGATTTTATGGCCAAGAAAGGTCACTTCTTTTAACCCAAAGGTACATTTACTTAAATTTAACTTGGCCCCATTCTGTGAGAGTAAAGTGAATAGTTGCTGTAAGCGACTCAACAACATGGAGAAGTCATCAGCCCAGATTATCAAATCATCTAAATAATTCTTTACCCATCCTTGCTTCAACAATGGAGTAAGAATGTCCTGCATTCGTCGGGAAAATATGGCTGGTGAACATTTTAGTCCGAATGGTAAGCGCCTAAATCTGTAAAGTGTGACTCCATCACTGAATGTGGTTAAATCACGACTTTCCTCGTCCAACATGATTTGAAAATACGCCTCACGCATATCAAGAGTCACATAGTATTTATGACCTGCGGCCTGCTCGACTAACTCTTCCAGTCTGGGCAGTGGATAGATATCCGTGGCTAGGTGCTGATTCACGTGGCGATAATCTAAACACATGCGCTTACTGCCGTCCGGCTTGTTAACTAATACAATAGGAGATAACCAGGCAGCTGTTGATCTTTCAATAATTTCTCTCTCTTCCATGTCTTGCAACATTTCAGCGATCACCTGTTTAGCTTGTTCAGGGTATCGATAGATCGGTCCACGGCTGGGCTGTGGATCTGCTACTTTAATGTGAACGGAGGGACCGCTGATGGTTCCTAGTTCTCCTTTTTCCAAAATGAAGAGAGGATCGTGTTGCAGAATTACGTTAGCTAATTCTTCTTGTTGAGTCGAATCTAAGTGTGGCCATGTCTGTTCGTCAATTAGCTTTCGGAGTCGTTGAACACGAGTTCCACTTTCATCTGTTCGATCACTGGTAGGGATCAGATCATTTTGGATTTTGGTTACTGAGTTGACTGGACTTACAGGAGGATCGTCAATGATTTCATATGAGCCTAGAATGGTACCTATCCGAAACAGTTTGTCTTGTTTGGCTCTATTATTGAGGGGCAAATAGACTAGGCCCTCTGAATTCACCTGTAATAAGTAAAGGTGACTATTGTGACTGAAACGTGCTTGTGGGTAAAATAGTAAGGTGGTTTTAGGCTCCTCACTCACTGGCACGGCAATGAATTTGGTTTGATATGGGGTGAGTCTCTCTACTGTTACAAGATTAATTTGTTTCAACTGTTGAGGGTTCCTGACGGCTCTGATAGGTGTGGCCTGGACTCGTTCTACTTTTCCTTTTCGCCGCGGAACGTAGTTCACGACGTACGGGGCTCCTCCCCACATTAGCGCTCGTTGTGCACCATTCCAGATCAACGGAGATTGTCCGAGGACATCACATCCCAACAACATTTCAGTAGTCAAGTAGGCGTTCGGAACGACTGGACACCACTGTTGATGAACTTTCTCATCTCCCACTCTAATATCTACTTTGACCATACCCAGGATACGGAGTGGCGCTCCTGTGACTCCCTGTAATCTCGGTGGATTTCTCCTCGTGTTTATTTCTGTTCCTAACCGCTGGTGGCCTCTTTAATTAAGGTATATCCACTCCCTGTGTCAACAACAGTTTCCACTATTTTATCATTCACGTTGACACTTATTGTGGGCGATGTTATACCTGCGGTTAGTCAAATAGCCTGATGGGGGAACTTACTTTGAGTGGCAGTCTGCCTCGCATTTGGACTGGGTGGGTGAAATCTGTTATTGCCCCGCATCGCTGCGCTGCGGTTTATGCGCCCTGGGCAATCATTACTGCCTCTACGACATCCCAACCTACGGCAATCAAAACAGTGGCCTGGTGGTGGTTTGGCCCAACATTCTCGCAACGTATGTGAACTCTTCAAACAATGACCACAGTATTTTCGCCTCGGTGTTTCAGTAGATTGTTTTTGATTGAGTTGTTCTAAATTTGTTTTCAAATCCTTTAATTGAGCTCTCAATTCAGTCACTTCCTTGTCTGACTCGGCTTGGCAGTTATCATAAGATGGTCTTGGTGGATTATCAACTACATTGGTATCTGAGGGATTTTCACTTTTATTGACTCTATCCGGCATTGCATTAACTCTGGTGGTATACCTCTCTTCGAGAAGCTGCCTTTCATTTTCGATCCTGTCGATGAATTTACGGAGTGGATATCCGTCATCAAGGTAACCTTCCAATTTTTCCCTAGACTCAAGCGGAAGACCATACCACAGTTTCTTCTTGATCCGTTTATCTCGCGAGGGAAACTTTTCTTTCGGGAACTTTGTCTCGAGAGCCGCATGCTTACACATGAACCTATGTACAAACGCCTGGGGTGATTCCTCCCAGTCATAGGTCATGTTCTCTAACTCTTGCCAAGCTCGATCTACACTCAACTCGATGGCAAACTCCGCATTCAAGAATTTTTTAAGCTCGGGCCATGACAGTGCAAAATGTTTCTTTTGATAGTTATGAATAAAAGTGGCCAATTCAGAACCCATTCGACTCTTGGCAACCTGAATTCTAGTTGCGTTGCTAGTGTGAGTCTGTTCCACCGCCTCACAAAACATTTCAAGGCGAGATGTAGCTTCTATCCCTTGTAGCTGATTCAATTCCAAAATTGGGATATCGCGCGGTTTTGTGAGAGAGTGGTGTGAGCTCATAATGTATGAACAAGGGGTCGAGTGTGAAAGCAGCGTTCTGTTAGTAGTACCGAACTGTTCCTCAGCCTCATCCAATTGAATAGTTACATGATCTCGCCCTACTTGTGACGGACGATCAGCTTCCGGCTGCGTCTGAGCAAACAACTGTCCATACCGAGACATGGTGACTAATGTACTATTCTTACTCACAAAAAAAAAGGAAATTAAATTTTGAAATAGTCTCTTTTTACTTCAAACAGGTCTAATCACTTCCATCATCTCTGTAGGACTCAATGACTCTGACAAATTTGGCATCTACTTGCTCTCTCACTTCACCACTCCAGTGTATTCCGTCCGCCAGGTTATAACTATAGTAAGCCTTGTTGAATTGCAGGTTCTTATTTGGTAATTTTCGACGAATTTTCTTATTGATCGAGTTCCTTACTGTGTTATAATTCTCAGATGAAATAGGAGGATTTGCTCCCTGGTACACTCTTGGTTCTACCTGACAAATAATCACGGTGGCATGGCATTGTTCCTCCAGCTCCCTAGTAACATTCTTTATTCTATGGAAAATCTCTTGGGGGGGTGGTATTGTCATCAATATCATTACTTCCAATCCACAAAAATATCAGATCACATTCCCACTCCAATACTGAATTTAGTCGAGAATCCTGAAAGAAATTTTTAACCTTGCCTCCGCTTGCTCGAAAAATTCTGATTTCTACGTCCTGCACATCGAGTTGCTGAGGTATTTGGGAATGACCGACCAATGCCACCCTTAACATCCTCTCTATTTTTTTTTCCGCTTCGCTACCCTTCACTTTCTCACCAACGCCACTACTTTGGGAACGATGAGTATCCCACCGCTATTGCCACCAGTGTAATACTGAAAAGTGTTGTAACACCGGTATTCACCAGTGTAATACCTGAATGTATTTTCTTACCTGTTGTGGGTATTGATCAACTCACCCATGGATATACAAGTGGTACTCGACTTAGTATAGTGGATGGTAAATATTTATGAAAAGAATGAATTGTGGTAGCGTTTGTAGTTTTTGGCCGAGTTTAGATTTTAGTCGGTACCTCAGGTGGTTGTCGTTCCCTCAGCGAAGGAATCTTGAATTGGAAGGGGAGTGAATTTGGCTTGAGGACATAATTTCCTTGATTAGGTATACTAATAAAGAAAAGAAAATGCTATATACTTTACTCTACTTTAATAATTCTGTTAATTTCCACAAAACTATCATTTCTTTATTACATGACCCTTTTTAGTTTGGGAGAAGATTGCAAATGTTACTAAGGCTTTTGGGTGATCATTCCTCTAACATTATTACCAGACGAAACAATTTGATACACTCGAGATATGGAGTCGTTGTACTTTACTTTCTTTTTTTTGGCCGTTACTCTTGGGCTCAACATTGGCCTCAAGACAGGGACACTTTTACAGATATGATTTGTCTGTTCGGGCTGGCATAGCCTCGTATCAATAAGAATGATTATTTGTATTCATCTTTCACCCATATAAGGTATTCTCCTCATATAATTTTCTCGGTTCTCACATCAAATCAGTAATGCTTTTCTCGTTTCACCATCGACAATGTTATATAATCACTAGAAGTACATAATCTCTCGGGCCTGTCTAGCCTCGAGGAATAATTAAAAAAGAAATACAATCACTAGGAACACCTCAATCACTCGGGCTTATTTAGCCTCGAGGTACAACTTAAATATCACATTATTGTTCTCAATCAGTAAGTTCCCTTTCACGCTCCTGATTATAATTTTTTTTTTCTAATAAACTAATTTTAAAGAAAGAGAACAGTTGATGAATTTGAATTCTCCTTTCCGTTACAGAACATATCACTTCTATACTTCTATTCCTTATCTACAAAAAAGAATTCACTTGATAGAACCATTAATAACACATCAAATACCTTCGGTTTGCAATAATAACTCGTGAGTGGTGCAAGTGTAAGTGTAAAAGTCTATGGGCAATACTTGGGAATAATGGCGTGCTCCCACGGTCGTCACCGCCGGTGTCTGGGGACTAAACGAACGTCTGTTACACACGATGTCTGGGCAGCAAGTCACTACGTTAAACTCTCAACAATATTACTTCTCATAGTTCATAATAAGTAAGGATTAAACAAAGAAAAAGAGGGGGAGGAAGAAGAAATGTGGACGACTCACCTAAACGAACGTCTGTTACACACGATGTCTGGGCAGCAAGTGGGGCATGTCGGGCACTAAAAGACGCCACTGCTCAAGTCAAATGAGGTGGTATTTTTGAAATATGGGGGTTTTAATTCTCTTTACACTTTATTTAGCAGTGTACCCATGACGACAAGACTTTTGATTGAATTGGGGAAAATTTGGGATTTATTCCTTACTTAATTTAGATACTGATTCTAGCACTATTTCAATTTGAATCTGAGAGCAGCTCATGCCATCTAGTGACGGCCAAGATAAACGGAACTTTAAAATCCTCACCAACGACATTATTTAGGCCTTTTGGACTGTTAATCTTACATACTTGTGTTCTAACAGCTTCATTAGCAACATTTCACAACTCGGTTACGGAAAGAATTGTATATTCATCATTACTCTGTTTAAGGTTTAAACTCGGCGCCCAACAACGACGCACAAAGGGAGGGGATAAGCTGCTCGCATGTGTCTTTCATTACTCGGCTTGACTAAGGAATTCCCATAGCTCAACATCCACAATTACATCACCCACTGCATATGCAGAGGTACATACATATAAAAATAGAGTTAGCCCTACAGTAATTATTAATATATGAATTACTACTTAGGGTAGGAACTTATAAACTAATATTCAGGTTACACCCTATCTAACTTAAAATTACAGTACTACTAAACACATACATGAATATCAAATGTGTGGCACTACACATGCTCGTCTTTACCTTCTTCATATTCCATTCTATTCCCACCCCTCCTATCACTGATCTTCCTCTACTCCCTTTCCTACCTCTTCCCTTTATTTTCTTCCTTCATTGTTCCCTATCTCGCTGCTCCCACGTTCTCGTTACTTCCAGCACTTCTATTTTTTTTCTTCCTCATTGTCCCTCTACTCTTTTTTGTTCCATTACAGAGAGAGAGAGAGAGAGAGAGAGATTGTCTTCCTGGATGTGAGACAAAAGGAGACATTCGATTCCTCGCGCCTTTTGTAGCCAGACCTGACCTCATCGCACAAATTACGTCTTATTGAATTCTCTTACACCTCCAGCTCCACCGCCTCCCTCTTTCTCCCATTTCTACGGCTGTGGACCCTCCCGGCATTGTGTCTTGTGCCGGATGGGCAAACGACGATGTGTTGAGGTGGGGGGATGAGGGATGAATTGGGAGAAGGTGTGGGAATGGGAGTAAAAGAGTTAAAAATGACTAGGGCAGAAGGTATGCCGTAGAGAATTAGGAGTGCAAATTACTGAGGAAAAGAAGGATCAACAGATATGAGGGGAATGAGACGGAGAGGAGAACGGAGACGGCATATGTGAGGTAAGAACAGCATCTGGGGGAAAGGGAGTGGCTGGGTTTATGATAATTGTGGAAGATGTGCTGGCTATGTGTAAAGCAAGAACGTCAGGTACTTTAATAAGATGCCCGTATGGATGCAAGTTTGATCCCAGGCTAGGGAAGGATTTGAATGTCATTAAAAGAGAATTATCCAATCTTTCACAAGACCAAAAATCATGTCACTTACAGAAACCCGTCACTAAATCAGTTACACCAGTCCTGAGTGAGACAGCCCTGGTATGTACTGAATGTCGAAGGTGAGGAATAGCATCGAAGTTGTTACATGCGAAGGAGTGCAACACGAACAAGGACCACTGGGCGTTAGGGGACAGACAATAAACCGTACATCCAAAATCGGAGACATAAAAAAGAGATAGAAAGGAAGATGTGATGAAGTAAAATGAGGAATAATGTATAATGTGAAATGCAAGGTTATATGAGGCAGTGACGAAGAGAATGTGTGATAGGATGAGGGATGACAAGGATAAAGGGAAAATGAGAAAAGGGAGGACCGTGGAGTGAATGTGGGAAAGGGAGGAAGAGAGAGACGAAGGGAAGAAGGTGTGATGGTTAGCGAATCAGAGAAATACGAGGTTGTTCCGTGCGAGGTAATCAGACCAGGATGACTTATTGACGACAGAGAGAGAGAGAGAGAGAGAGAGAGAGGTATACAATTAACGGATTCTTCCGTCACTTAGATAAGACTAAAAGCATGTTCAGCATATTATGAAGATGTAGGTGACCAACGTGGAGTGGCAATACCCTATATGATTGACCTGTGCACCTGAGATGTATGGGGTGAGTAGAGTGTGTTTGATTCACGGTTGCTGATTGGCCGCCGATGATGTCATCGAAGTAAATGCAGGCATGTATTATAGTGCAACATGCAGACGTAGGTGTACACCGAGGGTGGATGTAGTGCAACACGAGGACGTACGGTAGGTGCACACCGAGGGTGAATAATTTACATCAAACGTAAATCATCGACTTATAAAATGTTATATCAACTTTAATTTTCTTTGGTAATGGTAAACTTTTTATGAAAAAAAAAAAAAAAAAAAAAAAAAAAATAAATATATATATATATATATATATATATATATATATATATATATATATATATATATATATGTATATATATATATATATATTTGTGTGTGTGTTAAAGTAAGAAGAACTATAGATTTATATTATCGGCGGCCAATCAGCAGCCGCGAATCAAACACACCTTACCGGCCCCATACACCTCAGGTGCTGAGGTCAATTAAGTAGGGTATAATAGTATCAGTATTTAGGGTCGTATTTTAAGTGGTATCGGTGATCTTGTAACACCTATTCTTTAGGAATTTACTTTTCACATTACATTTCAATATCCTCTTGTATATTATTCATGAAAATGATATCAATGCGGAAGCAATAGAAAAAGAATATCAAGAAAATGCCAAAGGGTAATAAGAATATGCAAAAGAGGAAATGCTACGAATCGTCCCATGTCACTCAGAATACGGCCCTAATTGTGCTAACACAAAAAGTAATCTAAAAAAAAGTTTTTTTGTGTGTGAACAATGTGAAGGTATTGTATTGTAAGACTCTGTAATCCATTTGCCCCAGACCAAGGTATAGAGCGCCTAAGGAATTACTGTGCAGTAATGCACAGGTGGCTGCTTGCTGTCCACACCATCACCACTCAACTCCGACACATTTCATTTCTGTTATCATTTAGCTCAGGTCCTATTACAAGTCTGGGTGCTCCATGCTGCTTAGAGAACACGTCTCCATAACTCGAAATAACAATTCAGAGATTTGCTGAAGCCACGTTATGGAAAAAAAAAAACCTACTACCTGAAAATAGACACAGACCTCTCGTATACAGATAGTATCATATTCATTTTCTCGACTGGCATAAAATCTAAAGCTTCTTCATGCATCGCTTCACTTCCCCTCCGAGACTGTCATACAGTAGTCCGGAATTATAGAACAATCTCTTACCTCCCACTGGTCTGCCTTTAACATGCAGTGGTAGTATTGGCACTGGACGAGATCAGGAAAATCAGCAATTTCAGTTGCCAGGTACACGTTATCTAAGTTTTCTCTGTTCAGTTACATGAAGCTGGTCTAGTAAGTGGTGGACAGAATAGTGAAGAAAAAAAATCAATTTTATTGTTAAACTAAGAGTTTTGGGCGTATTTGCTAAAAAGTTTGTGCAATCGACTTCCATCTCATATGAATTGTCTAAGACGAGCACTGGATTTACAAGGAGCTTTGTGGTGTTGACGTGGATGTGATTGAAAGTGTTAAGAGAAATACTTTGCGATGGTTTGGCCATGGGGAAAGGGTGGGGAGTGAGAGACTGACTAGAAGATTTTATGTGAGGAAGGTAGAGGGGGAGAGGAGGAGGGAAGACCAAGGGTGAGATGCAAGGATGGAGTGCAGAGATATATGAAAGAGAGAGAGGGGTAAGTTGAATGGGGGCAATCAAATTGCAGTGGACAGGCGACGTGAAGGCGACTTGTTTGTGGTCACCCGTTATGGGATGAAAGCGTCGGAAAACAGATGGAGAGAGAGAGAGAGAGAGAGAGAGAGAGAGAGAGAGAGAGAGAGAGAGAGAGAGAGAGAATTTCTAACCACACATATCTTACCTGAACAAATTAACTCATGTCACTGACTGGGATATCAGACTTAGTGTGAGAAAAACAACGACTATGGGTGTTAGTCGTTCCAAGAAGGCCCATTTCCCACATCCTGTGGTAACTTTTAACGGATGCCCCCACGCTGATCGACGACCCAGGTCAGTAAGTGCTTTACCCATGTAAGGTTGCCGTTGTGGAATAGCTTGTTTGAGTACTTATATCAGTATCATCCTTTAGATTACTTGAAGTGGTGTGTGAATCATGTACACTACCTCGAAAAAGTACAGTGCATGAGGGAGATAATGATATCCTAATGGCCTTTGATGTCTCAGGGATATTAATCTGTCATCATCTGATTATTTACATAATAAAAGAACTCGGTAGGAAATGTCACGCCAGTTATGCACTTTTATGAAAGTAAGTTTATCAACGTGGAGACATTATGCAACAGCCATCGCCTGTGGTGCCCAAGTGTCTCTCACAAAGTGTGCACCGATACTTTTTGAAGTAACTGTACTTCTGGCACTTAATTCATATACTTTATTCATTGACAAAAAATAAAACATTATGACATGAAAATTGTTCCCTGGGTTCTTTAGGAACAAAGATAAAGCAAAATCAATGTTCATGGTTGCCATCTTGGATTTGGCCCCTTGGTGGAGTTAGCCAGCACTTTTGGGAGGGGTACTCCGGCTGAATTATGTTTAAACGACCCAGAGAACTAAAATCAGTCTTCAAACCTTGTTTCAGAAAAAAATGGTCACGGACTGAATTAGAGGGTCCCCTCACTACCTGAGAGCCCCCTGCCTGCCGACAGTGATTTGTGTAGGAACTTCTCCGCCAACAAGTTGACAAGGAATAATAAGCACAGTTGAGGAGGTTGCAAAGTCCCAGACCTTGGTCCGTGAATGTAAATATATACGACACTTCTCATAATGACTTTGATCTTTATGTCATATGTCAGTTTTGCAGCAGTTAATTCCTTGAAAATTAAGTAAGTGGAAGGTGAACAGTGGAAAGACAAAGAAGTTTCAGCAGAACTAGACGTATACAGTTTCGCCTTGGTTATTGCTATAAAAACAGATTCATTATTAATTTATGTAAGTATGCTGCGCTTATATTAATAATAGCGATACAACGCAACTTCGATTTGCATAACATTCGATGTGTGGTGAGTAAACAATATTTGGCAGATGGAATGCCGCTCGCTTTCCTCTTGTTCACAGAAACCAAGGGTGGCACAGGTTGACGCAAGGGGTGATAATAATCCTGATGGGGAATATCCATATTCGTTCGCTATCACCCACGCACTTTTGAGGAGAAAGGGAAGTGAATGAGAAGAAAGAAGAGTAACCTAGCTGAAGATAGAGGAATATATTGAGAAAAAGATGGGTAGCGGGACAGAGAGAAGAGAATATGAAAATAAAAAGAGACAATAAGTAGCTGAACAGAGAGAAGAGTGGCTGAAGAAAACGATGAATAGCTGAAGAGGAATAAGGGTTACTTAAGAGAAACAAAAATGGCTGAAGAGAAAGAAGATTAACTGAAGCGAAAAATGAGACAATGAAGAAAAACACATACGAGTTATTTAGAAAGGTAAACTAAAAACTAATGGAAACGATTGAAGAGGTAGAAGCGTGAAGTGGAACAGTGAACAGTTCAGGGGGAATGAACACCCGTGAGGGAAGAATATTCTGTAAAACAAAACAGCAAACAGCACGCAGAGTGAAACATTCTCTCCCTACATTATTAGTCTAAGGGCCAAGTGTTTGACATTACCCAGTGACCATGTCCTTCAAAAGATTTCCACCAAGTTGGGACCACATGAGATCAAAACCTATGAGAGTAGCCATTGTCCTGTGAACTTGATCTTTAACATAATGTAACCTACTCAGATCTGAATACCGTATGTTCATTCTTCCCTTCCACTAAACACCTCCACTAACTTTTGTCCAAATCAAATAAAGCCTGTTCGAGTTTGACCTATTGTTCTCGAAAACAGGGCGTCTTCTCTTTGACTATCTATCTCTCTGTCTATTGCCAGACACCTTAATCCAGTAAAGGGTGGCCACAAACAAATCGCCTCCATGTCGCCCTGTCCCCAACCATTTCACTGCCCTGCTTCCAGCTCACACCCCACTCTCTCACATACCTCTCCACTCCATCCCTCCATCTCATCCTCCATCTCCCCTCCCTCTATTCCTCTCCACTTCACTCACATATATTCTCCTCGTCAGTCTCTCACTCTCCATCCTCTCCACATGGCCAAACCACCTCAGTGTGTTTCTTCTAACGCTTCCTATCACATCCACATCCACACCATAACGTTCCTTCACTTCATCATTTGTCAGTCTGTCTCTCCGTGTGACTCCACATGCTCCTCTCAAATAACTCATTTCCACTGCTCTCATTCTTGACTTTTGTCCCTCCAAAAAGGTCCAAACTTCACTTCCATACGTTAGAATTGGTATCACAATACTGTCATGCAGCAACTTTTTCACTTCCATGCTCACTTCCCTGTTTCTTATCACTGCTTTCTAGGAACCGGCATCCTTTCTTCTTTGCTGTAACCTTTCAAGGAGTTCACCCTCTAAACTTCCATCCTTAATCATCACACTACCCAAGTACTTAAACGTACTCACATTTTCCATTTCCTCTCATCCAACTTCACTATACATTCAGTGACTTCATTTCTCTCGAGGACCATAACTTAACTCTTCCCTACATTCACCTTTAGATTCCGTTTCCTACGCACTCTCCCAAACTCATTCACAAAGCCTTGCATTTCCTAAAATTTCAGCAAAGTTTTTACAAAACTTGAATCAAAATTGTCTGAGTTAATATGTTGACACACCAACACAGACTCCCGGCGGACAAAATATCGCCTGTGCAGATTTAGGAAGGAAGCGAAACGAGAAGAGAGAAGAAAGGTCGGAAGAGGAATGAATGAGAAGAAGTGTATTGTATTCCGTATTGCCTCATTATCTCGTATACCAAAGACTATTAGGTGCGACTGACTCTATTGTAGAAGTGTATCGGATATCCGCATCCGCATCCGCAAATTACCCGCATTTTTTAAAAATCCGCATCCGCATCTGCATCCACATTTGCAATGCAAGTAACATCCACATCCGTTTCAGCAGTAATGGTAAATTTAACATCCGCATCCGCGTCCACATCCGCATTTTGAGAATGGGGATATGAGTATACTAGAAAACATATCAGTACATAAAATTAGTTTTAAAAAATAAGATGAACTTAAAAAAGATCCAGGACCGACTGCAGGAGCCTTTGCTAAGTGTTATACATGACCCTCCTACAAGATGGAACAGTACATTGCATATGCTGGAAAGGATTCAAGAACTAAAGGAGTAGTTATGCTTGTATGCTGCAACCAATTCAAAGATTGCAAAAATTAGCAACACTCAATTGATGTTACTAGCCAAATGTGTAAAGGCCTTAAAACCCTATGAGGAAATCACAAAACGACTGAGTAGCTCTTGCTTCTCCATCAGTGATGTGATACCGTTTATACAGTAGTGCTTTTTTCCTTGAAAAATCGCCCTCCAAACATAAGTGAAGTGCCAGTAATGCATGCTTAAAGCACAGGCTCATGCTCAGAGCCTGAAGAATCTGAAGATCATAGCACTGATAAAGAGGAAGGGGAAACTACTAATGTAATAAACTTTATGAAACAAACAATGACTGATCTTGAAAAATGATTTGCTGGCCTTGAAAGTATGGACTTTTACAGAGTTGCAGCCTAACATGATCCTAAATGTAAGAGTAAATTTTTCCCTTCTCCTTACATCACTGAGCAAGTGCAATCAACAACTGCGGGCCTGTTGATCTGCTAAAGGATGATGGATATGAGGCAGCAAAAAAACGACTGAAAGGTGACAAGCCTACCAGCCATAGACAAAGACCAAGTACAAGTGGAACACTAGCAGATGCAATGAATATAATACTCGCATCAGTCAGTGATGATGAAAATGAACCACCAGTTAAGGTTAAATGGAAGAAATAAAGAAGTATCACAAACAAAAGAGAATTAAAGGAACAAATGAAGATACTCTGAAATGGTGGAGTGAAAACAGAAGAGACTACCCTGATTTAGTGAAACTGATACGCAAATATCTCTGTTGTCCCCCAACCAGTGTCCTCAGTGAACAACTATTCAGTGGTGCTGGATTAATCAATGATGAAAAACGCAAGAGCCCTCGTGCAGATAAAGCAGAGAAACCTTTGTTTTTGAAGAGTAATTTGCCTTTGTTGAAATTCAAATACTGAACTAACGTGCAATGTGAGGTTAAAGTGATTCTGATAAACTATATATAATACATATAATAACTTCAGTTTAAGCTTGCACTTATCTAAATTTATTGTAACTTTACCACTTTCCAAAGGGTGGAGGTTGGGGAGAGTGGTTGGTGGGATGCATGACGACTTGAGTCCACGTCCCGCATCCTGGTAACACATAAGTTTGACTTATGTGGCTGAAAGTCGTTGTTAACAATTTAAAATGCATAATCTTAAAAGATTTTAAAAATAATCCGCATCCACATCCGCATCCGCGAGGATATAGTCATAAGACATCCGCATCAGCAAAAAATATTTTTTGAATATCAGCATCCGCATCCGCATCCGGAATTTTAAAAAGTTTATATCCTCATCCACATCCGCATCCGCACATCCGCATTTTTAGACATCCGATACACCTCTGCTCTGCTGGGAATCATGATGGGGGAAGGCTGAAACAAGACGGACGAGATGTAAGGAAATCGATAGTGGAATGAAGAACGAGTGTGCGTGTGTTGGGGGGAGGGGGAATAGGTGATGCAGAAGAGACAAAACGAACGGGAAAGACGACTGGAAGAAAATAGGAAGTCAGGCCGTGTATTGGTTAGAGAGAGAGAGAGAGAGAGAGAGAGAGAGTGATTCGAAAGGACATGGACACAACAGGAGGGAAGGAGTCATTAGTATGGGTCGGACTGAAGAGCACGAGAAGGATAAAACGCCTTGGGTTAAGCAACTGAAACGACATGCGATGGATGCTGGGATGGTGGGGGAGGTGGAGGAACGACGGACGCATTACTTTAAATAACAAAGTCTTGTAACAAAGAGGAAACATTTTTATAGAAAAAATAGACTCACATGCTAAAGTTTAAAGTATTTAGCAGAGTGACTTAATACACTCCCTGTTGTTTGTTATAGCTTATTTGTAAACCGCCTCTCCTCGAGCACTAGTTACAGTATAACATTATCTTTTTATCAGATTCAAAGACATTCCAGACATACACTTTTAACCATTAATCAATGATATGAAGCTAGTAGTTACCCCTAAATTTTGTGCAAACACAAATATTTGAGTGTAAACTCCTGATGTAAGTTCAGACACCAGATGTTGTGTGTAGTTTGTTGAGTGTTGGATGCTGCTGTCACTAGATATATGCCAAGACTGTTATGTGTGATGAGATTGTATTGTGGTTGTTAGATGCTGGAGAGTATGTTGGATCGCAGTTATCACTCCGATGTTAGGGATCAGTTGCTTTGTGTCGTTGCCTCACTCTTTCCGTCTGCCTCTGGATGTTGTTGCCGTTTTCCTCCCACGCTGTCTCACTCCATGTCTCACGACCTCTTATATATGCGTAGAGTAAGTGCTATGCATCTGTTCATTACCCTTTCCTTTTCAGTACGCCAGAGTGGGATAATTATTCATGTCGTTGTTTGGGGGTGTTTTTTAAGGGTAAGAGACTGGTGAAGGAGAGTAAGAAGAAAGTGGATGAAGAGTTTGGGAGGAATCTGAGTGTGAAATGGAGGGAGAGTAAGAAATTGTTTTGGAGGGAGGTAAAGAAAGTAAGGCAGTGTGAAAGGGGAAATAGTAGGGGAGTGAAAGATAGGAATAATAGATTGTTGGTGGAGAAGAGAGAGAAATTGAGGAGACAGAAGGAGCACTTTGAGGATTTGTTGAATGTAGAGAGTGAGAGCAGTGTGAGTATAAGTGGTTGGGGAATGGCTGGGAGAAGAAGAGATGAGAGGAGGGAGGAAGAGATCAGTAGGGCGGAAGTAGTGGAAGCGATGAAGAAGATTAAGCTGGGAAAGACCCCAGGAATTGATGGAGTGTGTGGTGAAATGCTTAGGTATGGGGGTGAGATTGTTGTGGAGTGGATATGGAAGTTGTGTAGATTGGCTTGGGAAGAGGAAAGGGTTCCAGAGGACTGGAAATCAGGTATAATTGTTCCTCTGTACAAAGGAAAAGGGGAGAGAGAAGTATGTTGTAACCATAGGGGTATTTGCCTTCTTAGTGTGACTGGTAAAATATATGGTAGAATACTCATTGATAGGGTTAGGCATATGACAGAAGAGCTAGTTGGAGAAGAACAAGGGGGATTTAGGAAGGGAAAAGGGTGTGTAGATTAGATATTTGTTCTAAGATGTTTAGGGGAGAAGTATCTAGAGAAGGGAAGGAAAGTGTATGCTGCCTTCATGGACTTGGAGAAAGCTTAGACAGAATAGATAGGCAAGGTATGTGGAAGGTATTAAGAATATATGGAGTGGAGGGGAAATTGTTGAGTGCTGTGAAGAGTATGTACGAGGGAGCTAGGGCTACGGTGCGAGTGGATGGTGAGCTGAGTGAGTTCTTTGATCTCAATAAGGGACTGAAACAGGGGTGTGTGATGTCTCCAAGGCTGTTTAATATATATATGGATGGGGTTGTAAAGGAGGTGCAAGGTAGGGCAGTGGATGTGGTGGTGGCCCTAATGAATGAGGGTGAGATTTGGAAGCTTCCGGTGTTGCTGTTTGCTGATGATACAGTATTGTTGAGTGAAGATGAATGGGAGTTGCAAGGTTTGGTGAATGAATTTGGGACAGTGTGTAGGAGGAGGAAGCTGAAAGTTAGTGTAAACAAAAGTAAAGTTATGGTGTTTGAGAGGAATGAAGTCACAGAGAGTGCAGTGAGGTTGGATGGTGAGGATATGGAGAATGTGAGTGCATTCAAGTACTTGGGTAGTGTGATGAGTAAGGATGGAACTCTGGGGGATGAAGTACGTGAAAGCGTACAGCAGGGAAGAAAGGTTGTTGGTACACTGAAAGCAGTGATAAGAAATAGGGAGGTGAGTATGGAAGTTAAGAAGTCACTGCATGATGGTATTGTGATCCCTACCCTGACGTATGGAAGCGAGGCGTGGACCTTGCAAGAGGGGAACAAGTCAAGAGTGAGAGCAGTGGAAATGAGTTACTTGAGAGGAGCATGTGGAGTGACGTGGAGGGACAGGTTAACGAATGAAGAAGTGAAGGAACGTTGTGGGGTAGATGTGGATGTGGTTGAAAAGATTAGGAGAAATATACTGAGGTGGTTTGGACATGTGGAGAGAATGGAGAATGAAAGATTGACTAAGAGGGTGTATGTAGGTGAGGTGGAGGGAGGGAGAGGGAGGGGTAGACCGAGGATGAGGTGGAGGGATTGAGTTGAGAGGTATATGAGGGAGGGGGGGGTGAGTTGGGGGGAGGGTAGTCAAATGGTGGGTGACAGAGTGACTTGGAGGCGTTTTGTCTGCGGCCACCCTTTGCTGGATTAGGGCGTCGGGCTATAGATAGATAGATAGATAGATTATCGTACACAGGAGAGATGCTTGTGTCTGCTGTCTCCTGTGCCCAGTCTCTCTCTCCCTCTCTGGACCTCGGGCATCTGAGGCATGATTTAAAATTGGCTTTGTTGATTAGCTAAACATCTTATGTGTGCTTTCTTTAGTTCTGAAGACTCGACTGGCTAGCAATGACACTGTTATCTAGCAAACAACTATTATATTGTATTGCACTGAGAGATGAGGAAACAGCAACCTGAGCAGCACAGTGCTATAAGTTCAGAATCCGTTTCTCTGTGGTGTGAGGACATACGCTCCTTCGCTCTCCACCGAAGGTTGGCAGTAGTCTCACTGACGTGCAGATTACCCAATCACACCGACAAAAGATAGGGTACGTAAATCTTTAAAGCACATTTTTAAATTTTAGTTTGTAGCGCAGTGGAAAGTAATAATAATGAAGCTGATCCATTCTCAAGTACCGTAATTGTTAGCTAAATTTGTCAGGATAATTTAGTTACCACATTAAATCGTGTAAAAATATACTAACTTTGATTTTTCTTTCCTACCACAGCTTACGCAGTTAGTCAGTGCTGACGCCAATTACAATCTAGTAGATGAATTGTCGGACATCTCGGACCTTAACCCAGTCCTTGTAGATGATGAAAAAGAAATTAAAGTTCATGACATGTATGTCACTATCAAAACTGTGAAGACATTGGTGTAGGAACTGAGGGAGGATAGATGAGAGGGATGAGTGAAAGTTCCACATGTTGTCAGACGTCATCACACCAATCCTCGTCATCCACCGTCACTTACCATGTCCTATACCACGCATTCCATACCTTCTAAACCTTAAAAGTAACAAAACTGGGAAGGACGACCGTCTCATCTGCTGTCTATAGGTAAACTTTGGCCTTTGTTTGTTGACTTGAACCTTTTCTTCTTCATCGAAATTTGCTTTCATTCAGCGTGCCCTGAAGAAGGATGGCAGTTCCTAGTCCTCTGAATATCGCCCAATTGCTTCAACATCCTGCATTTCTTAAGTTTTTGAACTATTCTTAACAAAAAAGCCACCTTTCTTATCATAACTTTCCTTCGGAGAACCAGTATGAGTTCTATTAGGGATGCCCCACTGGCGATCTTCTCACCTTCCTTTCAGACAATGCACTTGACACTGTAAAAGCTTTCGATTGAGTCTAGTGTAAATCTTTAATTTCCAAACCACCCTTTTCTGGTTTCTATCCTTATATCTGTGCCCTCATCTCTAGCTTCTTTTTCTGGTCGTTTCGTAGCTGCTTCTGTAGACAGACACCATTCATCTAGAGCTATCAATAGTGGTGTTCCTAAGGGTTCTGTCCTGTCACCAACTATGTTCATTTTATTTATCAAAGTCTTCCCTCTAAGCTGCACATCTAATCCAAGTATATGCAGATGACTCCACCATTTACCTATCCATTCGCTTCCCACAACGTCCATCAATATAGTCACTTTAATGAACACAGAATGAGTCTATGAAATCTAGTTTCTGACCTGGTTCACATCTATGATTGGGGTAAAAGTACCCTTGTTGTTTTGAATGGATTCAGAATCCATTTTCTACATCTTTCATCCTGGTAAAATATTCTACAGGAGCATCTGACAAAGTCCAGGGTGGTATCTCCAGGTTGGATGGAAAGCTGATGTAGGGAGAGCTGGAGCTCCCGTTTCATCAGCCCTCAAGACTAGCTTCTGACCAACCCCCTTTGCTGAACATTTTCATTGTTTCAGTAACTCTGAGAGCAGGCCAGCATGGTCTCCAATACAAGTTTCTCTGACTGTCAGTACCAAACTACATGCTCATTACACACTACTCTTCCTGTTTAAAATTGTTGACAATGGCATCTCAACACCGAGCCATGGAGTCCCTGTGTGTGGGGGAGGGGGACATAAAAGCCCCTAACATCAGCCACTCTCCCAGTAACGACTAAACGAGATGACTGAAACACCTGATAGGCTCACTTATTCATTTCTGCAACATTTGCTCCCTATCCTCTAACTTTCTCTCTGTTGAACATCACCTCTCCTCTAAACCTAACCTTCTTTTCTGCACACAGACTCAGCTGTCTGAGATGACTGATAACAAACACTTCTCTATAACTTTCTAATTTCTCTATACTCATTTCAAAGCCAAAGGTGGTTGTTGTGTATATGTGCGCAACAACATATCTTACTCTCGTGTTCGTGACCTTGAATCTTCTGAATTCTCTACCCTCTGGCTTCGGCTATCCTGTCATTCGTTGAATAACTATATCTCTGTTGTTTGCTTATTCCCTAATTCTACTCACTGTGAAAAATTAACTGATTATCTTTTTTCTAAGAAGGATCACATCCAATCAATTTTTCATTTCTCTGAAATATCCATTCTAGGTGATTTCAATGTTCACCACCACTTTTGGCTCACCTCTGCCTTCACTGATCCACCTGCTGAACAAGCCTCCATCTTTCCTATACTTAATGACCTACAGAAGCTTGTACAGCACCCAACCAATATCTCCGACCACCTTGGAGATAGTTCCAAAATACTTGACCTCTTCCTTACAACTAATCTTTCTCCTTAAGCTATTAATCTTTTCTCTCTGTTGGGCTTTTCTGATCACCACCTTATCACATTAGCCTGTCCTACTGCTCCAGTAGGGCCAATAATCTCTCCCAGGAAGTGACAGCTATGGCACTTTGGAGCTACTGATAGGAAGACGGTCAGGCGTACTTCTTTGATTTTTCCTGGAATGATTATTGTTTCCATGGCCTAAAGCCATCTGGATGTGCCTCCCACATTACGAAGGTTATTCTCTCAGGCATGGAAGCACACTTTTCTTTCTCTTATTCTGTGACTAATGCAAAACAAAAAAAAATGGTTTAATCATGCTTGTTCTAATGCTGTCCACAACTCGGAAAAGACCTACAAAAGGTAACAGAGCCAACCCACCCCTGAATCTCATCTCTTTTATGTTTCTGCACGGAATCATGAGAAGTCTGTTCTTCGCTCTGGTAACAATAATTTCATTCGTGCTCAGTGTTCTGAACACTCCAAATAAAACTTCTCCCACTCCTTCTGGCACCTTGCCGAAAACCTTTCTAACAACTTTACCTCATCATCCTTCCTTCCTCTTCCTCACCCTGATGGCTCTGAAGCTATTTCTTCTACTGACAAAAAGTAGAACTTTTCTCTCAGACTTTCTCCTCCAGTTCCACGTTAGATGATTCTGGCGTTATTCCTCCATCACTTCCCCCCCCCCCCCAACTCTCTATCTTTCTCATGGCTGACATTATTTTTTTCCATTGATGTATTTTCTGCCATCACTGGCTTCAGTACTGACAAGTCATATGGGCCTGATTGGGTCCCTCCTGTTGTCCTCAAGAGCTGTGCTTCAATGCTTACACCCTGCCTAGGCAAACTCTTTTAACTCTGTCAAGTTGCGCCTCTCCTTCTTGCTTGCTCTCACTCAGCCTGTCCCAATGAAGGGTGACCATTCCCAGCCATCTAACTATCACCCAATTGCTGTAACACCCTGTATTACGAAAGTTTTTGAATCTATTCTTTAAAAAAAAAATCAAGCACCTTTCCTGTTACAACCTTCTTTTCGATCATGAGTATGGGTTCTGCCAGGGTCGGGCCACTGGCGACTTTCTCGCTTAACTTTCAGACTTCTGGTCATCATCCTTTCGGGAGTTTGGCGAAAGCATTGCCATTGCACTTGACATCTCAAAGGCTTTCGGTAGAGTTTGGCATCAGTCATAAATTTCCAAACCGTCCTCTTACGATATCTATCCATCTATCTGTGCCTTCATATCAGGCTTCCTTTCTGGTCGTTCTATAGTTGCTGATGTAGATGGCCACGGTTCTTCTCCCAGAGCTATCAATAGTGGTGTTTCTCAAGGTTCTGTCCCATCACTAACTCTCTTCCTTTTGTTCATCAGTGACCTAAGCAGCACATGTAACCTTATCCATTCATTTGCTGATGACTCCACCTTTCACCTTTCCATTTCTTTCCCACATCGTCCATCTCAGCAGGTACTTCAACAAACAAGGGTTGAAGCTATGGCATACCTACTGTCTGACTTGGCTCATATCCCTGACTGGGGTAAAAGTCATCATGTGTTTTTTAATGCTTCAAAAAATCAGGTCTTGCATCTTTCAACCTGTCAAGATCTGCAGAGTATCCTCTAATTTTGAACAATATCCAACTCAATCTTGCATCATCTTTAATCGTACGTAAAGGTTCATTCTCTTATTATTTATCTTGGAAAGATCATATTACGAAGTACCTTTCTTGTGAAATCTGATTCCAAGAGATTAGGTTTGCTAAGCCGACTCCGTTCGTTCATTATCCCTGTAGAGCTGTTGACTTTTTACACGTTTTTTTTTTTCCATCCCTGTGTAGAGTACATCTCTCACTTGTGGGAAGGCTTCCCACATACAGCTCTTCTCAACAAGGTGGAGTCAAAGGCTTTTCGTCTCATCAACACTCCTCCTCTTACTGGTCCCTTTAACCTCTCTCTTTTTTTCTCCTCATTGTTGCATCTTTATCCCGTTTTATGGCTACTTCAATGGTCACTGCACCTCTGAACTGTCTGTTAGCATTCCTCCACCACTACGGAGGGTGCATAGCACACGTCTATCAGTAAACTCTAATCCTTTTTCAGTCCAACTCTCTAATGCAAGAGTTATCCGTGACTCCCATTCCCTCATATATGCTGCAGGTTAACTCTGGAACTGTCTTTCTTTGTCTGTATTTTCTTTTGCCTATGACCCTCAGTCTTTCACAGGCATCTCGAAGTGAACAGATCTTGAATTTGGTTCTCTATCTTTTTTTTCTTTTCTTTTCTTGGAGGGAGCGATCTTACAAGCATCTGGCCTTTGGTTCCTTTTTCCTTGCATTAAAAAAATAAAGATACTTGGAGTTGCATTCTCTCGCGATCCATCAAATAACCTTACTTGTAAAATATGCTTCCTAGAGATTATGTGTACTAAGTCGATTCCATGCCTTCTTTCCTTCCACAAAACTTTGATTTTATCAATATATATATATATATATATATATATATATATATATATATATATATATATATATATATATATATATCCATCATCCAATTCTACGTTGCCCCATGAGGAGCGTAGGAGCCCTGGGCTAGGCAGTTGGTCCTGACATTTTAGATGCGAGCGACCAACCTCACTCATCCCTGAGTGGTATTATGTGAGCAATCAACCCCAACCACCCCTTGGATACGGTATAAACCTTCACCGGCTCAATCCGATTGGAGCACAATAATTACCCATTAAACCACCAGGCGCCAAAATTTGGTTATATGGTTACCACCCAGCGTAGTAAATAGTTTCCTGGTGTACAGGAAACCATTTGGCTTGTCACTCAGTGTAGAGTCACCCATAGGCAGAAGGAAGAGGAAAGAATGAAGGAAAGAAAGATAGAAGAGGGAATGTAAAGTCACCCGTAGGCAGAAGGACGAGGAATGAATGAAGGAAAGGAAGACAGAAGATGGAAGGAAAGAAGGATGGAGGAGAGGACAGGGCAGACATCCGAGAGCAGCACTACATTGAGTGAGTGGATGGTGAGCGCCCCCACCTACCAATATATATATATATATATAGATAGATAGATATAAATATATATATATATATATATATATATATATATATATATATATACCGGAGAGAGAGAGAGAGAGAGAGAGAGAGAGAGAGAGAGAGAGAGAGAGAGAGAGAGAGAGAGAGAGAGAGAGAGAGAGAGAGACCGTATATAGATAGATAGATAGATAGATATAAAGGCAAGTGTTCTCAATGAGTAGTAAAAAGATAAATAATGATCAAAACAACTGAAACAGGTGAAAGCAGTAAGGGACAGAGTTTTATATTTGTGTGTGAAGCTGGTATCATGAACAGTAGTTGTTAGGGATGACTCATTAGAAGGAATACTTGAATGAGCTGGGGTTTGGTACTAGAAATAAAGCATGTATAATTCATGGCTCTTCAACAGTGAAAAAAAAAAAATCGAAAAGGCAAAGTGTTCTTAAGCGGACATGCACATGGCTTGGACATGCACAAACAGACAATGAACAAGACAAAATAGAGAGTGCAAGGCCCATGCCGGACAGTCAGTCTAATTCCCCGTCCACACAAACTGTGAGCAACTGTAATTTTCTGCAGTATGGTAATGACACAGCCTCGAGGGGATATTCTCCCGCATTTGGTCTGATCAGCTGATCAGGCCAGGTGCGGGTAAAGGGATGGGTCCATTAAGATGTGGCAGGGATAAACCAGCCTTGCTGTCGGGCCCTGATGCAGGTGTCGCTGATTGCATTGCGCAGTTGAAGCTCGTGAGGTGTGGTGCGGTGAGGATCTGTCCCTTCTCCCCTTGGGGATAAGATGTGAATGAGTGTGTGTTTGTGGATGAGTAAATTGGGAGTGTGTCGTCCTGTCTCGGCTACCTCCCTTTCTTTGGAGGAAGCAGCCTAGGTATATAGATAGATAGACTGATGGTAATGAAAACATGGAAATCAATAAGGTATACGTAATGCAATAATTCCTTCACTTCTGACTCACTGTTTATGGCGCGATTCGTAATTACCCTTTGAAACTGATGGGAAACGTGCTTGGGCCCGACAGGTGTCCTCTGAACGTGTGAAAGAGTTTCCAGGTCGAACCAATTGCCCCTGCCTTCTGTCTTGACCTTTGGCTGATTGTTTTCAACATCGATTTACCCTATCCTTTAAGTGACGCTCAACGCATCCAACAAGACTGGTTCAAATTGGACCAGAAGTTGTTTCAGTTTGTTCCTCTCTGACCTTGACCACTGACCTATTGTACTGAAAATTCGGTAATGTTATCTTTGGCCAACCATAAAATATTCCGCCAAGTTTGATTCAACTCGACTAAAACCTGAGTTAAAGGGCTGGCCATTTGACCCTGCCCTGCGCCTCATGCCTTAGACCAGCTGTTCAAAAAACTCGGATCACTTCACCATTTCCTGTTCTTCAGCTGTTCCTTTTACAGTAGTTTGGTCAAAATTGGATAAAGAAATAAGTTAACCTACCCATTGCCCAGTGACCAATTGCCTTTTTTTGGCCAAAAATTGATCACATGTTCCTATGCAGCTCTTCAAGCAATATCCCCTTTGTGTGTGTGTGTGTGTGTGTGTGTGTGTGTGTGTGTGTGTGTGCAGCTCCATCCAGTAATTTTTCCTAAACATGTTAGCAAACAGACAGACAGAAGAAGGGCAGATGGACAAACAGACTGATCAAACACAACACCGTCTCACTTTTGTGCGTGGGTGTAAATAAACATGAGCATTCGACGACTGCATGACCTGCGCCGCGCCATGGACCCGTCATACGATGGTTTTAAAAAAATGGATGTCGTGAGTAAAGGAATGATTGGGACGGGCTGGAAATTTGATGTGCAGTGGGGATCGCGTTGAAGAATTTGTGGCTAAAGTGCAGTTAGAGTTCGCTGGAAAATATCCTCCAAGTAGGACTGTGTTAGGAGGTGCAGAAATTGGGATGTGGAACACAGAAATGGGTGCGATGAGGTAAAATTGTGGTAGGGTCGTGAGGAAGGGTCATAAAAACATACATATGGAAATGAGTGTTATAGACTTAATGGTTTGAATGCAATGAAGTTTTTATTTCAAAGCTTCTCCAGCAAGAAAAACACTAGAGCAGAAGACACGGTCATGTTGCTCAAATTTACTTGACGTTTTGGGACTCGGGTAAATATTAGTCAGATAAAAAGGATGATAAGGGAATGGCCAACAACCGCTGCAGTGTCACCAGCGTCACTTTTATGGCATTTATGAATATCTAGATGTAATCAACTGTGTGTGTGTGTGTGTGTGTGTGTGTGTGTGTGTGTGTGTGTGTGTGTGTGTGTGTGTGTGTGTGTGTTGCACTAATCTGCATAGTAATTGCGTGAGTTGCAGTGGAGCGCGGATGGATATCGCTAACAAGGTAGTGAAATGACGAGAATGAACACGTCCAGGCAATTATGGATAATGTTATTAGCGCCTGTATGTGTTGGCAGTGAGCTGGCAGGACGGTCTCAAGCGTCGAAGGAAGATAGTGTACGACGACATGACGGCGGTAGTTCGATTGTTTATTATCAGGATCTCACAAGGTTTCGGCACTGTTGCGAAACAAAGTAAAATTATTAATAACCAGGGTTGTAAATTCTCTCCTCTTGTGTCTGAGGATGACGGTGTGATTGTTGTCTCTACATAGCTTAAGAAAGAAAATGGTGTAAAGGGTCACTCTTTCTGTCCATTTATTTGCCTTAACATCATCATTACAATGATGCCATCTTCAATTTATGTTTAACTAGACGATTGTCATATCTTTGAGTAAAACTGCCGTAGTGGAGGATTTAGAAAATAATAACCTCCAGTAATAAGTGAAAAAAGATGTCCCATAGCTAATGAGGTTAATGGCAAATGGGGAATAACTATGAGAGTGGATGTTTCCTCGCGATAAACAGTCGAGGAAATTAACGGAGATACAATATCCCTGTCTTAGATTCTGCCCCATTGATGAATAACTGCGGTAAGTTTAAAAGTCCTGTACACCGAAGATACGAACTGGAATTCTGAACCACCGGATTGAGTTTCGCCATTTGTTAACAGACAGCGGGCATTGATGTGCGATTTTTTTTTTTTGTCTGATCGTGAGTTTGTCCGTGTGTGTGTTTCTGCCTTGCATACCTATCAGAATATACTTGATATAGTGCAACGTGCAGGCGAATCATATCCCACCGCTGCCACCAAATGTGACTCTCGATTCTTGTAGTAGGAGTTAATGATGAATACAGGGAGTTTATCTTGATTTATTATCATCAGAGAAAATCTTAAGTTGAGCAGTGTATTACAGAGACTGAATACACTAAGTAAGTCTAGTTGGACCCCTCTTCTTGTTCACCCTCTCCACTACCTGTCGGTTCTATAGCTAGCCTCCTTCTGAGCTCTGCTTCCTAAATTCTGGTGTAGCAGGGGTCGTGTCACGTGTGTTATACTGTGGTTGGAAAGTTCTAGAAACCTGTGTGTGTGAGTGTGAGTATGTGTGTGTATGGTCACTAGGCTTTGTTCGTATGCTATCTCGCTGACACACTACCTATATCATCCCCTGACTTGATGCTTCTCAACATTTCCTCAGTTAACTTGCAAGATCATTTCCCGTTCCCAGGCTTGCCTGGAGCTCTGTCTATCTATCTATTTATCTATCTATCTATTATGATTTGTAATTAAAATATGGAGTCCTAACGTGTGTGTGTGTGTGTGTGTGTGTGTGTGTGTGTGTGTGTGTGTGTGTGTGTGTGTGTGTGTGTGTGTGTGTGTGTGTGTGTGTGTGTGTGTGTGTAATACTCCAATAAGTTGGTGATATGCCATGTACAGTCTCCAGCAAAAGTCGAGCGACCAGCTTGACGAGCAGGTTGGTATATGTGGCACCCAGTTCACCCCCCCCTCCCTCGTTCCCATTCATCCGTCTACCCCCCACCCTCCCCATATTCAAGGGCAAGAGAGTAAGGCCTTGTCGTATTGTCTCAACCACTCTTCCGTCATCCATTTGTCTTGGGAAAGAGTGGTTTTGTTATGATAACGAATAAGAACACAATAGTTGTTTATACACCACGATCTGAATGCAGGGTGATATAAAATTGTAGTATATTCGTATGACAGTGAGCTCTCTAATCATACAATTTATCATTTTGACGGTTGTATCCAGTCAGTGTGTAACATTAAACAGTTGGAAGCAATAAGTAGATGTTTAGTGGTCGTTGGTGTGTGTGTGGGGGGGGGGGGGAAGCTGTCCGTCACACGTTGTGGTGGGGGCATGAGGAGAGGGAAATGGGCCCTGGGTCGACGGAATAGTGTGTGTGTGTGTGTGTGTGTGTGTGTGTGTGTGTGTGTGTGTGTGTGTGTGTGTGTGTGTGTGTGTGTGTGTGTGTGTGTGTGTGTGTGTGTGTGTGTGTGTGTTCCACCAATGCTCATAAACACGTCTTTATTATCACTACTAAGTGTGCATTACAATATTGTCCACTGCACCATATAATAGTGATATTTATAGTTTAACCATATGGCAAATAAGCATTTAATGATCGGTACACAGTAAGACCTTATTTTCTACAAGGTATTCAATCAGATATGCAGTGCAATAGCGGATTATAATACATTAGTCTGAACGTAGCCTTTAATTCTCCAGGGTAAGTCAGACTAGAACACCAGATCTCTAGCAAAACATTCATTATTGTCACTATACCACGTGTTATTTTAGGGCAACTGGTACAGGGCGATAGCAAAGGTGGTGGGTGGTCCTACTCGGTGTTGACAGGATTACCTTATCACTCCCTCAGTTACCCACAACATTCCATTACCATATAAATCCAATGTCTGACCCCATTGTTTCATATCGTTTTAAAATGTGTTCTTAAATATACCGGAAGTCAGTTAGTCTTCCTTATTAAATATTTGCGTAACCAAAACCGTTTCTCCATACTAACACCCTTCCCTCTCTGAGGCAATTGACGTTTCGGCTGACGATAGTTAATGGGAAAAACCATGGCCACACAGAGATAGAGGAAAGTAGTAACACAGGACACAAGTTGAAGAGCTAATAATCCTAAGGTTAACCTGACCGCTACGTCTATTACATTGCTATAAGTAACACTGACCAGTGTGAACTGTAACTCGTCCAACCCTTGTTGAAAACGTTGTCACTGAAAACGAATAAACTGAATTATCTGTTGCATGTCACGATAATGTTGATTATCGTAAGCTGCAATCGAGACAAGTTTGTTTGGTTACTATGCAGATCATCCATTTGGCCAATTTAGTTATAAACGTGTGAATCGCAAATTACATCCTATTGCAGTTATAACTATATAAGGCAAGGTTATATTCCTGATATTATCAGGTGGTGGCGGGTCTCTTGCTGGAGTGCGTGGCGACAAGTGGCTGAGGCAAGGGGTGGAGGGGGTTGGTTGTATGCAGCGCCGGATTAACCCTGCTGTGGCCTGGTATAGGCAACGCAGACGGTTGGCCTGCAACATATACATCTCTTTTTTCCGTTATTTCCGGTGAACTGTTGGCCTGACCTATAATGGCCTTTCTTGATGGCCTGATGGGTGATGGCACTTAGTTGGACCCAAAGCTCATATTTATTCCGCTCTGGAAGTCTGGATGGCCTGTGATAGGCCGTGGCCTGGCAGGCAGTTGCCCAATTTGCCTATACCTGTTAATTCGGCCCTGGTTGTATGGTGTGTGCGGGGTCAGCACACCACGTGGCTCACTCTACTGTTGGCTGTCCTGTGTATGAAACTGACCTTGATACTTATAATACTATCAGCAGCAATGAATGGCGTCTAAATATTGACTGACCTTTGGTAATGCCAGCAACCACGTCATGGCCTCGGCTTGACCAGCTTAGTTTGTTTAACCACCAGACAAGCTGTCATCCAGTCCCTGTTGCCCAACGTTATCCGATATCATGTATTAAGACATCAATAACCAAGATAATACTGATCATGTGTTTTACTTATCTGCAACACTTTGCTATTATCACACATTGGGTATTAGTAGTAACTAATGATAATGACCTATAATAGAGTTTGTAAAGTAACAGTGATTACGTCGAGTAAGGGAAGGAGCACACCACCGACCACTAAACATCTACTTATTGCTTCCAACTGTTTAATGTTACACACTGACTGGATACAACCGTCAAAATGATAAATTGTATGATTAGAGAGCTCACTGTCATACGAATATACTACAATTTTATATCACCCTGCATTCAGATCGTGGTGTATAAACAACTATTGTGTTCTTATTCGTTATCATAACAAAACCACTATTTCCCAAGACAAATGGATGATGGAAGAGTGGTTGAGACAATACGACAAGGCCTTACTCTCTTGCCCTTGAATATGGGGAGGGTGGGGGGTAGACGGATGAATGGGAACGAGGGAGGGGGGGGGGTGAAACTGGGTGCCACATATACCAACCTGCTCGTCAAGCCGGTCACTCGACTTTTGCTGGAGGCTGTACAGTACAGTGCATGACCACTGGTGATTCTATAAAAAAAATACCTTGAACCAGATTATTATTTCCCCGTCACTCCATCCCCCCACCATCTCTCTCTCTCTCTCTCTATCTATCTATCTCTCTCTCACACACACACACACACACACACATACAGAAAAAAAAATAGAAAACTCAACCATGAGCGCCATTTGTTGAAAGATAATAAAACTAAATCCAATGGTTCATATTCATATTTTCGGTGTGATGATGCCGTGAACTTTGCCACAAATCTTCCTCACTGCG
Source organism: Coenobita brevimanus (assembly GCF_032717465.1). Lineage (NCBI taxonomy): Eukaryota > Metazoa > Arthropoda > Malacostraca > Decapoda > Coenobitidae > Coenobita > Coenobita brevimanus. The sequence continues at coordinate 3,386,836 of NC_137057.1, forward strand.
GCCCAATGTGAAACACGGGGAGTGTAACGCTATTATTTTCCTGGACTGTACAGTACAAAGGAGCAAGTATTTAAACAAATCCAACCACCAAAAAACAAACTTTATTCAAAACATCAGGTAACCTACACAAACGTTAGAAATAAACTTGTCACCGTGCATATTAACGCTAGGATAAAGAAAGGAATTAATGGAATTAGGGTCATTCCAGACTGATTTGACAACTTGCCTCTCTAGAGAGACTCACCCTCTTCGTTATTGCCAGGTGAGCCAATCACACACCCTCAGCAAAGGAACTCACAATCGGGTTTTTACTCCAGTTCGAACAACAGTGAAAGACTTTTCACGGCTTAGAGAAGTGCAGGTGCTACTCAGGGTGAAAGGAGAGTGTTAATGAAGGTTATAGCTAACGCGTCCAGTTTGAAAAAAAAAAAAAATACCATGGTGAAAAAAATCACATGGATATACCAGAAATGAACTATAAATGGTGTCCCTTAGGTGAATTGGTGAAAGCTATGTCAGGATGAAGACCACAAGGGGAAGAAGACAGGACACAGAGGCATACGAGGAGGGACAGGTGGTGGAGGTGGAGCGCGGAGCAAGAATGGTAGAAGACACATAAGAGGACAGGGTAAAGGACAGTGGTTCTCAAACTTTTTTGCTTCATTCCAAATTTGTGGGGATCTTAACATCCTCGTGGTCCCCCTTCAGTTTTCTATCAAGATCCTAACAAATGATGATGGAAAAAACCGTTTTGGTGCTCTCCCTTATTTTAATGCCTACAACTATCAAGCAGAATGCATAGTTTGTTACATATCAGTGGGATGGATGACACTGATTTCAGTCATTCCGACTGATTCGAGACTGACTCACTGATAATGCACATCTCATATCTGGGTCCACATCCAACCGGTTTCGGCTTTTACTTTTTGTGTGTGGAAGGGTGGAGAAACCAGATTTACATAAATAAATTGCAGAATGACACTAGATCTCTAAGTGCGATTTCACTAAATTTTGAATATGATACAGGGAGCACCAGAACACAGTCAGAGATCTCTCTTCATAAAGGTCTCTGGCAGCAAAATCATTCTTAAGGTCAAGGAATTCGTTTTGAGCACCATCGGGCATGGCAGCGATATCAAGAGTGTAAGAGGAAGGATTTTTCACCAATTTCCCTTTTTCCTTCTTAAATTCTGGGAAGTATCTTTTCAGTTCACTTTTCAGGGATTTCAAGTGCTGAATTATTTCACTTTCGAGTCATGGGTCAAATAAGTGATCCTCTTCAATCTCGTCAAGAACAGTTGAAAGATTCTCAAATATGGCAACATTTTCTGCGCTTACTTTCCTCTGCCAGTTTTGGAGTTTAGCAAGAAATGCACATATACAGTCCATGAGGTGAAATACTTTTCTTGCATTGCTTTGAAGCTTGAGATTCAACCTGTATAGCTGCTCAAAACGTCTGCCAGGTATGCAAGACGGGACTCCCACAACGCCTGGTTGAAGAGACTATTGATCAGCCTTCCCCTTCATTTCCAGGAAAAGTTTAAGTTCTCTCCGAAGCTCAAATACTCTGTTCACAACATCGCCCTTGGAAAGCCATCGCACCCTGGAATAAAAGGGGAGAGATTGATGCCCTTAATCCATGTGTTCAGAGTTTCTGGAAAAGGCGAGAGTTTAACCTCGTGTTTCCACAAAACTGACACATTTCACCACTGTCTTCAGAATTTTGCAAACAGCACCAGGGAGGGTTTTTGACGCCAGTGCAAAATGATGGATCATACAATGAACCACTTTCGTATTCAGAGCTACTTCCCAGACATGCTTCTGTAGCCCCGATTTTAATTCCAGCATCGCTGGAGCCCCATCAGTACAGACTCCACAACAGTTTTATCTCGCTATTCCGTCAGCTGTAGAGAGAATATTCTACTTTTCCTTTCATCCTAAGCTTTTCAGGAAGTTTCAAGTTGTGTCCAGAACAGAACATCTTTGATGTCATGCATGAATACATACCTAACAAACAAAAGTACCTCTGGACAAGAACTCACATCTGCTGACTCATCCATCTATACTGCAAACACACCAGCTGGAGACAATTTAATCCCCTGTATCACTTGTTCCATATCAGCTGACATTTCACCAATTAGCCGTTTCACTGTGTTGTGTGACAAGGAAATCTGCGAATCTTATATGCGTTTGACTTTCCAAGAGCCTCCTTGACCATATTTACAGTGCACGGCTTTATTACAGATTCACCAGTCCTTGCTATTTCAAGGGAAACCTCATATGATGCCTCTACTACACTTAAGTTCTGTTGTTGGAAAGTACCACCCGCATCCAGTCTCTGCTTTTCCAAACTCTGTTCATGGCGCTTGAAGAAACTTGGGTCTTTCTCCGCATACTGAGGGTGGATTGTTGTCAGATGATGTTTCAGCTTACTATCTCTTAGATTCATTCCCAAGCACTTTGAAATACAGCCCGCACTGAGGTTCCTCGATGCCATCAGCGAGGATTGAAGTAAATCAGTAGTTATGTATTCAACATTGTACTTCCGTTTCTAAGCAACACTGGCAGCCATCGCAAATCTTAAAAAAAAAAAAAAGCCAAACAGATAAAAACAGAGGAACGATAAACTTTAAAGTTGTGTGGCCACTTGCACGAAAGTTAATTAATTTGCTCCATTGATTTAAAATCAGTGTGAAAAATAAAGTATTACCAGAATCAAACGACTTTCACCAAACTAGCATGACTTATTTTTAACCACACCCAAGTGAATTGAAATTTATGCAGTATGAGGTCACCGATATTCAGTATGTAATTTTTTTGCAAACAGTACCGCATTCATTTATTCGTTAATCTTTATTTTTAATAAGCAAGAATAAGATTCATTAAAGAAACTGTCGAGTTAATAATGCAGATGTTACCACTAATGGAACTGAAGCAAAATTCGTCTGGCATCATAGTAACTTTTAAATTATTCGAATTCTCCGCGTGCCAAAGCCAGGTTCCATCGTCACCTTTACTTACGCAAAGGATATGTAAAATCATGGTAACATTGTAAGAAAACAGTGTGAAATATTATGTGAAATTGCCAGATACAGCATTATACTTTCAATACTCATATTAAATCAATACCGCATCATTTTCACACTCACATTTTGACAGTAAACAGTAAATGTTGATGTAAAAATAGACAAAAAAAGTGTCAAACTCAACAAAAGAAATACATCACATATGAATGCGAAATCATTTAGAAACATCTATAATTATAGGAAAGAAGCAAAAACAAAATACCGTACACTTTTTAATTTGTAGCCGACCCTACCCTGCATTATAATTTCACATTGTTTGTCATAAATTTCATGTCAAAGCTGCCAAATCTGTATTGAAATCGGGTTTGATGAAAGCCGTTTGATTTAATTTCCATGTAACGTTGTGATTTTGTTTTCAGTATTGGCTTTAATTCAGATCGTTTGGTGAAAGTGAATCAGTTAAATTTCGTCAAATATTTTAAATCAATGCTGTTTTTTTTTTTTTTTTAAGTTGCCAATGGTAAAAACAAATGAATGAATGAATGAGAAAATAAACATAAATGAAATTTTTAAGATAATATTTGAGAGCAATATCAAAGGTGGAGGTGTCATAGGGAGACCACCAGTGGGCTGGGACGGCAGAGTGGAGGAATATATAAACTATAAAACTATATCTATATCTTAAATATATCTCTAGGTGGATAGATAAATACAAAAAAAAAAAAAAAAAAGGTTTACAAGCCAATTTCACAACACCAAATCAATTGAATATCTCGCAAGTAACACGAATGCTGTACAGAAAACAGTAGATGTTTCTCACGAACTTACATCTCCGGAAGCCAACTGGGGTAATGGTCGAGAGGGAGGTTACAACAAGAGGCGAGGGAGATTCACTTGCACCCTGTACACAGTCCTAAGTCTGTTAGAAGAATCCCTTCTATATAGGCGAATAGGGCTTTTATGGTTTGCTTGACAACAAGTTCACTCCTGCATACTGCATAAAAATTGTTGCCACTTAGCCATTTTTTTTTTCTTTCAGGTTCATTGGTCCAGCGGTGTCGAAACATAGCAAGTATACACAGAAGCGAGAAGAAGCAAGGCGACAAGCTTCAACACATGGCCCCCTCATCTGAATGTAAAGCAGACACACTCTGATTTAATACTTACACTAGCCTTCCTCCCAGTTTGAGATCCAATGGTCTAGTGTGCCCAAAAGGTTGATTGTAAAACGTTTTTATTTTTGATCGGGAGACAATTATATTGATAAAAAATTCTTCATATCAGGCACTTTGTCCAGTGTTTCCAAACGGAGGTTGGAAAAAACTAAGGATAATTTTTTGATGGGGATACATTTTTATGTAAATCTGGGAAAGTGAACAAAACGTATGAGAGAGAGAGAGAGAGAGAGAGAGAGAGAGAGAGAGAGAGAGAGAGAGAGAGAGAGAGAGAGAGAGGTAAGACTGAGCAAACGGAAAGAAGAAAGAGAAAACGGAGAAAAGTACAAATTTTTGTTAATGATTATCAGTAGTGATGGGTCGTGGAACAGGCCCATACGTATATTTTCCTAAAGCTTCAGGTAGGTAAGATACAGAAGAGAAATTTGTTTCAGATTTAAAAAGATTGGAAGAACAACAAGAAAAGGTGGAAGAAATAGAATGAATCACAACTAAGATAAACGACAGCTGTAGTATGGACTGTAGTAATATATTTTTTTTTAATGCAAGGAAGAAGGAACCAAAGGCTTAAAGCCCACAAATTGTTCCCTCCAAGAAAAAAAAAAATCAAGGTAATATGGAGCCAAGTTCAAGATCCATTCATTTTGAGATGCCTGGATAAAATGAGTTTAAAAGACTGGAGGTAATAGGTAGTAGGAATTACATAGATGTACAGTTCCAGAGTTGGCATGTTGCATTCATGAAGAATAGCGAGTGGCAGTTAGCTCTTACATCAGAGGGCTTGGCAGAAAAGGGATTCGAGTTTGCTGGTAGATGGATTCTACTCTCTTGCCATAGTGGTGAAGGGATACACACACACAGCTAAGAGGAGCAGTGACCATTGAAGCAGTGATAGAAAAGAGATAAAGATGCAACAGTACGGTGAATATATAGAGGTTGAAGGGAGTCAGTAAGAAGAGGAGAGTTAATGAGACCTTTGTCCCACCTTGTTGAGAAGAGCTGTACGTGAGGAGCCTACCCAAACATGGGAGTTATACTCTACACAGGAAAAAAAATACTGTATATATATATATATATATATATATATATATGTGTGTGTGTGTGTGTGTGTGTGTGTGTGTGTGTGTGTGTGTGTGTGTGTGTGTGTGCGTGCGCGCGCGCGCGCGCGTTCCATAGATGGACAGATAGACAGACAGGTTAACAGATATGCATATAGGCAGAACATGCATTGATAAACATATGCAATTCTTTAGGCATATATTAATCACTAATAATGATGAATGAGGTTTGTATAGCCTGACAGTTCATTAATGTAATGACGTATTCCGTGGTGAAGTTTAAGAGCATTTGCAGGTTGCAAATATTGTGTTGTGTTCCCCTTTGATGGTTCATCATGATCCAGAGTTTCCGGGTGATGACTGTTCATTCAGCTGATTGAAATTTGTGTTTATGTTGCTTCGCCGGAAGTTTGCCAATAAAGTTCATACTGACAGCAGAAAACAGTTCGATTTATCATATGTTTGTAGTGTGTAATTGACATTAAGTTGCTTTCAGTGTGGGCTGCAAACACTGCATTTAATTTATGTTTTTGTTCTGTTTGATTAAGCCACAGATTTTGAGTTCCTGATATCATTATTTTTTAATTTTTACATAACTCCAGACATTTCTTACATTTTTCGATCAATCAGAATCTATCACAGGATTATATATATATATATATATATATATATATATATATATATATATATATATATATATATATATATATATATACATATAGTTACATAGCCTATGATTTCATCATCCTTTATGTAATTTTAACGCACAGTATGCTGAATGTTTGATCACGAGCGTGTTCTGCCTTAGTTCCCCCTTTCTACCGTTATAGTAGAGTAAGTCGTCCTTTCTGTTGTTCAGAGCGGGATTGTCAACTCTTTGTCCCCATGGCTTCATTTGCGCGTCCTTTTTACAAGTTGTATCAAGCTCTGCCAGCCCCTATATAATGAGCTCAGTCTCTGCATCATTGCCACTTAGATCTACTCCTCATTTTGTTCACATCTCTGTCCTCCCCTGTACCGTTATTATTATTGTGAGTGCTCCGGAAGTCTCCAACCCTCTAGCAGCTGTGTAATTTGAGTATAACTGTTGTTGCATTTTTTCCTTGTACTGTATAGCAGAAGGTGTTGATTTGTAGGCCTAGTGAGTTTTTTTTCTAATTTATGTAGGATTCATTTTTTCAGTCAGTTTTAATATTATTTTGTATCTGTAATAATTTATCTTGCATTAACTGAGCATTACCCAGTGTATTTTCATTTTATCAGGGCTGACTTAGGTAAATTTACTCTTGCTAATTTTGTGTTAATAGAGGCTATTGCAGTTAACCATATATTTAACCTGTTTTTGCCATTACATTATCCTTATGAGTCCTGAATGTTTTGTTGTTAGTTTGAGCATTAAACTTTAACTTGTAATTTTACCTAACTCTTTTGTTTTGAACCTGGAACTTTACGGGACAGTAGTGATTTTTTAGTATTCTCACTTAAAGTGTACATTATCTTTCTCTGTTCCGTAACATAAATTTGGCGACCTCTCATCAGGATATTTAGGATATTATCATAAGGATATTGCTTGATATTTTGTGACTGTGATTTATTCATGATGTCTACTATTACTACGCTTGATGAAGCCAAAGATTTTTTGTCAAATGTGCAAACAGTGTTGGATGTAGAAAACAGAACAAAGAATGAACTTAAGCTTGTTGCTCAACAATTGGGAATTGCTGTTCGCTCTCATCATTCTAAAGATCAAATTGTTGACATGATTAATGAAAACTTGTTTAATGTAACTCCTCCAAATGAGCAAACGCAGATTGAATTAGCTAAGTTACAGCTAGCCCTGCAGGAGGCAAAAGCTAAGGAGGCTGAATTTCAGGGAAATGCTCGTATTCAGGAGGCACAGATACAGGCACAAATTGAACTTGCCAGGATTCAGGCAGACCATGAGTATCGCATGAAACAAGGTGGAACTGGATCATCTAGCTCTGATGATTTTGATGTGGCTAAAAATGTTAAACTTGTCCCTCCTTTTAATGAATCTGGTTTAACAAAGTATTTTCAGTTGTTTGAGAGGGTAGCTACAGGTTTTAATTGGCCCAAAAAGTATTGGCCAGTACTCCTTCAAACTGTTCTCACCGGTAAAGCTCAAGTAACATATGCATCTTTGCCTCAGGATGAATGTGATAATTATGATGTAGTTAAGAGCTTGATTCTTAAGGCCTATGAGCTTGTTCCAGAAGCCTATAGATTAAAATTTAGGACAACTTACATGCAAGATAAGCAATCCCATATTGAGTATGCAAAAATCAATGAAGATCTGTTAGAGCAGTGGTTAAATTCTAAGAATGTGGATTCTGATTTTGGTAAATTTAAGCAGATGATTTTGCTAGAGGACTTCAAGAGGTGTATTTATAAAGATGTAAGCCTATATCTTGATGAGAAAAGAATAGATAATTTGTCTGATGCTGCAGTTTTAGCTGATGAATATGTTCTCACTCACAAAAGTTATTCAAGAGAAAAAGGGAAAGCTGAGAGTAAGTACTTTGCCTCTACTCAGAGTACAGGTAACAGGAAAGAGAATAAAGATGATGTTTCTCAGGAAGTAAATACCAGCTCCACCTCTAGATTTCAGAAAAGTAAATGTACTTATTGTAGTAAGCTTGGTCATACTACAGAGAAATGTTTCAGGAGACAGCGTGATGTGAACAAAAAGGAGTCTTTAAATATTCAGTCAATTGGTTTAGTGTCCACTCTTGAGAGTTCCCAAAATTCTTTAACTGGGTTAACTGAACCTGCTTTGAGGGGTAACTTAAATTCTCATGATGGAGCTCCTCTTTTGAGCAGTAACGTGGGTGACACTCTCAAGAGTTCATGTGCTAATTTCCTGTCTGATGGTTTTGTCAGTCCTCTGGACAGTAATGACAGGAAATCAGTTAAAATATATCGTGATACAGGTGCTTGCCAATCCCTTATGCTGACCAGTGTTCTAGGCTCTAATGTTAATTCCTCTGATGAAACTATAATCTTACAAGGTGTAGGGAATAATTACTTCTCTGTCCCTCTGTGCAGAGTGAATTTAGAGTCTGGTTTTGTTAATGGTTCCGTTATGGTTGGGTTGGTTGAGACACTCCCAATGTCAGGTGTAACTTTCTTACTTGGAAATGATATTGGTGGAAGTCAAGTGTGTCCAGCTCCTCAGTTGTCTGGTGAGCCAGTGGCTGCGTCCCAGGATTGTGATGTCCCTGATGTGTTCCCTGCATGTGCTGTCACTAGGGCTAAGTCTAAGGTTACTGGTGATTTAGAGGATAATGATGATGATGATGTTATCCTAGCTGACACTTTTCTTGCTAATTTGGACCACTCACCAGATGAGGCAGTACCCCGTAGTGTTGATAATTTGTCTCGTCAAGAGTTGGTTGAGTTGCAGGTTGCTGACCCTGAGTTGAAAGGTCTAGCTAACTCTGCTTACAGTGAAGAAGAGTCAGCCGGTGCTTCTACTTGTTATTATGTAAAGTCAGGAGCACTTATGAGGAAGTGGAGACCCCTAACAGCATCAGCCGACTGTGAATGGGAGGTTGTACATCAAGTTGTCATCCCTCGTGTTTGTAGGCAGGATATCATTAGAGTGGCTCATGATTCCTGTTTGGCAGGACACCTTGGAGTGAGGAAGACTGTGGCACGCATTTTGAAACACTTCTACTGGCCAGGTATCTTCAGGGATGTTTCCTGGTATTGTAAGTCTTGTCACACCTGTCAAGTTGTGGGGAAGTGTAATCAGACCGAAAAGGTTGCACCTCTAGTTCCCATTCCTCCTTTTGAGGCGCTTTTCACCCGTGTGTTGGTGGATATTGTGGGCCCTCTTCCTAAGACTTCTTCAGGATTTTCTTATGGGTTGACCCTGATTGATATGGCTACTCGTTATCCTGAAGCCATTCCACTTAGAAATATCTCAGCAAAGAACGTGGTTAAGGAAATGCTAGGGTTCTTCACAAAGTTTGGTCTACCCAAGGAGGTACAGTCAGACCGGGGAAGTAATTTTATGTCAAATGTTTTCAAGCAGTCTCTGAAAGAGTTGGGCATCACCCATATCACGTCTTCAGCTTACCATCCCCAGACCCAAGGAGCGTTGGAGAGATATCATCAAACACTCAAATCGATGCTCAAGAAATACTGTTTGGAACATCAGAAAGACTGGGATAAAGGTCTTCCATTCGTTGTGTTTGCCGAAAGAGAATCTCCAAATGAATCACTGGGCTTCTCACCTTTTGAACTACTGTTTGGCCATGAAGTAAGAGGACCCCTTAAGCTACTCAAGGAATGCTGGCTGTCGGAGGAAGATGACGTCAACCTGCTGGAGGATGTGATGAAGTTCAAAGAACGGCTGTCCACTGCTTTACAGCTGGCGAGAGAGAATTTAGGAGCTGCTCAGGAGAAGATGAAGACTTGGTATGATAAGAAGTCCAGGTTACGCCACTTTCAGCCAGGAGATCAGGTTTTGATTCTGCTACCGGTTCATGGGCAACCTCTTCAAGCCAAGTTTAGTGGTCCTTATTTCGTGGAGAAGAAACTCAGTGATGTCAACTATGTCATCGCCACACCAGATTGTAGAAAGAACAAGCAACTTTGTCACATCAACATGCTAAAGTTATATCACAGGCGGGACGAAAATAATCCAGTCTGCACTGTAGCTGTTCCACCCGAGTCTGCAAGTGAAGCTCTCCCATGCAGCATGAGCCTGAGTGATAGTTTGGGGAAGAATCCTGATATCATGAATGATCTCCAGACTGATATCATGAATGATCTCCAGACTAAGCTTTCTCATCTACCTCCCGAGGAAAGGCAGGAGTTGTCGGCATTACTGCAGGAGTACCCGCAAGTGTTCCGTGCCACTCCAGGAAGAACCACTGTGTTGATGCATGATGTCGATGTTGGAGACGCAAAGCCAATTAAATTGCCTCCTTACCTTGTGAACCCAGTGAAAGTTCCTCTCATCCAGAAGGAGCTTGGCTACCTGTTGGACCACAAGATGATTGAGCCCTGTCAGAGCGAGTGGAGTTCTCCTGTCACTCTAGTCCCTAAGCCAGGTGGGTCACAGCGGCTTTGCATCGACTACAGACGTGTTAATCAGATAACCAAAACAGACACTTACCCTCTCCCTCGTGTGGAAGATTGCATAGACAAGATCGGAAAGGCTAGGTACATAAGTAAGTCTGATTTGTTAAAGGGATACTGGCAAGTACCTATGACTGAACGTGCTAGGGAGATCCCATGTTTTGTAACACTAGGAAAGAAAGTGTTATTGCAGATTGCTTATCTAGACTTTAGACAGATTGTTTTAGAGTAATAAGAAATTTCCTTTGTAAATTTCTTTTTCTTTGTGGGGAGGTGTTACATAGCCTATGATTTCATCATCCTTTGTGTAATTTTAACGCACAGTATGCTGCATGTTTGATCACGAGCGTGTTCTGCCTCAGTTCCCCCTTTCTACCGTTATAGTAGAGTAAGTCGTCCTTTCTGTTGTTCAGAGCGGGATTGTCAACTCTTTGTCCCCATGGCTTCATTTGCGCATCCTTCTTACAAGTTGTATCAAGCTCTGTCGGCCCCTATATAATGAGCTCAGTCTCTGCATCATTGCCACTTAGATCTACTCCTCATTTTGTTTACATCTCTGTCCTCCCCTGTACCGTTATTATTGTGAGTGCTCCGGAAGTCTCCAACCCTCTAGCAGCTGTGTAATTTGAGTATAACTGTTGTTGCATTTTTTCCTTGTACTGTATAGCAGAAGGTGTTGATTTGTAGGCCTAGTGAGTTTTTTTTGTAATTTATGTAGGATTCATTTTTTCAGCCAGTTTTAATATTATTTTGTATCTGTAATAATTTATCTTGCATTAACTGAGCATTACCCAGTGTATTTTCATTTTATCAGGGCTGACTTAGGTAAATTTACTCTTGCTAATTTTGTGTTAATAGAGGCTATTGCAGTTAACCATATATTTAACCTGTTTTTGCCATTACATTATCCTTATGAGTCCTGAATGTTTTGTTGTTAGTTTGAGCATTAAACTTTAACTTGTAATTTTACCTAACTCTTTTGTTTTGAACCTGGAACTTTACGGGACAGTAGTGATTTTTTAGTATTCTCACTTAAAGTGTACATTATCTTTCTCTGTTCCGTAACAATATATATATATATATATATATATATATATATATATATATATATATATATATATATATATATATATATATAGATAGATAGATAGATAGATCGATAGATAGCATACCCTCAAAGATCCGGACTAATTGGGGCTATAACCCTGTCCGGATCTCGAAAAAGCTTCCAGAAATTATATAAATTTGCTCATATGAAAGAAAACTTATGCTGTTTTAGGTATAACTTAATGCAAAATAAAAACATAATAGTAATTTTTTATATTCACCTTGCCAAAGTGTCACTTTCTGTTGTTCATCCTCGGGTTCTAGTGGGGGTGCCTCTGACTTGGGAACTGGGACCTGCACTTCCACTTCCACTTCCACCTGCCTTGGCAGCAAAACAACGAAGCTTGGCTTTGTTTCTCTTTATATCGCTGATTGTTTGTTTTGCAACACCATATTCCTCACTTAACCGAGACACTGGTACACCTTTTTTCTAATTTTTCTAGTAATTCAAGTTTTTCACCTATGGTTAGCACCATATGTTTGCGCTTTGGAGCCATGGTGGAAGAGTAAAGAAAGAAAACTGTGCTTTCAGTTGGTCAATGTGTTCCTGCGACTCACACTCGGTCAACTGCCTCAGCTCATTGTCCCCTCAAGGCCGCGTTCCCCCCCCCCCCATTCACATGTGCGCGCCTCACAAAAGGATACCGGAGAACCGATAAAATTTAAATTAATTTTAATACAGTATAAAATTAATAGGATAGTATAATAATGTGTACAAATATTTTTTTCTTAAATTTTAATTAATAAATTGTGTATCTTGTAGCCTATGTTTTAAATTGAAAATTTGCCAAGAAATGGTCCGGATCTTTGCAAAATCCGGATCTCTGAAGTCCGAATCTCGAAGTCCGGATCTTTGAGGGTTTACTCAGTATATCATCATCATCCGGACCTCCTTTCCCACCCTAGGGCAGGGTGAGGAGTAAGCAACGTCCAGACAGCCAAAGTTTGCTTAATCCAATGGGCAACGCTTCCATTCACTCGTCATTCAAGCCCTCTGAATCCTGGCTCCATCTGATATGACAAAAACTTTCACCACATTCTGTAGCTTCACATAAACGTATCCGGTAGAGCCAATCCGGACGCTATCACGGTAAAAAAGGGCGCCAAATCCCTGATCATGCACTTCTCGCAACATTCGTCCAGCCAATTCAGTCTCTTGCCAGTTCCTTAGCCTCACCAGCTTCCATACCTCTCTTCCTCACAGACTCATCCACCATATCCCTTCACTTTCCCCTTGGCCTACCGCGCCTCCTGAGAGCTTCACATTCGCTCATATACTGAATATCTTTCTCATTGTTCTATTGTTATCTGTTCTCTTCACATGACCATACCATCTCAGTACACACTCTTAGATTCTGGTGTCCACAGCCTTCCTCACTCTGCTCCTTTTACAAATCACATTATTTTGTATAATATCCACTCTCTGCACTCCACATACATTCCTCAGCAGTCCCATTTCCACTGCTCTCACTGCTGACTTAATTTTCATGCCACACCACAGTCTCACATCCACATGTTAAAGCTGGCACTAATACTCCTTCATGTAAGCCTCATGCAACTGCAACATTCAAGCTTCTGTCTCTTGCCAAGGCCTTCGTACCACCAGCTACTTTCCTTCTTTGTGTCACTCTGCTTTCCGCTTCTTTTGGCACAATTTCCTCTCTCTTCTATCACTGTACCCAGGTATTTGAACTATCTCACCAATTCCAGTCTCTCTCCATTCACTGCAACATCACACTCGGAGTCACCTTCTCTCTCAATTACAATTACTTTACTCTTCTCTACATGCGCACACACACACACACACACACACACACACATGTGTGTATATATATATATATAAGAGCCGCGATGTTTGTTTGTTTGTTTGTTTGTCCTTCAATCACACCCAACCTATGGACCAGAGACCACCAGACCCACATACATTTTGAATCAGGGTGGCCCAAGGATATGGGTCATTCGAGTTTACCGGTAGAGGGTTCGCCCTTTTGGCCATGGCAACGCCAGGTACCCCTTCAGCCCAATTTTTGGCATGGAGAACCACATGACCTCCAGTTCGGAAATAGGCTATGTGAGGTTCATCTCCGAGGTCTTTTGAGCTCACTGGCTGAAGGTCATTTGAGGTCACCGTTAATAGTAAACAAGTGCGCACAAATGCTGTGCGTTAGTCTGAGAAAGCTGAAATAGAAAGTTCCTGGACCTCTCATACTGTAATCCCTCTTCAGACGTATAAGAGGTACATGGTCTTTCTGGAGTAGGAAGAAAGATTTAACTACAACAGATTGGATTGGCGTGCTCGCCTTTTTGGCCCGGCAGCGCTGGGTACCCCCACTATAGTCGCGGCGCACGACTCTGTGGTTGTCATTATCGTACCCTGGCAACCTACCAATCAAAAGTGCGTCCGATTTCGTATCATATTATATACGAATCATATTATTATGCACGAATATATCATGCACGGACACTATTAAACACGAACATATTATACACGAATCACATGTATCTCATATTATACACGAAATTAGACGCACTTTTGAATGGTAGGTTGCCAGGGCACGATAATAAGAATCTCAGAGTAGTGCGCCGCGACTATTGTAAATATATATATATATATATATATATATATATACTGTATATATAGTATATATGATACATCTATATCTGTCTATATACATATAAATGTTTTTAATCATCTGGGCCGGGGATCTAACCCGAGACTTCTAGATAAAAGTCAGGCACTGTTGCCACTACACCATGGCTTGATAAAAGCTGAGCCACCTGAATTCTATGGCGAACCGGGTAAATCCATTTTGAGAGGATATATTTCAATCACAGCATATTAGGATTACTGCTTAGCCACACGCAACTCGGCAAGTGACACAGCAGTTTTAATCTATACCAGACACAACACGAGCATCTTTATATGTTGGAGAGACACATATTATGCGCGTGTGTACAAGTGTTTTTTACGCTCCTGGCTGGGAATCGAACCCGAGACTTCTAGATAAAAGTCAGGGAATAGTTCTGATAAGCTGTGATTGAAATATATCCTTCCATAATGGATTTACCTGGTTCGTCAGTGAATTCAGGTGGCTTAGCGTTTATCATGTCATGATGTAGTGATAACAGTGCCTGATTTGTCTAAAAGTCTTGAGTTCGATAACCGGCCTGGAGGGTTAAAAACATTTGTACACAGGCGTGTAATGTGTGTTTCTCCAATATATATATATATATATATATATATATATATATATATATATATATATATATATATATATATATATTTATATATATATATATATATATATATATATATATTTATATATATATATATATATATATATATATATATATATATATATATATATATATATATATATATATATGTACTGTATATCTATATCTATCTATCTATCTGTCTATCTACAAAATGTGTGTGTGTGTGTGTGTGTGTGTGTGTGTGTGTGTGTGTGTGTGTGTGTGTGTGTGCGTGTGTATTCAAAGAGCCGAGGCTGGAAGTGGAATCATAAAACAAGGATAACACAGGTGTTAATGAAAGGCTTGGTTGTTTGCACCAGTATTTTCGCTGGACAGATATCATGTTGGTTGTTGTGAGAGCAGTTGTGTTGTGCTGAGCCGTAGGATTATCACGGGGTTACTGATTTCACAGTATGGCTGTCAACAATTTAAAAAACTTCGGCGAAACAATTAACCTTTTCAGAAAGAGAGAGAGAGAGAGGTGAGTAACGTTAATTTTGTCTTCCACATTAAATGAATACCAGGAGGCAATACAGTAGTAGATGGAGGCGACAAGTGAAACTACAGTCGAAGAGAGGAGCATGACAGTTTGATTCAGTGTGTCCACCAAATGTCGAAGAAATTGAGGGAGCAAATGATGAGTGGTGATCAATACTTTAACTTCTTGAATTTTGGGAAATATGTTTTTAGTTGACGCGCGCAAATCCCTGGTCATTATATGAAACCTGGGAGAGAATATTAGCTCTGGATTATTTAGGTATTATTGACATTATCTCCTTTCCAACTAGAGGTCTGTCCTTTGAATAATACGGTGTATGAATAGAAAGAATAAAATGGAAACTAAATAATATGAGTGAAGAGTTTAATAGGATTAAGCATAAATAGAAGTGAAATTCAAGGGGGAAAAAAAAACACCCGGCAGACTAATATAAAGATATCAAAGAATAGAAATGTTTATTCCAAACAACACCCAAGACGATAAAAGAGCTTATCACAGGAGACTTCAGAGAAATCGATGTTGTACGTGGAACTTGACTCGTGAATGATCAACTGTGACTCCATAAATTGAGGAGTCTTAGTGGATAGTACTGCACTTATTAAAATTATAAGATAGAGACTTAATCTGAAATGTTCATTCCAATAATATTCATTATACAAATGATTAAATTATGAATCTGAGTTTTCCTTCCGCCATAAAATCTACATTTAGGCTTGGAAGCTCTTATAGAAAGTTTGATATGGATTTGGTGATCATGTATTTACGACTTAGAGCAACAGATTATTTATGCAAAAATATTAAAAGTAGAGCTACAGTTATTTTTGCTAAATTAGGCACTAGTATGGACGTAGAACAATTGCAGTGCTTGTATACAGTAATAATAATTATATGCATGGAGACAAACGCCAATATGGCAGGTATCATGGTAATAAAGTGTGCTGACATATTATCATGGAAAAACCCAATTTTTCTCTGATTAAGCATCTCCTTAGCCTAATAAACTGTCTTCACTCGTGTGTGGATGAGAGAATGAGATGTGTTGGATGCGAGAACACTCAGTGGTTGAGGATGTGGATTCTGACCACCACATCAGTAGTGATGAGAGTCAAAGTATAAATGCGGTGGACCAATAGGAAAAAAGGGCAGGAGGAAGCAGTCCATACAAAAAGAGTAGAAATGTTGCAAGAGGATGGGAAAAAAAAAAAAAAGGGCAGAATATAAGAAGTGAAGGAACGATTGGCTAAATATGATTTGGAGCAGATGGGGGAGGTGGAAAGTGTATGAAGAAATCTAAAAAGCATTCAGGTGGTGTGTTGGGTGAAGAGAGGACGAAAGGGGAAGCAAGGAACAACATAGTGGAATGACGAGGTGGGAATAGCTGTGGCGCAAAAAAAATGAAATTGTAGACTGGGTGCATGGGAGGCACAGGCATGAAAACTGAAAGACGAAACAGAGTTATATGTAGTGACGAGGAGAGAGGTGAAAAGATTATAAGTGAGAGGAAGAAGAGAGTGGACGAAGAGTCTGGAAATAGCTTGAAAGTAATATGAAAGGAACAAAAGAAAATGTTCTGGAAGGAGGTTAAGAGGGTAAGACAGGGTGATAAAGAAGGTGGTAGGGGAGTGAAAGATAAAAATGACAAACTGCTGGTCGAGAAGGGAGAAAGAGTTAGTAGACAGAATATATTAAGGAACTGCTGAACATAGAGAATGAAAATAAAATTAGTATAAGTTGCTAGAGAATGGGTGGAAGAAGGAAGGAGATGAGAAGGGAAGAAGAGATCAGTAGGGTGTGGAAGCAGTGGAAGAAAAGATGGAAGTCAAAATGGGGAAAGTCCCAGGAATTGATGCAGCGTGTGGTGAAATGCTGAAGCATGGGGGAAAGATAGTAAAAGAATGGATATGGAAGATGTGCAGATTGGCCTGTGAGGGAGGTAAAGTCCCAAAGGATTGAAAGTCAGACATAATTATTCCCCTGTACGAAGGGAAGTGGGAAAAAGATGTGTGCGGTAATAGTAGGAGCTTTGGTCTTCTCAGGGTAACGGTAAAGTGTATGGTAGGATACATATTGACAGAGTTAGAGAAATAACAGAGGAATTAGTTGAAGAAGAACCGGGAGGTTTCAGGAATGGAAGAGGGTGTGTATTGTATATCAGATATTCATCCTAAGGTGTTTGTTGGAGAAAATTCTAGAGAAGAGAGAGAAGTGCTTTCTTCACGGATTTTGGGAAATCATATGACAGAGTGGATGGACAAGAAATGTGTAAAATGATTAAGAAACATAAAGTCAGTGGGAAGCTGCTGAATGCCATGGAGGGTATGCAAGAGGGCGAAGGGCTGCAGTGCTTATGATAACTGAGTGAATTTTTCTGTATGAATGTTGGACTAAAACAGGGATGCGCCATGTCTCCATGGTTGTTGATTTGTATATGAATGGAATTATGAAACAGATACAAGGTAGGGCAGTGCATTTTGGAGCGGCCCAAATGAGTATTGTTAGCATTTGCAAAATTCCTGTTCTGTTGTTTGCTGATGATACTTTATTGCTCAGTGAAGATCAAGAGGAACTGCAAGGCATGTTGAATGATTCTGAAAGAGTATTTAAGAAAGGAGATCTAAAGGCTAATGTAGGAAAGAGTAAAATTGTGGTCTTCAAGAGAAATTAAGTCACCGCATGTACAATGAGGCTGGGTAGTGAGGAAATGGAAAATATGAGTGCATTTAAGTACTTAGGTAGTGTGATGAGTAAGGATGGAAAGTTGGAGGATGAAGTGCTTGAAAGGGTACAGCAGGGCAGAAAGATTGTTAGTTCATTGAAACCAGTGATAAGAAATAGGAATGTGATCATGGAAGTTACAAGTCGCTGCATGATAGTAATGTGATCCCCACTCTAACGTATTGAAGCGAAGCTTGGACCTTGTTGCAAGGACACAAGCCAAGAGTGACAGCAATGAAAATGTTACTTGAGAGGGGCATGTTGTGTTACATGGAGAGATAGACTGACATGAAGAAGTGAAGAAGCGTCGTGGTGTGGATGTGGATGCGATGGAAGGCATTAGGAGAAACACATTGAGGTGGTTTGGCCATATGGGGAGGATGAAGAACGAGAAATTAACGAGGAGAGTGTATATGAGCAAGGTGGAGGACGGGGGGAGGAAGGGGGAGACCGATGATGAGATGGAGGGATGGAGTGAAGAGATATATGAGAGAGGTGGGTGTAAGCTGGGGAGAGGGGCAGCGAAATGGCAGGGGACTTGGCGACATGGAGGTTATTTGCTTGAGGCCAGCCATTTCGTGATTAAGTCGTTTGGTTATGGATATATAGGTAGACTCATGTTTCTGTTCGGTCATCATTTTTTTTTTTATCTGGATGTTACATGCATTTCTAAAGGGCAGTTTTCTAGAGGAAGACTTGAATAAAAATATAATATACAGAATTTGCCTTAATCACCCTCTGTAAATTGTTAAGCATTAAGCTAAGTCGTCACCTTCTCCCACGCCTGCTTTACATGTTGATAAAATAACAGTAACGTAGGCTAAAGATATATTTTCTTGTGGAACAATAAAGGATATACAAATATCTGGGAGCCTAATTAGTTAAGTATGGTTGTAAGAGCATACTTTCTAGTAATGATCTATAGCAGAGCAATGCCATCCTGTTCCGAAACACATCCTCCACACATATACTGTTACACATCAGCTTTACCGGTCTGTTTCTAAGAGTCCGTTAATATTACTTTGGTTAGCTATAAATCGTGCAGAATGTGTTTCCGTGAAATTACTTCTGATTAGTTCTGTAGTCCTGTAATCTTTATCTTCTACACATGATTACGATCCCTTGACTTCCTCCTCTTATTGTGTATTAGTTACATTTAATAGTCTGTAAAAAATGTTTACTCATGTACAGGTACTGTACTGTGATTACTTGGTTTCACGTGGAATAACACTTACCAGAGACACTCCAGTATTGTGAATGGAATATATATTTACGTCAAGTGCAGTACAGAATTACTGTGATATGCTATATTTGTGTAAGGAGCCATATGACGTGATGTAGTGTGACATGATGTAGTATACAGGTACAGTGCGTAGTGCAACAGTAGCAAATGCTCTCTCTCTCTCTCTCTCTCTCTCTCTCTCTCTCTCTCTCTCTCACACACACACACACACACACACAGTATTACTTCTCTGCAGTCTCTCCCCATTTCACATCGTCTGATGAACTGAAAATAACTTCAGACTAATTGCCCCACACTTCACCTTTATATATATATATATATATATATATATATATATATATATATATATATATATATATATATATATATATATATATATATATATATATATATATATATATATACATATATATATATATATATATATATATATATATATATATATATATATATATATATATATATATATATATATATATATATATATATATTTATTTATTTATTCATTTATTTATATTTATGTGTCCGACTTTTGGCATAGGCTTCACAGCCTGCTCCCAAGGTCCAGTAGTCCTCTTTCACACCATACACCTCTACATGTCACCACTTCGGCGCTAACACCCACTTTCCATATTGAATACATGCTAGGGCTGTCTCATACAGGGCTGGTGTATTGGTATTAGCGGGGGTATTTTTTACGAATTTGCATAGAATAATTTCAAATTCTCTTTCAATCACCATCTTCATTCACTGCATTCTGATCCATTTCTACATAGTTTTCTCCGTTGAGCAGGGCAGTACTCCCGAGGTGGATGGAAAGCTGATGACAGGGAGTGCTGGAGCTCCCGTTTCATCGGCCCTCAGGACTGTTCTTGACCATCCCCCTTTGCTGAACTTTTTCAGTGTCTCAGTTACACAGAGAGTAGGCCAGCATGCTCTCCAACACAAATTTCTCTAATTATGTACACCAAACTACATGCACAGTGCACACTACACTTCCTTTTCCAAAATTTAAAAAAACAAAAAAAAAACATGGTGTTTTATCACCCAGCCTTGGAGTCCCCAGGGGGGGGGGCATAAATGCCCCCACCTTCCGCCCCTCTCCCGGTGACGACTCGAGGTGCCTGGAACCACTGTCTGACTCTCTTCTTCTGCATTTCTGCAACATTCGCGGCCTTTCCTTTAACTTTCGCTCTGTTAAGCACCACCTCTCCTCCTCTAAACCTCACCTTCTTTTTCTAACTGAGACTCAGCTGTCTGAGGCAACTGACAGCAAACCCTTTTCTGTATCCTCCTACTTTCTCTATACTCATTTCAAAGCCAAAGTTGGCTGTTGTGTATATATACGCAACGACTCATCTTGCTCTCGTGTTCCTGAACTCGATTCTTCTGAATTCTCTACATTCTGGGTTCGGCTTTCCTGTCATTCTCTGACTAAATATATTGGTGCCGTTTAATTATCCCCTAATTCTACTATCAAAAATTCTTTGACTATCTTACTTCTACGATGGAACACATTCTATCCATTTCACCTTTCTCTGAAATCTCCATTCTAGGAGATTTCAATGTTCACCACCACCTTTGGTTCTCCTCTCCTTTCACTGATCCACCTGGTGAACAAGCCTACATCTTTTCTAGCCTTAATTACCTAGAGCAGCTTGTACAGCACCCTACCCATATCCCAGACCGCCTTGGAGAGAGCTCCAACATACTTGACCTCTTCCTTACAACTAATCCTTCTGCTTACACTGTTAAACTTTTCTCTCCGTTGGGCTCCTCCAGTCACAACCTTATCACCTTAACCTGTCCTATCACTCCGGTACGGCCTGTGGACCCTCCAGGGAAACGTCGTCTGTGGCATTTTGGAGCAGCGGACTGGGAGGCCCTCAGGCAGTACGTCTTTGATTTTCCCAGGAGTGATTATTGCTTCAATGGCCGGGAGCCATCTGAGTGTGCCTTGCGCATTACGGAGGTTATTCTCTCGGGCATGGAAGCATACATTCCTTTCTCATATCCTTTGACTAACGCAAGAAAGACTTGGTTTAATCACGCTTGTTTTAATGCTGTCCGCAACAAGGAGAGGGCCTACAAAAGGTACCGGAGCCAACCCACCCCTGAATCACATCATCTTTACGTTTCTGCCCGGAATCGTGCTAAGTCTGTTCTTCGCTCTACTAAAAATAATTTCATCCATTCTAAATGCTCTCAACTCTCCAACTCGAATTCTTCCCGCTCCTTCTGGCACCTTGCCAAAAACCTTTCTAACAACTTTACCTCATCATCCTTCCCTCTTCTTTTCTACTCCGATGATTCTGTAGCTATTTCTTCTACTGATAAAGCAGATCTCTTCACACAGACTTTCTCCTCCAGTTCCACCTTAGTCGATTCCGGTGCTGTTCCTCTATCACTTCCCACCTCTGACTTCCTCATGGCTGACATTAAAATTTCTTCAGCTGATGTATTTTCTGCCATCACTGGCCTCAATACTAACAAGGCATATGGGCCTGATGGAGTCCCTCCCGTTGTTCTCAAAAACTGTGCTTCTGTGCGTACACCCTGCCCAGGCAAACTCTTTCGCCTTTGTCTGTCAACTTGTACCTTTCCTTCTTGCTGAAAGTTTGCTCTCATTCAGCCAGTCCCAAAGAAGGGTGACCACTCCCAACCCTCCAACTATAGTCCAATTGCTTTAACGTCCTGTATTTCAAAAGTCTTCGAGTCAAATCTCAATAGAAAAATTTTAACCCATCTTTCCTATCACAACCTTCTTTCTGATCGTCAGTACAGGTTCCGTCAGGGACGCTCCACTGGCGGTCTTCTCACCTACCTTTCAGACTCCTGGTCATCCTCCTTTCGGGACTTTGGTGAAAGCTTTGCCATTGCACTTGACATCTCAAAGGCTTTCGATCGAGTCTGGCATAAATCTTTAATTTCCAAACTGCCCTCTTACGGTTTCTATCCTTATATCTGTGCCTTCATCGCTAGCTTCCTTTCTGGTCGTTCTATAGCCGCTGTTGTAGACGGCCATTGTTCTTATCCTAGATCTATCAACAGTGGTGTTCCTCAGGGCTCTGTCCTATCACCAACTCTCTTCCTTTTATTCATCAATGACCTTCTAAGCTGTACATCTAACCCTATCCACTCATACGCTGATGACTCCACCTTTCACCTTTTGCATTCGGTTCCCGCAACGCCCATCTCAACAGTTACTTCAACAAACAAGGGATTAGGCTATGGCACACCTAATGTCTGACTTGGCTCGTATCTCTGACTGGGCTAACAATAACCTTGTTGTTTTTAATGCATCTAAGATTCAGTTCTTATACCTATCAATCTGTCAAAATCTTCCACAGGTATACCCACTAATGTTTAATGATATTAAGCTTAATCCTGCATCATTCTTGAACATGCTTGGGGTTTCACTTATCTTAGAAAGATCATATTACATCTCTTGTAAAATCTGCTTCCAAGAGATTGGGTGTGCTAAGCCGACTCCGTTCTTTCTTTACCCCTGCACAATTGTTGACTCTATACAGGGGCTTTATCCGCCCCTGTGTGGAGTACAACTCTCATGTGTGGGGAGGCTCCCCACATACAGCTCTTCTCAATAGGGTGGAGTCAAAGGCTTTTCGTCTCATTAACTCTCCTCCTCTTACTGACTCCCTTCATCCTCTGTCTCATCGCCGCACTGTTGGATCTTTATCTCTTTTCTATCGCTACTTTAATGGTCATTGCTCCTCTGAACTGTCTGCATGCATTCCTCCACTTCTACGACGGGCGCGTAGCACCCGTCTAACAGCAAACTCTCATCCCTTTTCTGTCCAACTATCTAATGCAAGAGTTAACCGTTACTCCCAGTCCTTCATATATGCAACAGGTCAACTCTGGAACTGTCTCCCTCTGTCTATATTTCCTGCTGCCTATGATCTCCAGTCTTTCAAACGCAGTGTGTCCAGGCATGTCGAAATGAATGGATCTTGAATTTGGCTCTTGATTGTATTTTGTTTTCTCTTGGAGGGAACTCTTATTGCGGGCTCATGGCCTTTGGTTTCTTCGTCCTCGCATAAAAAAAAAAAAAAAATCCATTTTGACCGAAACGCTAGTGCCGGTACTGCTGGTTTCAGAATGAACGTTAGCTACCGAATGAGCTAAAACTTTGGCACGATGGCCAATAACCCAAACCCAGGTCAGATGGTTATGCAGTTCTCAGCCATTGCGTTGGTTTCTGGGTCAGTGTTTGATTTTGTACTCATTTATTTAAACAATCAACAGGAATAATTTTTATCTAATAATGCATGTATTGTATGTTTCGTTGTTCTCGAATACACGAAGTGCGACAAAGGGAATTCATGCTGGAGCCTTCACCAGGAACTTTCCTCGTATTAAGTTCTTTAGCTCCTTGAGCCAGAGAATGTCATTGGTGGTTTATAATTTGTTGCGATCAGACAATGCTATTTGGCTTATAAGGACAGTCAGTTCCTCAAATATTTAATGAAGACTATATCCAACCTTCCAGTGTGGAAAGTCTCTCTCCTGCTGATAAGAAGCGACTGGAAATAGGGTAATAGTAGTGAGAGTGTTAATCATGAGTATCCAATAGAATTCACATCACGCCCAAACCGCTTTCTAAGCAGGTAGTTCCAATCTAGTGAAGACCCAAATATCAATAATGCTTTAACAACTACTGCCATGCTCCTACTTCATTTCTTCAGTCATTCGGTTCTGTCATATACAAATAGATATGGCTTACCGTTAAACTGAAAAACTATTTCATTGCACTATTATGTGTAAGTTGGGTTGCGTGTGATCTCTTCGGTCTGAATGCCTATTCTAATAGTACTTTAAATATATATATATATATATATATATATATATATATATATATATATATATATATATATATATATATCACGCAGGTGTTTCTTTATGCCTCGTTAGCAGACTTGGATGAGTTTCAGGAAATAAAAATCCATAATTACATGAGCCCATAACATGTACTGTCCGTGGTTCATAGATGCCAGGAGTGTCGGTTTTCCAATATTTTTATTCGGTATCATAATTTCGCGTCTCAATTAGAGGCTTCACCAAACCCTGTTTCAGAGGTCTGCCACCAGGTGGTCTAACGTCGCCCAGCCTCGATTAAATATTTTTGCGGTGTTTTAGAGACCTGTGAAATTGTACCTAATACTAATATAATAATATTGCTATTTATAGGAATCTTTTTTCCTATTCAATCAAGTGCATATACATACCTGTAAACAAAAAGATAACCAGGCTTTCAGAGAATCTTGGCCTGGGGACTAAAATAGTGTGCTGTCTATTTACATACCTCTGAATAAATCGTGTGCAGTTAGTAAAAGGAGAGTACCTTCAGGACTTCTCATGTGTATGTTTTGGCATGTTTTAAGGAAGGAAGCCGTTCTACTGAAAATAATGTACCAAAACGATTGCTTAGTTGGTGAATCAGCCATGTTAATCCAAACACACGGCTGTGCGGTACGACACTATACCAGAGTAGAGTTCGAGGAGTTGAAGTGTAAACTTGATAGTGTGCAATGGAGGTAGGGAAACATTTAAGATAATTCTTTATGTTAGACTTTGGTTACTAAGATGATCAAGACGTCCAAGAGGTCCGTATTGATATGAAAAGTCATACGTCAGGCAGGGCAGCATATCGACAGGTGCTGCCGAACCTGCGGCTACATATCTATTTTCTTTTGTGGATACTAACGAATGACAAATATTTTAATCACTGTTATTCTGCTTTATGGATGGTCCTAGTAAAACTTCCTAGATTTCGTCTCTATGTTATGTTTACAGAGATGAGTAAACTGACGAAAGCTGTGTTTACAAAATGACACCTATAATACATTATATATTATCAAAATGCTCCCACACTGTAATTTCTTTGTACCATATCATGCCATCTGAGTAATTTTATGAGTAAAATATGTTTTGGGGTGTTTTACTTTGTGTCAAAATTAAAAAGAAATTAAGCACTGGCTACTTCTTCAATGCCTACCCCGCATCAGAGCTGGGCGACGGAAGCGAACCTAGTGGCAGATTTCTAAAACAGGATCTGGTGGTGTCTAGTCGTGCAGTTTCACCTGGACCAAGGACAGTGTCTGTTCCAGATACTTCATTTGTTGTTAAATTTGGAGCATCCTCAACAACAAACAACAATGCAGATAAACAAACAGGAAACAATAACACTAACAGACAGCAGCACAAACAACCACCACCAATAACAACAAACAACAAACAAAAACAACAAACCACGACAACAAACAAGAAATAACAAACTGACAACAAACAAGAAACACCAAACAACAAAACAGACAACAATAACTCAAGAACAAACAATAACAAACAAAAACAACTAACAACAAAGAAAAACAACCAACAACAACAAACAACTAACCTCAACAACAACAATAATAATATCAAACAAACAACAAACAAACAAACGATCAATAGCAACACACACACACACACACACACACACACACACACACACACACACACACACACACACACACACGCACGCGCGCGCACATACACTCGCACATTCACGCATGTGCATGGTCATCTAAAAGTAATCCAATTTTCCATCCCACTCAGCATTCATTGAAACCCATCATGTTTCATCAACCTTACCTTCCGACTATAGTTTTTAGTCTACAGTAAGAAATGTTTTGTTCCCGCTTTACCAAGAGCCTAATTCAACCTTTGTCATCAACGGCTGGCTTACTACCACAGTATTATCTGCTCCTTTCTTTAGTCATTTCTCATCTTCTGCCATGCCTCGTATCTTTCATCCATTTCCTGTAATCAACGTTCCTAATTTCCACTGCGATAAGCATCTTCAAGACGTAATACACAACGAGACCAAGGATTAGGTTTACATGCTCGCCAAACCCACCTCAAGTTGCACGCCATGCTAATGGTGCGAGCACATCAGATGAACAACTGGAATGAAGATGGAAGCAAGAAACACGAAAATAAAGACTGATGATCCTGTGACAGAAATTAACGTAATATAAGATCCGTCTTGTGTTAATGGAAAACAAAACATAAGGTCCATACCTACGTTTGCTTCAAGGGCGTAGTAACACGATATTGTAATGTATCAGTCCCAATTAAAGGAAACGCTGCCTGAGGAGTATATATTCAAGGGTAACGAGGACGACAAAAGAGAGAAAAAGTGCGAGAAGAATGAACAGCGAAAAAGGAGCAAAAAAAAGAGAATGAGAGAGAGAGAGAGAGAGAGAGAGAGAGAGAGAGTGTGTGTGTGTGTGTGTGTGTGTGTGGCGAGCACACACAGTCGTTTGTACAACACGCCATATCTGCCCTCCATCCCTTATTTTGTATCCTTCATAAGTTTTGGGTGGGCCTGACCCCTTAAAAATATTGATGGAAAATGTTATATAGCGGAAGACAGTATAATGAAAAAAAAAAAAAAAAAAAAAAAAGATGGACTGATCTTAAAAGATTTGTTGAGATCCATGTGTTCTTTTTCCATTATTTCAGATCATTTTAATTTTTAGGAGGGGGCTTTTCCCCAAGAATCACTGGGGGCTCACACTCCCCAAAAATGGCATTACGGATGAAAGTCCAGTGTGCAATATCGAGTAAGATACCAACGGCATATTTTTTTTATGCAAGGAAGAAGGAACCAAAGGCTAGAAGCCCGGAAGATTGTTCCCTCTAAAATTTAGAGAAGACTCCTGCGGAAGATTTAGGCAGGTTGAAACATATAATAACTGAGTTTTTTAAGCATTATAAACAACAAGATTACTTTTACCCCAATCAGAGATATGAGCAAAGTCAGACATTAGATGTGCCAAAGCCTTATCCCTTGTTTGTTGAAGTAACTGCTGAGATGGACGCTGCGAGACGTGGATGGAAAGGTGAAGGGTGGAGTCATCTGCATATGGGTGGATAGGGTTAGTATGTACAGCTTAGAAGGTCACTGCTAAATAGATGGGGGAGAGTTGATGATAGGACAGAGCCCTGAGGAACACCCGTGTTGATATATTTAGAAGAACGATGACCGTCTACAACGGCAGCTATAGAACAATCAGAATGGAAGCTAGAGGTTAAGGCACAGGTAGAAACAGTAAGAAGGCAGACTGGAAATTATATATCCTTTCACGATTTCTAAAATTTTTTAAATTATGGTTCGAGCATTGCCCATAGTGGAAGACCTTCCCAGGAACCTAACGAACTCAGCTAGGAAGTTTCATTCAGATCCATCAAATAGCTCAGAAGTTAAGCCCTACACACACACACACACACACACACACACACACACACACACACACAGAAGCTAAATCTCGCTCAGTGGTATACGGTACGTTGCCGAAAATGATGCAAGATTGATTGTACTTAAATCGTGCTGTAATGGAGTATTTTATCCACTGTTAAATCTTTATATTAAGCTCATTTCAGTAATCATTGCAGCAGTAATCTCCTAAAGCTGAATCCCGCTGACTGTTAGTCAATCGTCTCACAGTAACAGCTAAAATGTTGTATAATTTTTGCCCCGTGTGACACAGCGCTCATGCACAGGACTGACGCTCTCAAGTCACAAAACAAAAGTAAATATAGTCATGGAACAAACATGCGTGGTTTAGTCGAAAGCAGAGACTTGTAAACATACTTTGGTCAGTCTAACATAAAATCCTATGAAGTATTTTTTTCTCCACGTATGATTTTACAGTAACTGACAAAAACAAAAAAACACTACAGGCAGTTTTAAACCTTATTAAATTCGCCATTCAGATATTAAAGAAACAAGAAGTTGTGCCAAGGCACAGAAAACCACTCCCCAGCAGTCATTTTAGTGCCGACGTATAAATACAACGGGATATCTAGCAAAGATGTCACAAATCAAATTTGAAGTAAGTCGGGTGAATATTGACTATTTTATGCCCATTTGAAATTTTAGGCCCGACCTACCTGACACTGACCCCGCTACCGCTAACTAGGGGGTGAGCCCACTGATGTAATGATACATGTTATATGACACAGGTCTGAAAGATGCACCTTTAGGTTTTAGTTTCATGTCGATATGACGAAACTGAAAGAAGTTATGGCGAAAAAACGATTTTTACATTTTACATTTTGGGGGTCTACAGTCTGTGTTTTGGCCCAGTTTGGCCCCAAATTTAACCATGTCATTAGAAGGTCACAGCCCATCATCCCTGTACTTTTAGTCAATATCGCACTTGTAGTTTTCGCGTAAAGTTGTTAACAGACAGACAAATATACAAACAAACAGACAAACCGAGTGAAAACAATACCTGTCCCCTAGTCCCTCCGGGGCGAGAGCTGGTAATTATGAGAAGAGTAATTGTGTACACACCGCAAATGTTGATATGCATCCCTGAATCAGGATTAATTTATATACCGTAACAGATTTATCGTGTGTACATAACTGTGCCTTTGATAATTTCTTGTCTATTTGCTTTATTGTTTTAATAAGAGCTAAGACCTTTTGTGGTGTTTGTTCTGTGTTACAATAACATCATAGGCAGAGGGGCAAATGTAATGTTAGGTAATGCATAGTGCTCAAGACAGTCAAAGATGCTGATTACAAGTCCTCTTCCATTTTATCTAGAAAATCAGTTAATACGGAGAAGTTGCTTCGGTTTAACCATCCCTAACTAAATGTACGATAAAAGTTCTTGGCCTCACTAATACATCTTGTTCATATATCGGTCAACGGCTAACATATCGAATAATAAGCAATGGAAAATCTTCAGCGTGGCTTGTTGTATCTAGTGGTGTGCCTAGGGTCACTTCTGGAACACATTCTTTTCACTACTAGTGTCATAGGACACGGACACGGACTCACTTCCATGGTAGATGGCATAAAAACGGCGGGAAGTGCTATTATCCACAAGGACTGCAGATATATCCAGAATGATTTAGATGTGTAAAGAAATGAAGGGACAAAACAGAAAATATAATTCCATCTTATATTTTGAAATCTCTATAACGTCCTCCCTCTCATCTTTTCTTTATTTATTTCCATAACAACAAACATCTCCTCATGAACTGATCGCCTTTCCCTGTCTCATTAATTTTCTTTTGTTTTTTTATATCCTGTCATCGTTTTAAGTCCTCCTTCAGCTTTTCCCACAATCTCCTGAGTTTCATCCTTGTTTTTCATTTTTTTTAATTGTTTAGTTTATTCTATATTTTACCCTATGCTGACAACAGCCAACATTACACTGGCCAAGTACTAGGTCTCCCTGATAATTATTGGTGCTAATGAAGTACAAAATCAAGCATCAACTCGAATCCAAAGCCCAATACCTGAGTTTCAGATAAACTCTTAACATTAAAAAATCGACTGCTTGATGGCACATAGGTAATTTACCCGTCCTGATTCGTTACCTCGTCTGGGAGCAACTATGCTCAATGCGCAATAGCATGGTATTTTGTACTACTGACATAATAACCACAATCCTCCCATTTACAAATAGTGTCTGATGAGGACATTCTTTCCATCACAGTCAGTCTACCTGTCACACGATTAGATCAGCAAAAAGAGCTGCTACTGCTGTGTTGTCTGTCAATACCAGTTCACATTCCCAAAATTTAACATCTCCCTTCTAGAAGTATCGATTATTTGTGTTTTCCTTTGTAACTTTCGTGTTTTCAGTATATTAGTATTTTCTTCAGCTCTCATTCTTTTCCAGAGTTTTTTTTTTTAAATTGTACTATAATAATTTCCGACAACAGCTTACAGTATCCAGCGTCGCCTCATTAAATTATGTTGTCTCCAAGTGCGTTTTGGGTCACATAATTATCTGTACGCCATGACCAGACTCCAGTTCAATGGAGAGTGTGAAGTATACAGTATGTGGCCACAAGAGGCTAGTTATCATCTCAAAAACTGGTTTCCCGAGTCTGTCAGCTGTTCACGTACATGCGTGTCTATCCTCTTCATTCACGCTCATCCACACTTCATTATGGCATATATCATTGCTTACTCGTGTGACATCAGAACGATTATGTTAAGTTTATGAATGATTAGTGCAACTCGAAGGGTTGCATAGTGTCTGTGCTAACATGAATGATTAGTGCAACTGCAAGGGTTGCATAGTGTCTGTGCTAACATGAATGATTAGTGCAACTGGAAGGGTTGCATAGTGCCTGTGCTAACATGAATGATTAGTGCAACTGCAAGGGTTGCATAGTGTCTGTGCTAACATGAATGATTAGTGCAACTGCAAGGGTTGCATAGTGTCTGTGCTAACATGAATGATTAGTGCAACTGCAAGGGTTGCATAGTATCTGTGCTAACATGAATGATTAGTGCAACTGCAAGGGTTGCATAGTGCCTCTGCTAACATGCTGAGTACTAAAGGGCATCATAAGTTACATAAAACTGATAGTGTAGTAGCTGGAGTAGAAGATAAACGCATACTCCTGCTGGGCCGGTTCAAGCACTTCAGAAAAGAAGGAAGCATGATTCACGGATTTATGTGAGAAAAATGTCCCAA
Organism: Coenobita brevimanus; assembly: GCF_032717465.1. NCBI lineage: Eukaryota > Metazoa > Arthropoda > Malacostraca > Decapoda > Coenobitidae > Coenobita > Coenobita brevimanus. The sequence goes on from NC_137057.1 coordinate 3,417,539, forward strand.
TACGATTTTCTTTTACTTGTATTAATCATTGGAGTACAATAATACAACCAAATACAAATATAGTAAGATATTTAGTTCATTTATAAAATTAAAAAAAAACATTGTTTTTATTATACATAAACACTGACCTGCCAAGAACAGGGGAGATGTGTGTTCCCGTCCCTAAAGCCTTGCCTGCTCAGTCTGGCTGAATGGAGTTAACCATACCCATAATGTGGTCAGCATATACAGACAGTCTCTACACCATTAACTTAATTAATGTTACGCCATTCAGTTACCTGCTTTCAAGTTAACGTTGTCAATATTATTTCCTGAATGGCTTAAACACGATAACATTTATTTTCTCAGTTTATTCATTCTACCTGTATTTACACTCCATATCAGAGAAGTTTTTGGACTAGAGGGTTTGCTGAAATTTAACCCCCAAAGCTCAGCTGACAGATAATGACATATAAAAACAGGTATTCAAGGCGCCTCGGGTGACGGACATAGACTTTTCATGTGTTCCACCTGCATTCGAAGTCATTCGCATTTGAGGTACCCAGAGCGTGACACAGGCATATGGGAAGAGGGTGCGCGACGATTCCAGCCTTCCTCGGGAAACAGAAAGGGTAAGAACAAGGAGTTCTGATTTTGCAATGCCTGTTTCGCTTGTGGCCCACTTCCGGTAACCCAGCTGTTGCTGCCTCCTCACATAGCTCCTTACCACCACTCGAAAGTGACCCTGATGACCCTCCAGAGCCCGAGGACTTCCTTTTCCCGGCTGAAGCTTCGGGACTGTACTCTGAGGCGTCGGACTTTAAGGAGAAAGGCAAAACGGCCAAAAGTCAGGTGGAACATTATAAACGCCACATTACGGTCCCAATTCTCCTTCACGGCTCCCACGTGTCACCACCGTCTCACCACCACCAGCAGTGCCCCGGCCTGGTACTTCAATGGTGTGTTGGGACGTGTATAAAGTGTAAATCTGCACATAAAAATAGAAAAAAGTGGTATATAATAATAAGTAAAACCTTGAGGTTGAGAATGTGTTTTTAAGAAAGTAAGGACAGGCATTCATTTAGTGATGTAGGATTGTAAAAAGAAACGTGCAAAAACCGTAAATGTAAAAGATAAGGAAAACTCCGATAGTAAAATTAAGTGTTATGACCAAAATAACCATCTAGAAACAAACGTCATTCCTATATGATGTTAGAATATAAGGAAAACTGCGGGTATTAAAAAGGAACTCTGATGAAAATGAAAGTGACCTTGCAGTATATGTAAATATAAGTGTTGTGGCATAAAATAACAGAAATTAGTGCCATTCATATAGTGAAGTAAGAACTTAGCCAAGTAAGTGCCATATACGTAAGGTGTTAAATTATAAGGAATATACGAGTATAAAAATCGAACTTGAGTAAAAATGAAAGTGACCTTTTATGGCATGGGTACAGAAAAGTGCACAAGTGAAAGTAAAAGTGATCTTTCACGGCATGCAGTGCTACCGGACCCAGGTAGCAACAGCTAAAATAAATCAGACTTTACTGATCTACCAGAAGACCGCCGACATGTAAAGATACCTCCGCTAATACCAATATACCAGTCCTGTATGAGACAGCCCTAGCATGTATTCAGTATGGACGGTGAGTGTTAGCGCCGAAGTGGTGACATGTAGAAGTGTATGGCATATAGGAGGACTACTGGGCCTTGGGAACAGGCTGTGAAGCGAGCCGCGCATACACGTACATCGTGTGACAATTCATTCATGCAACAATGGAGGAATGGGAAGGTCTAGTGGATCACTGGGGTGTGAGAGGGGAGCAGTTCTTTCCTGACAGGGCCGCCCTGACCTGTGTGGCCAGCCCGCCCGCCACCCTTGTGCACTCATCACCATGCCGTCTCAATAATTGCCCCTATTCTTCACCTCCTCGCTCCACAACGCGTCCACCTAGCCACCTGTGGACACTTAAAGTGGAGAGACGAAGGATTGATGAGTATTCTGATTTTTCATTGAATGTTCGAGGTGTAGATACTGAGATATGATGGTTTGAAAACAAGCAGTTTTGAGAAAAATGTTCGCATACAGAGAGCGCCTAGTCATATTGATGCCCGAGCTTGGGGGTTAATCCACCTTTGCTCTATAAAGTTTCCCAGAGGCTGAACGAAGCATTTGGAAAATGAATTAGGGATCTAGAAGGTAAGAGACTGAATTTATTCAGAATTCATTAACTCATTCACAAGGAGTACGTCATATATTCAGCTTAGAAAGAGCCCCTTAGTAGTGAATGGCCTAAAAAAGGGTATATCTGGCATCTAGGCCCTCCATATCGAAGAACTTAGCTGAAGGTGGATACGTCAGTCTGCAAGGAGCAAGAATAATAATAATGCTTACATCCTCGGCCTGAAGTGGTTAAGCAAAGCCAGGTTACACGTAAAAGGTAAGCACTCAAGTGTCTGCCGTGTTCAGTTCCAGGCTGCACGCTGATGAACAATTACACACGGCTATATATTCCACAGTTTTAAAAATGCGTGATTTTTTTTTTTTTTTTTTTTTGTGTCCACCAGCGTAAAATTAAAATAATGAATAATGTTGGTGTTCCAGTTTTTCATTCCCTTTTGCAGCTGCGAGCTATTTATTAAACAGTGTCGCTTCATGCTTTTCCACAGTATTTTCCATAAAGCTCACTGCTATCAGAATTTTGTGTATGTGTGTGTGTGTGTGTCTGTGTGTGTGTGTGTGTGTGTGTGTGTGTGTGTGTTGTAGATACCGGTACTTTTGTTTCTGTCGAGGTCGATACCCATTAATACCAAGTAAGAGAGGAAAACATGCAAACATAAGGGGAGAGAGAGAGAGAGAGAGAGAGAGAGAGAGAGAGGTCGCGTTAATGGTGTTGAAGGTAGAGGAAATACGAAGAGGGATCTGTAGAGGCTTCCCCTTCAGTAGGGTAACGTCTTTATTATTCCTCCTTCTGTCTTCACACTTCTTGAGCTGCAGGGTTAGATATACAGTAGTGGATGAAGGGTATAAATAAGGGAGATATTAGCAAGGTACTTAAAGTGAGCATACAGGATAGAACTAGAAATAATAGTTTCAAACTAGAATAATTCCGTGTCAATAAGGAAATAGGTAGAAATTGGTTTGGTAATAGAGTAGTAGACGAATGGAATAAGCTACCTAGTAAAGTAGTTGCTGCCTCTTCCATTGAGAGTTTCAAACATAGGCTAGATAAGCATATGACAAGTTAGGGGTGGATATAGAAAAAAAAAAGAAAAAGAAAAAAAGAAAATCTTATAAGCAATACTAATTCATAATTTTTCCTTTTCAGGGTACTCTGTGATAGTCTCTATTCTCCTTTCACATTTTCCTATAAAATGTCCACGCCAGTTTTTCTTTACTGCGTGGTGTTCTTTCTGACTTTTTCCTGCCGGTTTCTGCTGGAGGGTTTGGAGGGCGGGGGAGAGCCTTCTTCTTCGCTATCCTTATCTCATTCTAGTAGTTCAGTTACTCTTGTAGGAGCTCCCTAGCATGGGCCAACCGGCCTACTGCAGTTATCCTCTCTTCTTATGTTCTTATGTTCGCTGACCCATCGATTAAGGAAGGCCTTACCTGGATTCAATAAAGTCGTTAACAGCAGCAGGAATGCAATAAAATGATGTCACTTAAATGAAGAAGTCTGTTTAGAAATATGAATATTATATGGGTGACTCGTCTCATGGAACCTTAGAAGAATTAGTTTTGGCTTAGGTAGAATACAGTTCTACGAAATTTAGTTAGTTCTTAATGAATATGGGTTTGTCAGGTGTTTTCTGGGTACACAGAGGCGGAATAACGAGATAATTATAGAAACTAATTCAATGAAGACTTTCTAAAATCTGTCACGTTAAGATGAAGTAGACACACCAAATTGTAGAAATTTGGGAGAGGCCTATATCCTACAACGGACTACTGCAGCCTGATGATGGTGATGATGACGATGATGGTCGTGTTGATGATGATGATGATGATGGTCGTGTTGATGATGATGATGATGATGGTCGTGTTGATGATGATGATGATGGTCGTGTTGATGATGATGATAATGATGGTCGTGTTGATGATGATGATGATGGTCGTGTTGATGATGATGATGATGATGATAGGGGGTGGGAGGAGGAGAAACACATTGATGATGATGATGGTGGGGAGGAGGAGGAGAAGGAGGAGAAAGACATTGGTGATGATGATTTTGAATATGATGAAGAAATACGTTCGATATAGTAATCAGGAGCTTGGTGAATTAAATAAATGAAAGTAAGAAAGAATAGGATAGGAATCAGAAGAAAAAACAGGGAATGTAAGTGAAATAGACTGGCAGGCAGATAATGGGTGAACACTGGCAGGCATATACATAGGCGAATATTGACTAACAGACAGACTGGAGCAGACTGGCAGGCAAACACACAGGAGAATAAAAGCCACGGAAGGAATTAAATTGCAGCTTTAATGGAAAAAAAAAATCATGACAGCAAATTAGACCTAATGGGTCCAAAGAAAGGGAATAAGTAAAAAGCACAGGGGAGAAGAGGGTTGAAAGTGAAAGGAAAGGCAATAGAAAGAAACAGAGGAACAAAGCCTGCTAGCAACAGTGAAGATATATGCCGTTCATTAGGGACGAGGACAAGGAAGATACATTGTATGAAGATCCTTCCGTCTCGGCCCTATATTACTTAATGTGACGCCACCTCCTAATAAGACAAGTAAATTATATGCTGTGAAGTGAGAGAGGGGAGGTGTTCCACCTGGGAGAACAGCCCGCAGTTTACAGCAACAGTATTGATATATCGAGGTGTGTTGGCATGTCACGTAGCCTGCAAATTACGTTCTTGTAGCCTTTTCAGATATATTTCAGTTAGCCTGGCTCTCACTGATTGCAACCAATACCAGTGACAATAACAATGGTGTCTATTATCTTCATTACGTTTCTGTATTGTATACAGTAACACTTACTAGTATAATCGTTATGACTCTCTTGACTATCATGGAAGAAAATAGGTTATTATTTTACAATTATCAAGAACTTTATGGTGAGCCCGAGAAGAAAGATGATGCAGCTGGGAAATTTAGTTTATTCCAAAGAGAAAGCCCTCCAGTACATTAATATTTCAGTGTTCTACAACATCACCACGTTCACTGAACTAGATTTAATTGTAACTCATTCTCTGTTTTATTCCCTGTCTACCCATCAATGTATTTAGTTGCCTTCCTTCTTTTTCTACCACTACTAGGCATATTTAAATCATTTCCTTCCCTAGCGTTCACCTTTACGTTGTCTGCTGAGAGAAACTAAAAACTTATTTAGAGGACAGGGTCGTGTCAGGTTTGTCTGTGAAAACGACCCGGTAAGGCTATTGTTAATGTGGGAGCAAATATTTGTTGCTGTTGCTGTTGTTATTGTTGTTGCTGATAAACCATAATCTGTCAGGCTGAGCAGACTCACCAAGCAAGGGCCGAGTAGATTCACCAAGCAGGGACAAACAACCACCCCTCCAAAGTTTAACGTGCAGTGAACCTATGTGTCCCTGTGGTGCGGGGAAAGGTGTGAAGGTTTGATTCCTGGGTGGATGCCGCCTTTGCGCCTCTCTACCCCGTTAAACGGGCACTATAAAAAGCTGTAATTCACCATGTGATCGGTTTAGGCTATATGGTAACCACTCGTGTTTTAAATAGTCAACGATTTGACATGTTACTCACTGAAAAGCTGAGTCTACTAACACCAAGTTGGATCACTTCCATCTATAACGGGTCCAAGCTGGCGCAGGGGGCGGAGCATCGGAGTGACATCAGCTGGCACGAAACCCAAGTTCAGTTGACGCCTGACCGTGGTGGTGAGTGGATGAATGCTGCACTCTCCAGATCATGACACATTTTCAGTCCGAAGTGAAGGAAGAGACTGAAATGTGTGAGGGAAGGTATGGGGGTGTGAGGGAAGGCGTAGGGGTGTGAGGGAACCTACTGCTATGTTATACGGTTAAACGAGTCCGCACTTCTTCCAGTTCTTCGTTTCCCCTTATTATAAATGTTTAATTTGAGTCTGCCCTTTTATACATTTTCTGTTACTTAAGCCGACTGACGTCACACACAAGCCACGCCTCCCTGCACCCTGAGAGAAAGTGAACCGACTTGGTATTAGTAGACTTTGCTGAAAACTTTGGCGTGGAATGAGTAGTAAAATGTGACAGGAAGGAAAGGGAGAAGTAAGAAAAGCAGGGTGCAGACAAAGATAAAAGGGAAGGTAGAGGTCGGCAGCACTACATTGAGTGGATGATGTTCGCCATCAACTACCACTTTTGGGAGCAGAGGAAAGCAGTAAGAATGAGAGGGAGAGGGAGAACTCTGTTAGGCGAAGGCGAAGCAGTTATCACTGGAGCAGTGGATGACAAGGTAGTAGGACACGTTAGAATGGGGCAAGCATAAAGCAGAGAGACAGAGACTGAGACAGAGAGAGAGAGACGGGGGGGGGGGAGCTGAGGGCTGCATAAGGAGAGGTCCATAGTAGGGAGATGCTTTGTCGTGGGTAGCACCGCGTAGTTTGTGTGCCCGCCGCCAGGGGCACGGGCCCACAGCGGTGCTGATGTTTATGCATAACACCTGACGGCCGAGCCTTTTGAAATCAGCCTATGAATTCAGTAAATATAGTGCCATGGCCCACTGCTCAGCTTATGTAAGCAACAGCAAAACAGACACAGCAAGCTATGAACAGTTGATCCAATAGCATTATCGTGGTAGAGGCAACGAGTGCGGGTGTTTCAATGTGGCGGCCAAAGTCACACGCTCGCTGCGGGGATAGCCTCTCCATACCATAAAGGGACTGATAAAGAAAAAGATGAAAAGCAAAATGTGAGAGAGAGAGAGAGAGAGAGAGAGAGAGAGAGAGAGAGAGAGAGAGAGACGGATAGGGGAAGTGAACATAATATAACGTTATGGGAAACGGGCAAAGTATAAAAGTCTGATGATAACGATGGCGACGGAGTGAGAATTGTGGTATATGGAGTAAAATGAATCATGGTTCTGGATGGACAGGTCTAAAAAGAAGAATAGCAATGGAGTGGCAATAAAGATGAATGACAGGTTGGTTGGGACAAGAACCAAACAGAGATGGCGAGGTGTGCTAGCAGAAATTGAGTGGCTAGGGAATATAATAAAGGGCACTGATTAACAATGAATTGTGAATGAGAAAGATGAGAAAGAAAAACTTATTAGAAAGGCGTGGCAGGCGTCAGAAATACTGAAAAGGTTATATAAGGTTCCACGAGAAATTAAAAAAAAAAAAAAAAACTGTGCCACATCTGGGTATGGAAGATAAGTATTATGGAAAGAAAAAACAAGTGACCCAGTAAATCAACAGCAGAAGGAATAATTATAAAGGTTTGGAGGGGAGCAAGAGGAGAAAGGCATGCAACGATGTAGCATAAATAACTCACTGTTGAAAATAATATAATATACATACTGACTAATGGAGCAGAAGTAAGAACACAGGGAGAGGAGAAAGGCAGAGAGCGAAAAAAGACGAATAACCAACACTGGCAGGAATACTCATATGACAAAGAAAGGTAAGAAAAAATTAGCAGAAGCGAAGATGAACGTGAGGAAGAACAGAAGAAAGGAGGAGATGAAACTAAAACGTATTGGTACAAGAAAAAAAAAAAAATCGGAAGTTGGGGGAATCAAAGAAGAGAGAAGAATTTGGCAAAATATAGAAATGGAACAAAATGAGAGAGAAACAAGGAACAAGAGACAGGCTGGAGGTAGAAGGAAATAGAACAGCAGGGAAGAGAGAAATGACGAAGAGATACAAGCAAAGAAAGAACTAAGTAATGTAATGGAGAGGGACATTTGGAAAAGGAATGGCGGATATGAGAGCAAAAGTAATGGTGATGATGAAGAGAAACACGATAACGACGGCAGAGAGACGGAGAATGATTTTCAGGATGCTTTAACGCGAAGAAATGCGACTGAAAGAGGAAACAAGCGTTACCAAAACCTTAATTATTGGAAAACACAAATTTAAGACTAAGTACGGCAATGTAGATAATATCAAATAATTATATATAGCATAACTCATTAGACAGATTCGCTTACGGGACTGTACGCAGTGTCCCCTGAAATTTCTGGGAAGCTTAGAGAGGCATTGCTTGGGAATATTTTCTGAAAATAAATGCTATATCAACACATGTCCAATTGCATCCGTTGCGGAGTTACAGTTACTAATGACCTTTTAGGTTATTAATTAGAGAGACAAATTACCTTTAAACGATTTCATTTCGCACAGGGGAGACTGTAATCAGATATAAGCTAAACTGTTATTACTCCTTTAAAAATTCCTTTAAAAGTATTTGATAAATAAAATCGTATGATGATAATAAAAATAAAGCAGGGAAAACTCGTCTCCAGAGTAAAGAAATCAACACATTAAAAACTACAGAGAAACCGTCCACATAACTACTGTGTTGTATATTATACAGGTTTCCATTGCCATGCTAAGGAATATGAACTTGTTGCATTACCCAAGTTCTTCCAGTAACCACAAATCACAGCAGTGGGAGAGTCCCCACTCCAAGTCAGTCAGACAGACTCCAGCAGTGGTCTCATGTCTTGCATACGAACTACATCAATAAATCATAATCGAAATAGGAACCTTTAAACCTGTGAAGAACAGTGTCTTCGAGAAGCTTTTGAAGTGTCAGGCACGAGCTGTGAACCATACAGTGAAAAGCAGTTTTTATCCCATTTTCTCTGACACCTAAACTCTCTCTCTCTCTCTCTCTCTCTCTCTCTCTCTTTCTCTCTCTCTGAACATAACTTGTACCCGAGGTCAAGAAGCGCGAATGGGGTATTGTGTTGCTCAAAATGTGTTTGTGTGTGTGTGTGTGTGTGTGTGTGTGTGTGTGTGTGTGTGTGTGCAAACCAAGTCAAAGTTTATATTTGATTTTTAACAAACTTTGTGGAAGTGCTGAGGGTCTTCTTTGGGGTTGGCCTGTTGTTTTTGATAACCATAGGTCAAGGTCACAGTCATATAGTAAGGTCAACTTGAAATGCTTTTATTCGATTAAGACCAAACTTCATTGAATGGTTTAGGCTAAGATAACGATGGACGCATTCGGTTCTGACAACAATCAGTCAAAGATTAAAGTCATGTGTGAAGATCAAAATTCAAGGTGAGCGACAGAGCATACCAACTAAAACAATTCTGATCCGATTTTGACCTGATTTTGGGAACGAATGAGGGTAAAGGAGAAACGAGTAACTCGATTTCATGAACATTCAATCACCGATCAAGGTAACACGAGGTCAAAGTTCGCCTAATACGGGTCTGTGTGAAAAATATTAATACGACAATTTTTCTCTGATTTTACAAAATTTTTTTGGATGGGTTCAGGGTCACCGAAGGGGATGGTAAATAATTTCTGTTATTAATAATAGGTCAAAGGTCAGTGTAACATAGCGAGACCAAATGCATCAATTTTTACTGAACAGAAACCAAACGCTGGGAGAGGGTTCATGGTAGACCAAACGTGAATAAATTCAATTTTGAGAAACTTACGTCAATCGTCCAGTTAAGGGCGATGTCAAATGATCGACCCTTAAACTCGGATACTTTGTTTATTTTTGAGAAACTTGTGTCAATGATCTCGTTAAGGGCAAGGTCAAATGATCGGCCCTTAAACTCGGGTAGTTTCCATCCTGTATGGAGCAAACTTAGTTTCAGGACTGATGATCAGTGAATGATGAAGAGATCTGTTTTTGTGTGCAACAGTCAAAAGTCAAGGTTGCGGTGCATGGTCAACTCAGATAACTTTGTTACGACTTGGGTCATTGGTGGAAGGGTTGAGAGTCACTGATGAACAAAGCTAGTCGATCTGGAAAGCAATAAGTGGAAGATGAAGGTCACAGGGCCAAGTCAATATTATGTTCGGCCCAGAAATCACCTGTAAGTTGCGGGTGCTGCTCTCTGCTTCTGCTATTCTAACCCTAATTTTCTCACTCCTACACCTCCTCTCTCCTCCTTTCATACTACTTTACTTGTAGCTTTGATGTAATAAATAGCACAGAAGAGTGGTCGGAAATAAGAGGAAGATTAAAGGATCAAGGGAGACATGCTGACTGGAAAGGGAAGAAAATGGGAAGAAGAAAGGTAAATATGCGAAATCGGTGAGTATATAGTGAATGAAAAGGATGCAGTAATAACGGTTGGGGTAAACGGAGTATGTTACACATAGGGAGGAAAGCGAAATGAGACACTGATTCAAGGAAGTGAGGTGAATAGTAACAAGGAGAATAAAGACATACTGTGTATAGGAAGGATGAGAGCATGTAAGGGAAAGATAAGACATGGCACATGTGGAGAACGAAGTGAGGAAGTCAGGCAGGGAAATTATGATAAATTTTCTGAATGACAGGAAAAATAGGAACTATCTGTGTGTCTATCTGTCGGTCGGTCTATCTATCTATATATATATATATCTATCTATATATATATATATATATATATATATATATATATATATATATATATATATATATATATATATATATATATATATACACCCCTACCTGTAAAACAATTAACTCTAAGCCTTGACCACCCCTTTTGGAATACATGGCGTCTGGCAATGGATGGATATATATATATATATATATATATATATATATATATATCCCATTGGATCCCACAGTTGCTGGGCGAGGCACTGCGCTGGCAGGATACTAAGCGTACCGCCCTCCGTCTATCAGCTCATAGGCGCGAAGCTCATAGGTTCTCACCCGGGGGTTCCCTGCTTTATTAACTTTTGAAAATTCCCAGTTCCGTCCTGTATTGAGGACACTGGGCTCCAATGGGGTACATCTATATATATATATATATATATATATATATATATATATATATATATATATATATATATATATATATATATATATATATATATATATATATATATATATATATATATATATATATATATATATATATATATATATATATATATATATATATATATATATATATATATATATATATATATATATATATATATATATATATATATATATATATATATATATATATATATATATATATATACTGTATATATATATATATATATATATATATATATATATATATATATATATATATATACCCACACATATTAAATTAGTTTCTATTTAATACGTTCATAGCCATGAAAGTCTTGAAATGTTTACATAATATCATGGACCAAATATAAAGGAATGAGGCCCTGTGAAAGCACTCACAAATTCATAACGGGCTGACGTAAAGCAAATTAGTTGAGAGAGAGAGAGAGAGAGAGAGAGAGAGAGAGAGAGAGAGAGAGGTAGAGAGAGAGATGACGAACCCAGATCACAAGAGGGGATTATTTAATAACAGCACATATATACAATCCAAACCCGCAATAACAACTGACACACACACACACACACACACACACACACACACACACACACACACACACACACAACTCAGAGCAATTCATGATAACTGTTATGGAGCTTCTGCACAGAAAACAAACTGGTTAGGATCTTTTATAATCCGACCGAGTAAGTAGCCCACACCGCCTTATTAGCGTTTTTTCTCAGCATTCTGAACGTATTATCCAAAAAAGAAAGAACCAAAAGCTAGAGGACCGCAAGAATGTTTGTTCCAAGAAGAAAATAAAATAAAATAAAAGAGTCAAATTCAAGATCCGTTAACTCGAGGTGCCTGAACACTATGAGATTAAAAGACCAGAGGTAAAAGGCAGATATACAGATAGAGGTCGACCTTTTGCACACATGAAGGACTGGGGGTAATGAATAACTCTTTAATTAGAGAGTTGAACGAGAAAATGGATGGGAGTTTGCTGCCAGACGGGTGCTGTGCTCCCTCCGCACTGGTAGAGGTATGCAAGCTGGCAGGTCAAAGGAGTAGCTGGTCAACTCTGAAACTTTCTATCTCTTCCGATGATCTTGTCTCTTATAAATACAACGATATGTCTAGGCACCTCCAAATAATCAGCTCTTGCGACTGACTTAGTTTTGTTATCTTTCTTTACAACGAACAACATCTGTTGACTCTCAGCCTTTTTTCCCAAAAGCATCGTGAAAAATCTTTTCGTGATTTTGAGGTATGGCTATGTAAGAATTGGCGGGGTTTTGCTTCGTTAACCTTGATTTGGTAGGGCCTACTATTGGCATTGGTTCTGAAGGACATAGGGAAAGATGACCCTGGTGATTCGAGATGGAATGACGGATATCAGCAAGCTAGAACTGACCGTCAAAATATGTGTGATTTACTAAAGGCTGCCGCAGATCCTACTTTCTGTGATTTCTACATCAGTATCGAAATACACAGAAAATACATTAAAGTTGTCATTGTCCACTGACCACAGGTGATAAACGTCTTTGATCTGTCCTCCCTATTAATTTGTTGACTTAGTAATCCTGCATCCATTACTCTGACTTTGATGAAAGCATATGAGCAGATCACTTGCTTACCAAAAATGAAAAAAAAAAAAAATCTTAGTGGGAGAAAAATGTGCTTCCTTAAACAAGTGCACCCTTCGAAAGTATATATCTGTTTCTCTAGCTAACTATATATTTAGTTCACTTTTCTGTGTTCCGACATGTGTCTCACTATGCATTACCAAGTGACAAGTTTATGTTTCGTATTGGCTCCTATTGTTGTGCTCAAAGGTTTACATAATCGCATAGTACAGCCGCCATAAAACGCGAACACACACACACACACACATACACAGAGAGAGAGAGAGAGAGTATCGTGATGAAAAGGCACAAGAGCAGTAGATGACAGAAGACAAAATTCGGTCCATATATGAACCATTATGAAGCTAGAATTACTGATGACTTATGGGATGAGCGAGACCACTTCGCCCATAACGTCGTCAGTAACAGTAGCTGCGTAACGGTTGAGACGGACACAAAGGAATATAGAATGTTTTGCTAAGAATTTCCTCATTTCTTGTTTTCCGTAATTATCATCATCATTAGCCACTGCAAGTCCACTGCTGAACAAAGGCCTTCCCCAACCTTCTGCATGATATTCCTTAACTGAGCCAATCCCTCCCAGGTTTCGATTTTCAAACTTCTCTATCTCATCTCTTCCACTTCCTGTCTGACCTTATTCTGCTGCACTTGCAGTCTCACTGAGTCCAGTCAGTCAGCCTCTTGCATCATCGGTTAACCCGTGTTGCTGGGACATGACCTGCCAACGTCTAGTTCTGTTCTTTCATAACGTCTAGTTCTGTTCTTTCATAACTTTTATAATGTCAATGCCTTATAGTCTACTCTCTCACCCAAGCTGATCTCTTCTTGTCACTCAATGGCATTCTCAGCACTAACCTTCCAGAGCTCTTTTACAACGGATTAGTTTGTTTTCCATCGATTTTTTATTTTTTTCATTTCCAGGTCTCATACCCTTACATCATAGCTGGGAATATGGATTCGTTATATATTTTTCGTTTCATAAATACTGGTAACTAACTTTTTATAATGTCTCTGTATTTACCAAACGCTTTCCATCTAATTGTAATGCGTCCTTTTTCTTGTTTTCGTGGTCTTTCGTTAATTTTTAGTATTTGCCCAGAGCAGTTGTACTCTTCAACGTCTTCAAGAGTTGTTTCATTTATTTTGATGAAGCTCTTTGCTGTATTTGAATTATCAATGAATATGGTAAGCCCTACTTTGAGACTTTTTCAGTTTAGGTTATTTTGAATTTCTTGCAATGTCTCTGCTATTTCTGACACAGGAGGATGTCATCAGCAAATCTTAAATGCTTTTTGTCCTCTTTTGCTCACCCATTCTTGCAGTCTGAAAACACTTTCAAGGCATGTGCTAAATAATTTCAGTGAAATTGCAGAACCTAGACGCAGGCCTTTCCTGATCATTATTATTATTTTTCTTTCTGAGTCTTTATGTATCTTAATTATTGCAGTTTCTTCTCATGTTTTCGAGTAGTTTCACAATATACTCATTTACTCCATGTTCCTGCAATGGCTTCATAATCACTATGTGCTCCACTGAGTCAGAATCCTTTGCCTAACAGAGAAAACCTAAGCACAGTGATTTATCATATTCTGTAGCTTTCTCACTTAATAGATTCATTGCGTGTAGACGTTCAGTAGTCGATTACTTGCTTCGCAATCTCGCCCTCTCACGAGGTTGGTTTTCATGCAAATCAGTCGTTATTCTGTACATAAGGACTTCAGTGAAGAGTTTGTAAAAACTGATAATAAGCTAATAGGTCGATAATTACTAACAACTTTTGGGACACCTTTCTAGTAAAGCAAATAACTGTTGCATTACACCATGTTTGGAAAAATTTCTTCTTTATGCATTGGGGAAATAAGTGGGTGAATCGGTTTTGAATTATATTCCTGCATCTGACAGTACATTTGCTACTGTTCCATTCTATTCTGGTGCCTCTCCGCTTTCATACTTTTAAGAGGAAGTTTTATTTTATCTGATAATGTTTCCGGTATTTCGCTTGTGTCAGATGAGAAGTTAGCTGTTGGTACGGTTGCCTTTAATGCATACATTTCTTGAAAAAAATCATCAGCTCTCTTCAGAACTTTCTTTCCACAATGGGAGACTTAATCATTGTATCTTGCATTGATATGATTTGTTGTTTTCCTTGTGTCATAATACTTCGGACCTGTTTCAGACTTCTTTCCTTTTGTATGTTTGATTTGATTTGATCCATGTTTCTCTTACCTTTTCTTTCGCTGTGTCTCCTTTTTGTTGGGTTATATAACTCCGCTCTTACTGTTTCACTTCTCTTTGTTTCTACTTTCATTTCTCTTCTTTTCATGAACTCAAGGGGCATTTATATATATATATATATATATATATATATATATATATATATATATATATATATATATATATATATATATATATATATATATATCGCCCCATCCACCAAATAACAACAATAACAAGAAGCGGTGACAAGGCACAGCAAACCCGTCCCCGGCAGTCATTTTAGTGCTGATGTATAAACACAACAGGATATCTTGTCAGAGATGTCACATATCAAATCTGGAGTAAATCGGGTGAAAACTGAAGATTTCATGTCCATTTGAATTTCAGGCCCGACCGACCTGACACAGCGACACGGAGTAGGAAGAGTTTGGCCAACTCGGTTTCAGACCTCATCTCGCACGGTCACCTGTGATTGGCCGAGAACCGGTCATGTGACATATGGGCGCCATATTGCATCCTCACCTCACCACCTCACTTCCCTGACTGCCATAAGAAAGCACAGAGATCAAGGGGGACGCTACACTTTCTATGGCCATAACACCTGCTGTATACCTATATTTGACCACAAGATGATATACTGTGCAGCCTGGGGAGGTTCCAACCTCACAGGTATGAGTAAGATACTGCACAGGTTTCCTAGAGATCCCACAAAAAGAATGGGAAATTCAAGTCCGCCAGAACACAACAATTACTAATTGTGTTCTATGATTATACAGTATCTGTTCTCATTCGTTTTATTTTATTTTATTTTATTTTTTGTTCATCCGTCTGTGTATCTGTCTCAGAAGATTCCTATCTGTTCCAACTATTGCTGTAGACTGAGACGTACAAAACCTATTAGACAGTTGGGCTGATAGATTACTTATTTGTTTTCAGTTCGGTTTGATGTAAACAAAGGTATATATACTGTGTTTGTATATATACCTACACAGATCAAAAGCCCTCGGGAGCAGGGGGGTGGTTGCTTTCTCAGGCAGAGGAACTCCTTGAGAGTGAAATGCCTGGGAAGCATGCCGGCACGTGACTGGCTACAGCATAGCTGGGTCTTTCGGGTGTGGGCAATCAGGCAAGTTAGCTGCCTACTGCGACTGCAACACAATGGCGAGGTGTTCAGGAAGTTAGCCAAAGAAACCTTGATGGACTCTGAAAGAACAATAATGGCCCCCAGTCTCGTGCAGCCCTTAAATGGGCAGGGGGTGCTAAGAATCTCACGGTTGCCTCAATTACAATCTAATTCCTTTGTCAATGCAAAAAATACAATTAAAATTGGTAACTGGAATGTGAGAACGCTAAATCATGACGGTAAAATCGATGAGTTAGTGAAGGTTTTTCAAAATTACGGACTTGATATTTGTGCTCTGACAGAAACTAGATTAACTGGAGTCGATAAGTTGGATTTGGAGGATGGTATACGTTTATTGATATCTGGTCGACAGGACGGAATGCATTATCAGGGAGTAGGATTGTTGCTGGGTTGTAAAGCAAATAAGGCTTTATGTGAGTGGGATCCTATAGATGAGCGATTGCTATATGCACGGTTTAAATCAAATCATGGCAATATCAGTCTGTTTGTGTGTTATGCACCTACTAATGATGCACTCGATGAAAGGAAAGACACATTTTATGAAAAGTTGCAAGAAGGAGTAGGAAGGGTACCTAGACATGATGTTTTGATCTGCGTTGGAGACTTTAATGCAGTAATGGGCTGTTCAAATGAGGGATTTGAGGCATGTATGGGTAAGATGGGAGTTGGTAGTAGGATGAGTGAAAACGGAGTGAGGTTTGGAAGCTTCTGTCTAGCAAATGACTTAGTCATCGGGGGCACACTCTTTCAGCATTGCAATATACACAAGACAACTTGGGTGTCGCCGTGTGGAAAATATAAAAATCAGATTGATCACATCGCTATCAGTAGGAGGCATAGAAGTTCTCTGCTAGATGTTCATGTTAAACGGGGAGCGGATATTGGTAGTGACCATCAACTCAGCATTGCAAAAATAAGGTTTAAACTTAAAAATCAGAAGAAGGAAAAATCTGGTGTTGGTAGATACGATATTGTTAAGCTTAGAAGCGAAGGAGAAGAAAAGGAGGAATTCAGATTAGAATGCAGAAATAGGTTTTTGGTGTTGGAAACGTTGGAAGAGGGGGAGAGAAGTGTAGATGAGATGTGGGAGGATGTGAACAAAGTTTTGCATGAGACTGCTGAATGTACGATTGGAAGGAGACATAGATTCAGGAGAAAGAAATGGATATCAGAGGAAACGTGGGATATGATAAAAAAGAGAGGTGAGGCTAAATTGAGGAGTGAGATGCAATGCGTTGATGAACGAGAGATTGAATTAGCAAGAGCTGCGTACTGAAGTTTGAATTCAGAAGTAAGAAGGTTAGCTAGGAGAGATAAAAGAAGATGTGTGGATGAAAAGGTTGCAGAGACTGAAATCCTAATAAACAAAAATGATGGACAGAGTCAAAGAATAGCATATGAATCGATTAGAGAACTGAGTGGTAATGCAGGTAAACGCAAGGAAATACCAATTAGAGACAGGGAAGGAAATTTATTGACCAAAGATGGAGATATTAAAAACAGATGGAAAGAGCATTTTGAGACAGTTCTTAATAGACCAATACCACCAGAAGAGGATATACCGTCTGCTCAGGAAGATTTAAATATAGAAACAGGAGAGTTGAGGCTTGCAGAAGTGGAGAAAGCAGTAAAATAGTTAAAGAATAATAAGGCACCAGGGGAGGATGGTTTATTTCCGGAAATGTTTAAAGTGGAGGGGGATAGATTAATAATGATCTTGACCAAGCTATTCAATAAGATATGGGTGACGGGGCTACTACCATCAGTTTGGAAGAATGGTGTAATTGTTAAAGTTCCGAAGAAGGGAGACCTGAGTGAATGTGGTAATTGGAGGGGAATCTCTTTGTCACCGATAGCTTTGAAAGTTTTCAGTAGAGTGTTGTTAAATAGGTTGGAGCCGGTGGTTGAGGGTATTCTGAAGGATGAACAGGCTGGTTTTAGAAAGGGACGTGGTTGCAATGATCAGATCTTTATAGTTAGGCATTTGATGCAGCAAGTTAATGAAATGAGAGTACCGTTAAGTCTTTGTTTTGTTGATTTTGAAAAGGCTTTTGATAGTGTTTCGAGAGAGTCTATGGGGAAGATCATGAGACATTATGGAATACCAGAGGAGTTTGTGAGGGCCATTATGAACATGCATGAGGACACATTTTGTAAAGTGATGGTTGATGGTTGTCTGAGTGATTCGTTTGAAGTCAAGTCCGGAGTAATTCAAGGTGGTGTTCTATCGCCTTTACTATTTATATTGGTCATTGATTACATTATGAAACGTGTTGGAACAGAAACCGGTGCAGGTATACTTTGGGGAGAGAACAGGAAACTTTTGGATTTAGATTATGCAGATGATATAGTTTTGATTTGTGATGGGCCAGAAGAGATGCAGAGAGTGTTGGACTGTTTGGTGAGTGAAGGTCGCAAGGTGGGTTTGGTTATTAATTGTGGAAAAACTGAAATAATCAATATGAATATGGAAAATGCGCAGGAATGTGTAATTGGAGGTATGGTTGTAAAGCAAGTTGATAGGTTTAAATATTTAGGTACTTATGTAGCCAAGGATGGTTCTTTGAACCTTGAATTCGAGGAAAGGTTAAAGAAGGCTAATCAGGCAATGGGAATGCTTAAAAATATTTGGAATAATAATAATTTCTCTGTGCATACAAAAATCAAACTTTATAAGGTAATGGTTAGGAGTATCTTAATTTATGGACACTAGTCTTGGTACAGCACAGTGACTATGGAAAATAAATTCTTGGTGTTTGAAAATAAAGCACTTAGAAGAATATTAGGAGTTAAATGGTGGGAAAGGATACCAAATAGTAGAATTAGAGAAATAACGGGAGTGCAGCCGATCGATGAATATGTTAGATTCTCACGATGGAAGTGGCTAGGACATGTGTATAGGAGACAGGGAATAGTACGAGGTACACCAGGGTGGGTGGCACCTGGTAGGAGAGGTAGAGGAAGGCCAAAAGAGACGTGGGTGAGGACAATGAGACGGGAAGCTGGAGATGAGTGTTGGGGAGATCTTGAGGAGTTAGGACAAGATAGGATGTGGTGGTGTGAGTTCATCGAGGCCCTATGCATCCCCGAGGGTGCCACAGGAAATGATTGATTGATTGATTGATATATATATAGTAAGAATTTAGCAGAGAAGCTTGTCAGGCGGGGAGAAGAATGCACGGAGGACATCGATATTCCCTCCTGTCATGACATTAGGAAGAAACTGCTGAGGAGATTCTTCACTCTAAGGCATCATGTCTACGCCCAAAAACAACAAAACATTCGCAGAAATGAGGCTCAATGCTATAAGTCTGGAGGTGAATTGGGAAGTAAAAGCGTGGCTGTGGGATTCGCTGCAAGGAAGTATAAGTAAAAACTCTTCAATGTACACTACTGAAAGGCTGTAAGTTTTAGGATCTCCTGTATGTAAATATTTTTACTCTGTATATAGATAAGTGTATTAATAAAGCTGAATAAATATATAGGTGGGAATGAAAATGAAAACATTCAAGGACCTTGCAGCTTTTGTAAAAGATTTTCAAGCTAAAGTTATTTATACTTGCTACTAGGCCGGTATACTGTAGGGGAGGCCGTGGTTGGGTTTTCATTTTCTCTCCTGTTATTAAACATTAAAAACTTGCTATCATAATCATCAGCCACACACACACACACACACACACACACACACATATATATATATATATATATATATATATATATATATATATATATATATAAGACCTGTACAGTATAGGGCTAGGGCAGTGATTCCCAACCTTTACACCTTGGAGGAACCCCTGTAATAATTTTTCCTATTCCACGGAACCCCTATATATGGTATACTAATATACGGGTGTCTTCTTAAGCGCAGTAACCCCTGTTCACCTAACAGAGAATAGGTACGGGACGTAAATCGAGAAGTTGTGACCTCATAATCCGGCAGAAGCTGGAGGCTAGGAATCCTACCCTCCTGTATGTGTATGTGGTGTTACGGGAGCGGAAGGCCAACAGCCATGCCATCCCGTGTGTGTGTATTGTGTGCTTCCTATGAAAGACCAGAAATGGTCTACGCCACACCCTGCATGAAGGGTAAAACAGGTGAGGTATATATATAAAAAGTTTCTTTTTTTTTTTTAAATTCTTGAGCAACATCATGTGAAATCTGCAATTACATCACAAGAGAGTTCACACTAATACGTCAATAATGTTAAAACTTACTTACCTTCAGTGTGACACTTGGGCTTGTTTCTCTTTGCTTATCTGTGAAATTCTTGGCCGAATTTTTGATAGACACACGCGCAGTTCTTCCTCGACAGACAGAAGACGATTTCTTGATTTGCTTTTAATGACGGTCAGGCATGAGAAAGCTTGTTCACAGAGGTAAGAAGTTGAAAACTGGAGTAAAACATCCAATGCTTTCCCTGAGATGACAGGGTACTCTTGCTTTGCTGAAATCCAAAACTTGTCAAGTGATACTTCATTAAATTTCATTTTCAAAGTTCGATCGCATTGTAGTTCACTCAGTTCTTCCTCTTCTTGCAGACCAAGTAGGTTTTCTGTACTTGGTGAGAACTCAGTGAAGGGGTTTCTCACCCAGTCATACGTATCTGATGACAAGGAGGGGAAGTATTTATGAAGCTTTTCTGACAGTGATCCCAAATGACTTGTAATTAATGGAATGACATTTTCATATTCAGTCTGAGTCTGGACTTGAAGTAGGAGTGGAAACATTTCGATGTTTCCTCTTGAAAGGTGCTTTTTCCAAACAGCGAGTTTATTCTTAAATGCAAGAAGCTTGTCTGTGGAAGTCAGAATGTTTTCCTTCACACCCCGCATGCTGGTGTTCAAGTTATTAAAATGCTGATAAATATCTGCTAAATATGCTAGTTTCATTTGCCAGTTTGTAGATTCAAGACATTCACAGAAACTGGCTTTATTATTCCCTTTGAAGAAAAGCAGCAGTTCCTGTCTTAGCTCGAATACCCTTGTCAAAACTTTACCTCTTGAAAGCCATCGAGACTCTGTGTGCAGGAGAAGTGTCACGTGATCTTTTTGCATGTTTTCACACAACCTTGCAAACATGCGAGACTTCAGAGGGCGCTGCTTTATGAAGTTGACCATGTTCACAGTTGTATCAAGGACTTGTTTTAAATCATCCCCAATAGTTTTTGAAACCAGAACTTCTCGGTGGAGAAAGCAGTGAGTTGTTATGACTTCAGGGTTTTTTCCTTTCACGCGTGATACAAAGCCTTGTACTGAGCCAACCACTGAGGGAGCACCATCAGTGCAGATCCCAACGCATCGGTTCCATGACAAACCACAAGATTCCAGGTAAGAAGACAGGATGTTGAAAATGTCGTGGCCTTTGTTAGTTTCTGGCAGTTCTTTACAGCAAAAATAATTTTCCATTATTTCACCTTCATTTTCAAATCGCACAAATGCCAGCAGCTGAGCTTTACCAGTTATATCAGTTGTCTCATCTACTTGGAGAGCAAAGTTGTTATTTTGCAGTATTTCAGACAAAATACCAGAAATATTGTTGGACAGGTCATCCACACGCCTACTGATTGTATTATCAGAAACAGGAACCTTGCTTATTTCACTTTCAGCTTCTTCACCTAGCATTGTTTTCACAATTATTTTGCAAGCAGGCATTATTAGGCTTTCTGCAATAGTGTGACTTTTCATTTTCTTGGCAACTAGCTCAGCCACTAAATAGCTTGCTTCTTGTGCCTTATCACTGATGGTTACCTTGTTTTCAAAAACTTTTCTTTGTTTCTGCTGTGAATCCAAGAGCCTTCGAAAATAATCCACAGTTTTATTTGACAAGTGCTGTGATTAGTAGTGAAGTGTCGCTTTAACTTGGCTGGGGCCATAGCTGTGTTAACGAGCTTTTTCCCACAAACAATGCACAAAGGAAGTGGACAGTTTTCTTCTCCAGTCCATGTAAAGCCAATGGCCAGATAACTGTCATTGTAAAGGCGACTTTTTTTTAACATGACTCACTTTTCCTTTACTCGTACTTGGCTGTGGTATTTGTGATTCTTCGTCACTGTCCTCCTCTCCACTGACATGCTTTCTTTTCAAATATTTCAACATGCTTCAGTCTTTAAAATCCGTGTCAAACTAATCTTAAGTGGTGCGCTTAATTAACACAACGTTTCACTCGGTTGCGCTGCTCAAAACTGACTGAAGGAAGATGTGTGAACGGCTGGACTGGGGCTCGTGACACGTATAGTACTCGTACGGGTTGAGTCTCCCTCCTACCCAACCCCCGTGTCGCCAAACTTGCGGAGTAGGAATGAAGGGTGTATCCCGCACCAGCAATGACGCAATCTTTTTTTTTTTTCTTAGTTGTACACATATTATTTGCTCTCATGACTATATACATGGTACTACCTGACACGTACGAGTATGTTGGTGTCTTGAAAGTGTTTGTAACGTGTTGTTGAGTAGGAATTATGAATTATGAATTAAGATCACAGTCATTTTGTAATAGCACATCAATATTTTACGGGTTTCTCGCGGAACCCCTGGTGATGGTAGGCGGAACCCCGGTTGGGAATCACTGGGCTAGGGCATTGATACTTTACTTTGGGTATGGTGTTCATACGCCCTGTCGGTGACGTTTAGATGCAAGATGGCGTCCAGCACAGTGTTTGGCCAAACTCTTCCTACCGTATGGCGCTAACCTGACACTGACCCCCCTACCCGCTAACTAGGGGATGACCCCATTCCCCCGATGTAATGAGGCATGTTATAGGATGCAGATTTGAAAGATACACCTTCAGGCTTGGTTTTCATGTCGATATGGCCAATTTGAAAGGAGTTATGGCGAAAAAACGATTTCTATCCGTCCCGTTGTTTTTTTTTTGGGGGGGGCAACAGCCTTGGTCTTGGCCCAGTTTGGCCCAATATTTAATCAGGTAATCAGAATGTCATAGGCCTTCATCCCTGTAATTTTAATCAAAATTACCCCAGTAGTTTTCGCGTAAAGCTGTGAACAGACGGACAGACAGACAGACAAACTAACAAATACACAGAGAGACAAACCAAGTGAAAAAAAGAGCCGTTGAGAGCTCTTTCGGGGCGGGAATGAGTAATAGTAATAATAACAATAATAATAATAATAATATTAATAATAAAAATAACAATAATAATAATAATGATAATAGTAATAATAATAATAATAATAATTATTATTATTATTATTATTATTATATTAATATTATTATTATTATTATTATTATATTATTATTATTATTATTATTATTATTGTTATTTTTATTATTTTTATTATTATTATTTTTATTATTATTATTATTATAAAATAGCGATATTAATAATAATACCGGTAATGATGATGACAATAATAATAATAATAATAATAATAATAATAATAACAATAACAATAATAATAATAATAATAGTTTCAGTCTGTAATTTCAGCTTCTGTTTTCCATCATATTTTTCTCTGTCTGGAATCACTGTTGTATTCATCATCAATCCACCCATCATCCAATCCTACACTGCCCCATGAGGAGCGTAGGAGCCCGGGGCTAGGCAAGTTAGTCCTGACATTTAAGATGAGAATGACCAGCCTCACTCATCCCCGAGTGGCATTACGTGAGCATTAAACCACAACCACCCCTTGGATACAAACCTTCACCAGCACAATCCGATTGGAGGGCCATAATTACCCATTAAACCACCAGGCGCCAAAATTTGGCTATATGGTTACCACCCAGCATAGTTTACTGTATGATTTCCTTGTTAACAGGAAACCATTTGGCTTGTCACTCAGTGCAGAGTCACCCACAGTCAGAACGAAAAGGAAAGAATGAAGGAAAGAAAGATAGAAGAGGGTGGAAGGAAAGAAGGATGGAGGAAAGGAATGGATAGACACCTGCGAGCAGCACTGGATCAAGTGAGTGGATGGTGAACGCCCTCACCTGCCACTTGGTAAATTCGTAGCTCCTTCATTTCCTTTAATTTGTGTATAAGTGTGTCTACCTGACAGGGTAAAATTTGGAAAGAGAACTGTGGTGATGTGAAGAAGCGAGAGTGTTATTGTGAGCGCAAGAGAGGACAGTGATTGGATAACGTGTGATGAGATGAAATGAACTTTAATAATATTGCCAGGAGCATGTGGGGAAGAGTGACAGCAAAGCCACTAAAAGCAGAGACTGAGTGGTGAGTTAAGTGAGGCAAAGGCTCCAACAAGGGCGAACACGAAGTCCCTTCCCTCTTACCCTCACCATTGGACTGTTTGCCTCCAAGATGGGCCATGTTCGTGGAAGCAGCGAGTTTGGGAAGTTGGAGGCAAGTTTAGTTTGTCTTTGGTAGGTTACGGCGAGATACGTGGAGTGGACGTGGATGAGTAGGAGGTGAGGCTGCATAGGGTGATAGGAGAAGAGAAATAGGAATTGAGGAGGCAACAGTAAGATAAGAGAACCAGGATGGAAGGAGGAAGGGGACTGGCTATAATAGAAACAGAAAAATTAGAAGGTATAGGATGAGGATGCTGAAGGCGGGTAAAGGTGAAATAACAATGAAAAGGGTACCAAAATAGAGGGTGTGATGAGAGGTGATATAAACTGGTTGGAGAAAACTGTGAGAAAGATAAATGACAGAGGATGAAGATGTGTATGAGGGAAGGGAAGGGAAAAGAATAATGGAGAGAAGCTGAAGAAAAGGTAAGGTGATCACAAAGAATACTCGTAACAACATGGATTATAAGTAAGCGAGAGGATAATATAGTGGAAGGGGAATAACTGCATGGAAATCAGAAACAGGTGAGGTGAAAGAAAAAGTGAAGACTGATAAGGGATAAACTAAGGAGCGTTGAAACAAACGACCCAAAAATATGAAAAGAAAAAAAAAATGTCATATGGTGAGGGAAAAGGAGGAAAGATCTGAGAAGAGAAGAGAAGGTGAGATAAAATGCTGAAGGAAGAGAGGTGGTAAAAATGAAAGAGCGAAGAAAGGTACGTGCTACGAATGTGGTTGGGAGGACAATGATCATACTAATGGAGAGAGAGAGAGAGAGAGAGAGAGAGAGAGAGAGGAGGTATATATGGTAGAGAAGGACTTACTCTCTTGTAGAATGAAACCGACCGTCACAGGACTTGAATGGTAAGTGAATGATGCAATGAGTCAGTTCACTGGCATCTCCGAGGACACCTTCCTTTACTTGTGTTGTCAGTATAAGGATTCTACCTGTGCTATGGGAAAGGAATTCGGTTCCCAGTTGCAAAGTGAAGCTGAAACGTCACAAAATGGCTTCCTCAACTATTTAAGTCCTGGTATTTAGAGGATGAAATGCAAGATAGGTTACAGCAGGGAATGAGGACTGCAGGTACTGTTTTCAGGGTGGCGACAGGAAACAGGAAGATGAGAATGGAAGTAAAAATAAGTCGTTGGCTGACAGAAATTTGAACCTCACTCTTACCCATGACTGTGAAGCTTAGACTTTGCTGGAAGGACACAAGTTAAGTGTAAGAGGAGTGGATATGAGTTATGTAAGAGTAGCGAGTAGATAGACAGACAAGGAAGATCGAGAGAGTTATGGTGCCGGAAGTCTATGTGCTGGAAAGTGTCGGAAGTAAGTTGAGATGTTTGACACTATGAAGGGTGAGAGATTGGCTTGCAGTGTAGATGTGAATTAGGTGAAAGGGAAGGGGAGTGGGAAACCGTGGATGAGGCGAATGGACTGACTGGGGTGGAATAAAAAGGAAGGTTGTGTGACACGGATGGAGGGTATCCTCAAGGCGGCGAGCAGTGTGATATGCAGGCGAAGAGATGGGAAAGGGATGAGCTGAGGTGTTTGGCTAAAGATAAGGGTTCGGATGATGATGACAGATACAAACTATCACTGTTCACATCTGTCTATTCACTTTGCTGGTGCCAAAGTTACCTATACCTTTATCTTCTCTCCTCTTTGCGATCTTTAATCATCTATTATGTTATAACATTTTTTGCTTATTTTTCCGCCATATTATAAATTATTCTTGACAATCCACAAGCTTAAGGAAACAATACTGCATTAACCAGACACTGGGTTATGTACTTATGTTACATGCGTTTGATGATACCACTTAGCAGGATTCACTCCAGTATAAGGCAGCTGATTTATGCTCACTTATAGTTGCGATTCATTCGCGTTTTCTTCAACTCATGCATCTAAATATATATTATATATATATTATATATATACATATTATTTATATATATATATATATATATATATATATATATATATATATATATGACTGTGCCGGCAGCGACTGTTGCTATTTCCGGGAATGCTCGTCGGCGAAGAGGTGACGGTGCGGCCTTATTCTTTACCAACATCCGCGGCCTTACCACAAATTTAAACTCGGTTCATTTTTTCCTTCAGTCCATATCCCCTTTGGCCCTTTTCCTCACAGAACCACAAATCTCACCCTCTACCGATATATCTCCATTTTGTTTTCCCGGTTACCATCTCCTTACAAACTTTCGTAACAAGGGCGGCACCTGTTGTTATATCAAATCCCAATATGCAGTTGACACTATTTTAAACTTCACTTCATCCAGTTTTGATTACTCATTGTATAAATTAAATTGCCAAAACATTACCAAATATATCTGTGTAGTTTATCGTTCCCCCAAAGCTTCTTCGTAACCCAGTGTATTTGATTCCATATCCACTCAGTTGAGTAACCTTGACCTTGCCCTTGGCAATGAAATTACCATTTTGGGTGATTTTAACATACACAGTGTTGAATGGTTATTGCATTCTGCCCGGACTGACGACGCTGGTCTAGAATGCGAGCTGTTTGCGGAATCGTTTAATCTCACCCAGTTGGTAAAGCAACCAACCAGAATACCTGATAATCCTGACCATTATGCCCATCTCTTGGATTTATTCTTGACAAATAATCCAGATCAATACAGGATAGAGGTACTGTCACCACTTGGATCCTCTGACCACAATCTCATCAAAGCCTCATTAGTTAATCCTCCCACACCTTTTCTGAACCTGTCAGGGTGACCCAATGGCACTTTGACAGGGCAGACTGGGATGGATTTAGAAATTATCTTGCTGATGTTCCATGGCAGTCTTTCTTCTCTAGTGATCCCAATTCTACCCAGTCCCACATTTGTGACTTAATACTAGCTGGTATGGATTTATTCATACCAAGTCAACAATTCACTAAAAGATCAAACTCTCCAAAATGGTTTGATGGCAATTGTGCCAGAGCAACGGCCCAAAAGTCATTAGCATATAACTCTTACTTAAAATCAAAAACACCTGAATCACTCTCCCAATTTAAAATTGCTAGAAATCATGCAAAAGCTGTATTAAGTCTATCTAAATCAAACTTTCTTCAAAAGCAAGCATCAAAACTACTTAACAACCCTAATGACAATAGAATATTCTGGTCAACTCTTAATTCTTTCAATAATAACTTTAACAAGTCATCTTCCATTCCCCCACTAAAATCTTCAGACGGCAATATTACAAATGACCCACGTGGGAAAGCAGATATCTTTGCTAGTACCTTTGCCAGAAACTCTACCATAGATGATACCAGCCAGAATGTCTCAGTACTGGAACTTGATTCTCCCGAAATTGCCCCACTTAAAATACAGACAAGATACGTAAAATCCATCCTAGACAATTTACCTACCAACAAAGCTCCAGGCCCAGATGGAATACCGCCAATTGTTTTGAAAAAGTGTTCCCCTGAACTTGCCTCTGTCCTAGCTAAATTATTCAGACTATGCATACGTACTTCTTTATTCCCAAATTCATGGAAAGAGGCCAATATCCACCCAGTTTCAAAGAAAGGAAGTTCGTCTGACCCTTCCAATTACAGACCAATAGCTGTCACATCTTCTCTTGGTAAGGTATTTGAAACTTTAATTAATAAGCACATTGTTAAACATCTTGAATCCAACAACTTAATTAGTGATAGACAATACGGTTTTTGCCACGAAAGATCCACCATTGACATACTCAATCTCTTAACTCATACCATCCATCAATCAATTGATCTTTTTGGAGAAACTCATGCAGTAGCTCTTGATATCTCTAAAGCTTTCGACAGAGCATGGCACCGTTGCCTGCTGTCCAAACTCCCTTGCTATGGACTAACGTCTTTTGTTCCTTTGATTTCTTCTTATCTTAGTGACAGGAATATAAGAGTAAAAGTAGATGATGTACAGTATATTCGAATTTCCACTCAATTAATGCCGGCGTGCCGCAGGGATCAGTTCTGGCGCCAACCCTATTTCTGGTTCATATTAATGATCTCTTATCTGTCACTCACAATCCCATTCACTCATATGCAGATGACTCAACACTACATAGTTCCTTCACACTCAGACATCCATTTACAAAGTTTAATATCTCTACCTCTCAACTCAGTACAGCCATCTCCATTAATCAAGATCTATCTACAATCAGTGAATGGGGACAAAACAACCTTGTCTCTTTTAATGCTAGTAAAACTAAATATATACAGTTTACTAATAGACAGATATTGCCAGATTCATACATTACCTTCAGTGCTACTAATATTCCCATCTCCAAAAGTATTGAATTTCTTGGTGTCTCACTTAACAGTGCCCTCAGCTGGACCTCTCATGTCAGATCACTTGCTAAAACCGCCTCAAAGAAACTTGGATTATTGTACAGAGTCCGTAACTTCTTCGCCGATGAGCAGTTAGCTATAATTTATAAGAGTCATGTGCGCTCTCAGCTTGAATATTGCTCACCCTTGTGGAATGGTTGTGGAGAGGTTGCATTAAGACAACAAGACAAAATTCAGAATATAGCTGTTAGAATCATTAACAACCCTGCCATTGCATATAAACTACCTCTCCTGCAAGTAAGAAGGAATGTTGCCTCCCTTGCATTATATTACAGATATTTTTTTGGCAAATGCTCAGATAAAGTAGCGTCCATGGTGCCACCTCTCCATGCCTTCCCTCGTGCTACACGGTCATCTGGTAGCGCTCATGACTGGAATGTCACTCAACCATATTGCAGAACTTCTGCCTATCAGAATTCTTTCATTCCCCGAACTGCATCTCTCTGGAACTCGCTTCCCCAGAGTTGTTTTCCTCCAAATTTCAAACCACAACTGTTCAAGTCTAACTGTTACAGATATTTTATGAACAGAGGACACCAGTAATCTGGTGTATGGATTATTTTTTTTTTACCCATTTGTTTTTCCTTCCTCCGTTCTGTTTTTTATAATATATATATATATATATATATATATATATATATATATATATATATATATATATATATATATATATATATATATATATATATATATATATATATTGTTACGGAACAGAGAAAGATAATGTACACTTTAAGTGAGAATACGAAGAGTCACTACTGTCCCGTAAAGTTCCAGGTTCAAAACAAAAGAGTTAGGTAAAATTACAAGTTAAAGTTTAATGCTCAAACTAACAACAAAATATTCAGGACACATAAGGATAATGTAATGGCAAAAAACAGGTTAAATATATGGTTAACTGCAATAGCCTCTATTAACACAAAATTAGCAAGAGTAAATTTATCTAAGTCAGCCCTGATAAAATGAGATACCAGATAATACTCAGTGAATGCCAGATAAATTATTACAGATACAAACTATTATCAAAAATGACTGACATAAAACCCAACATCAATCAAAAATCTCACTAGGCCTAAGAATTAACCTTATGCTACACAGTACAAGAAAAAATACAACAGTTATACTCAAATTACACACAGCTGCTAGATGTTTGGAGATTTCTTGAGCACTCACAATAATAATAATATCTGTACAGGGGAGGACAGAGATGTGAACAAAATGAGGAGCAGATCTAAGTGGCAATGATGCGGAGACTGAGCTCATTATATAGGGGCCAGCAGAGCTTGATACAACTTGTAAGAAGGACGCGCAAATGAAGCCATGGGGACAAAGAGCTGAAAATCCTGCTCTCAACAAAAGAAAGGATGACTTACTCTACTATAACGGTAGAAGGGGGGGACTGAGGCAGAACACGCTCGTGATCAAACATGCAGCATACTGTGCGTTAAAATTACACAAAGGATGATGAAATCATAGGCTATGTAACACCTCCCCACAAAGAAAAAGAAATTTACAAAGGAAATTTCTTATTACTCTAAAACAATCTGTCTAAAGTCTAGATAAGCAATCTGCAATAACATTTTCTTTCCCCTTGACATGTTGTATGTCTAATGAATACTCCTGAAGAAGTAGACTCCATCTTGTCAATCTCTGATTTTTATCTTTAAACTTACTAAGGAATTTCAGTGGGTTATGATCGGTATAAATGACTATGGGGTCAAAACCAGAACACAAATAAAATGAAAAATGCTGTAAACCCAAAATCAAGGCCAAAAGCTCTTTCTCAATAGTTGAGTAGTTCTTTTGAGGTGGAGTGAACTTCTTACTGTAATAAGATACCGGGTGTTCAATACCCTGATCATCCTCTTGCAGCAAAACAGCCCCAGCTCCTGTATCACTTGCATCAACAGCCATCTTAAAAGGCTTAGCAAAATTTGGAGTAGCGAGCACTGGCTGACTTAATAGAATAGCTTTAAGTTTGTTGAAAGAGGATTCACAGTTATCGGTCCAGACAAATTTAACTCCCTTTTTCAGTAGGTCTGTAAGTGGTGATACAAGAATAGAAAAGTTAAGAACAAATCTCCTGTAATAACCTACCATTCCCAAAAATCTTTGTAGCTCCTTCCTACTTTTAGGACTGGGAAGATCACTTATAACTTGAACCTTAGCTCCTGGTGGTGCAACATGTCCATCACCAATTACATACCCAAGGTACTGAACTTTAGCTTGACCAAACTCACACTTTGATAAATTAGCTACAAGATTAGCATGAACTAAACGGTCAAGAAATTTACTAACATGGCATAGATGATCTTTCCAGTTGTCACTGAAGATTAATACATCATCAATATAAACAACACACCCTGCCAAACCCTCTGTTACAACATTCATGAGCTTCTGAAATGTGGCTGGTGCATTCTTCATACCATATGGCATTACCGAACATGCAAAAGCCTTTCCTAGTGTTACAAAACATGAGATCTCCCTAGCACGTTCAGTCATAGGTACTTGCCAGTATCCCTTTAACAAATCAAACTTACTTATGTACCTAGCCTTTCCGATCTTGTCTATGCAATCTTCCACGCGAGGGAGAGGGTAAGTGTCTCTTTTGGTTATCTGATTAACACGTCTGTAGTCAATGCAAAGCCTCTGTGACCCACCTGGCTTAGGGAATAGAGTGACAGGAGAACTCCACTCGCTCTGACAGGGCTCAATCATCTTGTGGTCCAACAGGTAGCCAAGCTCCTTCTGGATGAGAGGAACTTTCACTGGGTTCACACGGTAAGGAGGCAATTTAATTGGCTTTGCGTCTCCAACATCGACATCATGCATCAACACAGTGGTTCTTCCTGGAGTAGCATGGAACACTTGAGGGTACTCCTGCAGTAATGCCGAAAACTCCTGCCTTTCCTTGGGAGGTAGATGAGAAAGCTTAGTCTGGAGATCATTCATGATATCAGGATTCTTCCCCAAACTATCACTCAGGCTCATGCTGCATGGGAGAACTTCACTTGTAGACTCGGGTGGAACAGCTACAGTGCAGACTGGATTATTTTCGTCCCGCCTGTGATATAACTTTAGCATGTTGATGTGACATAGTTGCTTGCTCTTTCTACGATCTGGTGTGGCGATGACATAGTTGACATCACTGAGTTTCTTCTCCACGAAATAAAGGGCCACTAACTTGGCTTGAAGAGGTTGCCCATGAACTGGTAGCAGAATCAAAACCTGATCTCCTGGCTGAAAGTGGCGTAACCTGGACTTCTTATCATACCAAGTCTTCATCTTCTCCTGAGCAGCTCCTAAATTCTCTCTCGCCAGCTGTAAAGCAGTGGACAGCCGTTCTTTGAACTTCATCACATAATCCAGCAGGTTGACGTCATCTTCCTCCGACAGCCAGCATTCCTTGAGTAACTTAAGGGGTCCTCTTACTTCATGGCCAAACAGTAGTTCAAAAGGTGAGAAGCCCAGTGATTCATTTGGAGATTCTCTTGCAGCAAACACAACGAATGGAAGACTTTTATCCCAGTCTTTCTGATGTTCCAAACAGTATTTCTTGAGCATCGATTTGAGTGTTTGATGATATCTCTCCAACGCTCCTTGGGTCTGGGGATGGTAAGCTGAAGACGTGATCTGGGTGATGCCCAACTCTTTCAGAGACTGCTTGAAAACGTCTGGCATGAAATTACTTCCCCGGTCTGACTGTACCTCCTTGGGCAGACCAAACTTTGTGAAGAACCCTTGCATTTCCTTTACCACGTTCTTTGCTGAGACGTTTCTAAGTGGAATGGCTTCAGGATAACGAGTAGCCATATCAATCATGGTCAGCACATAAGAAAATCCTGAAGAAGTCTTAGGAAGAGGGCCCACAATATCCACCAACACACGGGTGAAAGGCGCCTCAAAAGGAGGAATGGGAACTAGAGGTGCAACCTTTTCGGTCTGATTACACTTCCCCACAACTTGACAGGTATGACAAGACTTACAATACCAGGAAACATCCCTGAAGATACCTGGCCAGTAGAAGTGTTTCAAAATGCGTGCCACAGTCTTCCTCACTCCAAGGTGTCCTGCCAAACTGGAATCATGAGCCACTCTAATGATATCCTGCCTACAAACACGAGGGATGACAACTTGATGTACAACCTCCCATTCACAGTCGGCTGATGCTGTTGGGGGTCTCCACTTCCTCATAAGCACTCCTGACTTTATATAATAACAAGTAGAAGCACCGGCTGACTCTTCTTCACTGTAAGCAGAGTTAGCTAGACCTTTCAACTCAGGGTCAGCAACCTGCAACTCAACCAACTCTTGACGAGACAAATTATCAACACTACGGGGTACTGCCTCATCTGGTGAGTGGTCCAAATTAGCAAGAAAAGTGTCAGCTAGGATAACATCATCATCATCATTATCCTCTAAATCACCAGTAACTTTAGACTTACCCCTAGTGACAGCACATGCAGGGAACACATCAGGGACATCACAATCCTGGGACGCAGCCACTGGCTCACTAGACAACTGAGGAGCTGGACACACTTGACTTCCACCAATATCATTTCCAAGTAAGAAAGTTACACCTGACATTGGGAGTGTCTCAACCAACCCAACCATAACGGAACCATTAACAAAACCAGACTCTAAATTCACTCTGCACAGAGGGACAGAGAAGTAATTATTCCCTACACCTTGTAAGATTACAGTTTCATCAGAGGAATTAACATTAGAGCCTAGAACACTGGTCAGCATAAGGGATTGGCAAGCACCTGTATCACGATATATTTGAACTGATTTCCTGTCATTACTGTCCAGAGGACTGACAAAACCATCAGACAGGAAATTAGCACATGAACTCTTGAGAGTGTCACCCACGTTACTGCTCAAAAGAGGAGCTCCATCATGAGAATTTAAGTTACCCCTCAAAGCAGGTTCAGTTAACTCAGTTAAAGAATTCTGGGAACTCTCAAAAGTGGACACTAGACCAATTGACTGAATATTTAAAGACTCCTTTTTGGTCACATCACGCTGTCTCCTGAAACATCTCTCCGTAGTATGACCAAGCTTACTACAATAAGTACATTTACTTTTCTGAAATCTAGAGGTGAAGCTGGTATTTACTTCCTGAGAAACATCATCCTTATTCTCTTTCCTGTTACCTGTACTCTGAGTAGAGGCAACGTACTTACTCTCAGCTTTCCCTTTTTCTCTAGAATATCTCTTGTGAGTGAGAACATACTCATCAGCTAAATCTGCAGCATCAGACAAATTATCTATTCTTTTCTCATCAAGATATAGGCTTACATCTTTACCAATACATCTTTTGAAGTCCTCCAGCAAAATCATCTGCTTAAATTTGTCAAAATCAGAATCCACATTCTTAGAATTTAACCACTGCTCTAACAGATCTTCTTTGATTTTTGCATACTCAACATGGGATTGCGTATCTTGCTTGTAAGTTGTCCTAAATTTTACTCTATAGGCTTCAGGAACAAGCTCATAGGCCTTAAGAATCAAGCTCTTAACTACATCATAATTATCAGATTGATCCTGAGGCAAAGATGCATAAGTTACTTGAGCTTTACCGGTGAGAACAGTTTGAAGGAGTACTGGCCAATACTCCTTGGGCCAATTAAAACCTGTAGCTACCCTCTCAAACAACTGAAAATACTTTGTTAAATCAGATTCATTAAAAGGAGGGACAAGTTTAACATTTTTAGCCACATCAAAATCATCAGAGCTAGATGATCCAGTTCCACCTTGTTTCATGCGATACTCATGGTCTGCCTGAATCCTGGCAAGTTCAGTTTGTGCCTGTATCTGTGCCTCCTGAATACGAGCCTGAGACTCCGCCTCCTTAGCATTTGCCTGAAATTCAGCTTCTTTAGCACGAGCCTCCTGCAGAGCTAGCGGTAACTTAGCTAATTCAATCTGCGTTTGCTCATTTGGAGGAGTTACATTAAACAAGCTTTTATTAATCATGCCAACAATTTGATCTTTAGAATGATGAGAGTGAACTGCAATTCCCAATTGTTGAGCAACAAGCTTAAGTTCATTCTTTGTTCTGTTTTCTATATCACACACTGTTTGCACATTTGACAAAAAATCTTTGGCTTCATCAAGTGTAGTAATAGTAGACATAATTAATAAGTAACAGTCACAAAATATCAAGCAATATCCTTATGATAATATCCTGAATATCCTGATAAGAGGTCGCCAAATTTATGTTACGGAACAGAGAAAGATAATGTACACTTTAAGTGAGAATACGAAGAGTCACTACTGTCCCGTAAAGTTCCAGGTTCAAAACAAAAGAGTTAGGTAAAATTACAAGTTAAAGTTTAATGCTCAAACTAACAACAAAACATTCAGGACTCATAAGGATAATCTAATGGCAAAAAACAGGTTAAATATATGGTTAACTGCAATAGCCTCTATTAACACAAAATTAGCAAGAGTAAATTTATCTACGTCAGCCCTGATAAAATGAGATACCAGATAATACTCAGTGAATGCCAGATAAATTATTACAGATACAAACTATTATAAAAAATGACTGACATAAAACCCAACATCAATAAAAAATCTCACTAGGCCTAAGAATTAACCTTATGCTACACAGTACAAGAAAAAATACAACAGTTATACTCAAATTACACACAGCTGCTAGATGTTTGGAGATTTCTTGAGCACTCACAATAATAATAATATCTGTACAAGGGAGGACAGAGATGTGAACAAAATGAGGAGCAGATCTAAGTGGCAATGATGCGGAGACTGAGCTCATTATATAGGGGCCAGCAGAGCTTGATACAACTTGTAAGAAGGACGCGCAAATGAAGCCATGGGGACAAAGAGCTGAAAATCCTGCTCTCAACAAAAAGGACGACTTACTCTACTATAACGGTAGAAGGGGGGGACTGAGGCAGAACACGCTCGTGATCAAACATGCAGCATACTGTGCGTTAAAATTACACAAAGGATGATGAAATCATAGGCTATGTAACAATATATATATACTGCAAATCATGTACTGGTATATATATATATATATATATATATATATATATACTGCAAATCATGTACTGGTATATATATATATATATATATACTGCAAATCATGTACTGGTATATATATATATATATATATATATATATATATATATATATATATATATATATATATATATATTATATATATAGGTAGATAAATAGATAGATATAGATGGATAGATTGATAGATAGATAGATATAAACTACCTTTTCCATATTTGCTTCTTTTCAGAAACCTCCTTAGGTTTCACAGGTTTTCTTTTTTTTCTAGTTCCCACTTTATCAAACATCCACTTATTCCTCATGTTTTCATTACACGTCTACAACTTTAACTGATCGCCTCACTTCGTTCCACCAGATCCATTCTTTTAGTACTTAAAAATTTTGCATAATGGTTCTGAAGCATAAACCCTTCAGAAAGAAGAGTGCTTTTTTCCCTTTGTTGCAGTCTTATGTGTGTGTTTGATTATTTGTGTGTGTGTCCTTTAATTTTAATGCTATTATATACTGTATGCAAAGCCATTATTGTTTAATCCATTAATAAAGAAAAGTGCTAAGAAGACAAGGAAAAATTCGTGATGTTGAAGTGTTACTGGAGATGAATATCTAAACGCAACTAAAAACGAAAAATCAACATAATATTCCTGCTAAAGGAATTGAATAAACAAAAATATATTGAATGACAGAACCACATATATTGTGAAGTCCAGTGAAATTGTATTTGTTTAAATCAGAGATGAGGTTTGAGGAGCAGTGGATAATGTTGGGTAAGTTGAAGAAAAAAATTATAGGGAGTTTAAAGAATGAAATAAAAGCCTAAATGAAAACAAGTGAACATAGTATGCTCGAAGTGAAATGCAAAAAAAAAAAAAAAATAGGTAAAAATGAAATTCAACCTCCACCCATCCCAGTTCTAGAGCCAGAGCCACACTACTCAACAGACTGCTGACATATAAGTCCTTAATAGTTTACACCTAACAGTGCCTGCGGCCATGAGTCCCACCGTCATCGTACCTGCTACTTCTGCCTCGCGTTCATATATTCACAGTGATAGCGTATTCTATATATATATATATATATATATATATATATATATATATATATATATATATATATATATATATATATATATATATATGTATATATATATATATATATATATATATATATATATATATATATATATATATATATTCGAATGCTAATTTATTTGGCTTAGTAAAGGCTTTTGGACTGGACTTTATGAATCTCTTCAGTATACCAGTTCTATTTCACTTTAATCAAATTGTCTGATGGAAGGAAACAATGACATGTAGAATCGTCATCAGAAAAAGAGAAGCATACTTTCATGGCAACGCAGAGGGAGTTCTGCTTAACACATGTCAATTGTTATCGTTAATTTGCCGTAGTCCAATTTATGCAAGAACTATATTTCGCTGTTGTGTTTCCCAGCCATGAACACTATTATCTTACACTGAGTTCTCGGGCTCTGCTTGCCCCAGTAACTGTAAATAGTATATCTACTAAAACCTGCTTCCTGTTCTGTGTGCTCGCTTGTCTGGGTCTTAAGTTCGATAAGGTGTCTCTTTGAGAACATAGTAATCCTCTCTCTTCAAAACTATGATGTCTTCCTGTTTTTGTTCTTGCTACCAAGATACATAGCTTAAGAGAGACACCTGGAAGTGAAGAGGTTTTTCAGTTCAGTAAGTCTACTCATAACTAAAATAAATTCATCTGTCTATACCGAGAATAAAACAAAAAGGAGCACAAAAGAGTTCAACACTCACCCCCGCCTAATATATAACTTTGTCCTTTGACCATGACCTCCGACTCATAATCGATTTATTTCATTCTTGCCTAAACCTTCGGCCTTCCACCAAGGTTAGTTACCTAACCTTGACTTTGCTCAGTGACCTTGATATATGACCTTTTCCTGTAACTTTGACCATTGACTGACTGTTTTCAAAACTGGATCTCCTTTTCCTTGTCTTAATCTGAACCCTTCCACAAAGGTTGATCCAAATCAGATACAAACTGTTTCACATGGCCTACCATATGATCTCTATCTGTGACCTGTTGGTTTCAAAAACAAATGGTCAACATATCCACCAAGTTGAATCCAAATAAGTTCAAAACTGTATAGTTATTTTGATCACACACAGACACAAGGGTCGGAGTTTGATCTTCCTCCACGATCTTTATTTTTGTCTGTTTGTCCTCAAAACTGAAATCGTTCCTTCTTGCTTCATCTTTAATCCTTTCACCATGTTTGACCCCCCCCCCCAAAAAAAAAAAAAAATGTTAAGCTGACTTTCCTTTTCGCTAAACTCCTGTACCAAAACCTAAGGTTTACTCATTACTTTCCCCTCAACTCTTCTGCCTAGTTTCGTAAAAATTGTTAAAATTGCCGAGACATTTTGGTTAAACACACACACACACACACAGGGACCATTGTATTGGAAGAACAATAAAATGAGAGAAGGATAAAGAATTGTGAATTGAGATGGTGCGTGGATTGTGCAGCAGTAATTTAACTCAACTTAATCGCCAACTAAATGTCACCCATAACTCTGGGAGGCTGCCATAAAACTGTGGCGAATGTATCATCACGTGCAAGCAAAATTAAATTACGGTGAAAGTGAATGAACCGCGCCTTGTAGAAAATTAAGGGCATAAAAAAGAAGCCTTGGCAATTTGGTGTCTTCCCATCCGCCCCTTACTTTCAGACCGACGTAATCAGCAGATATATACAAACAAGGCTGAGTAATTATCTGACGAAAATATACACAACAAGAGCATTAATTTGAATCATGCAGTTGATATTGTAGACTAAGATGATTTTCAGCATATAATAACGGGCTGAAAAATACACATAACTCATTCACATATCGAGGAAGGCCTCATATTAGGGTGGATTTTATATTATATTAGTTAATTAGGTGAGAGATAACACAAACTCGACTGCCCAAGAAAGATGTGGTGTATGTGTGCAAGAGCCCATTCATTAACTAAACCATGTAATGAACTCCAAAGTTAGTCTGCAAAAAATGATGGAGGCGCAAGCATTAATCTGCTAGAATGAGAGAGAGAGAGAGAGAGAGAGAGAGAGAGAGAGAGAGAGAGAGAGAGAGAGAGTAGAAAAACAAGCGCTGCCACCCGTTAATGAAACGTAAGCATCAATCTGTTAACGTAAACATCACTGGTTTAGTAAGTGAAATGAAGCCAACCTGGACACTGAGGCCGATAAAAGATCAGTTATATGACTACCTGAAGAACTGAGAAATGAAGAAGACGCTGGTACTGGTTTAAAATAGAAACAAAGATTTTTTTTTTTTTTATGCAAGGAAGAAGGAACCGAAGGCTAGGAGCCCGCATAACAGTTCCTTCCAAGAAAAAAACAAAAACAATACAAAAGAGAGCCAAATTCAAGATCCGTTCATGTCGATATGCCTCGACACACTGCGCTTGAAAGACTGGAGATGATAGGAAGTAGGAAATACAGTCAGAGGGAGACAATTCCAGAGTTGACCTGTTGCATATATAACGGACTGGCAGTAACGGTTAACTCTTCCATTAGAGAGCTGAACATAAAAGGGATGAGAGTTTATTGCTAGACGGGCGCTAAGCACCCGTCGTAGAGGTGGAGCGATGCAAGCAGACAGTCCAGAGTAGCAATGACCATGGAAGTAACGATAGACAAGAGATAAAGATGCAACAGTGTGGTGAAGAGACAGAAGTTGAAGGGAGCCTGTAAGAGGAGAGTTAATGAGACGAAAAGCCTTTAATTCCTCCCTATTGAGAAGAGCTGTATGTGGGGAGAATCCCCAAACATTAGAGTTGTACTCTACACAGGGGCGAATAAAGCCCGTGTATATGGTAAACAACTGTGCAAGGGTAAAAACAGTGACGGAGTCAGCTTAGCACACCTAATCTCTTGGAAGCAGACTTTACAAGAGATGTAATATGATATTTCCAAGATAAATCCCAAGTGAATGAAACCCCAAGCATGTTCAAGAATGATGAAGGCTTGAGTTGGATATTATTATACATTAGAGGGTACTCCTGTGGAAGATTTTGTCGGGTTCATAGATGTAAGAACTAAGTCTTTGATGCATTAAAAACAACATAATTTTTACCCCAGTCAGAGATACGAGCCAAGTCAGACATTAGGTGTGCCATAGCCTCATCCCCTGCTTGTTGCAGTAACTGCTGAGATGGACGTTGCGGGAACCAAATGAAAAGGCGAAGGGTGGAATCATCAGTGTACGAGTGGACATGGTTAGAAGTACAGCTTAGATCATTGATGAATAAAATGAAGAGAGGTATAGAGAAAGTAGGAGGAAACAGAAAAGGGTTTACTCTCTGTTGCCTCAAACAGCTGAGTCTCTGTCAGGAAGAGAAGATGAGGTTAAGAGGAGGAGAGGTGGTGTTCGACAGAGAGAAAGTTAGAGGAAAGACCGCAAATGTTGCATAAATGTTAGTCATACAGTGATTCCAAGTTCTCGCTGAGTTGTCACCGGGAGAGGGGCGGATGGTGGCATTTATGGTCCCCGCCCCTCCCCCCTCGGGACTCCTGGGCCTGGTTATTCTGTGCCATTTTTTAAATTTTGGAAAGGAAGTGTAGTGTGTACTGTGCATGAAATTTGGTGTTGACAGATAAAGGAACTTGTACTGGAGAGCATGTTGTGTTACTGAAACACTGAAAAAGCTCAGGAGAAGGGGATGGTCAGAAGCTAATTCCGAGGGCTGATAAAATGGAAGCTCCAGCTCTCCCTGTCATCAACTTTCCATCCATCTTGGATGTGCCGCCCTTTTCGACTGGTGCTATAGTCTACCCGCTAACCTTTGTTGATTATATATATACTCATCCTCAACTGAATAAGTGACTTAAACTACCAAGAATACAACATAATAGGCGTTAACGGACTGAAGAGAATCATTGTTATCCTACCGATCCCAGTGCCATTGCTATATCTGCACTATCTCAGGTGTTGTGGATGTTCTTACGTTAGTATATAGGTACAGCATACATATTTTTTGCCTTGTAAGTATCACAGGCCTGTTTTTTCACACGTAGATTGTGTTAATTTAGTTTCATCTCACTCTTTAATTTCTGTGTACTTAAAGCACTGCTATCGCTTTTCTCACCAATGTATATGATGTGATTTACCTGCATTAATTCACTCCACGATCGTCTGCTTCGTTTGGTGGGAGAAGATGGCGAATCAAGGGGAAAGGAGTTAGGGAGAGACAAGGACGGTTGAAGCACCAGCAACAGGTGAATGTGGTGAACAAGGCGAACAGGAAAGCACTGGGCACATGTGAATAAAGCAGGAGGTGAATACAGGAGGACTTGTGAATAAGACAGTGAACTCAATTATGGAAAAGGGAGACAAGAACACAGCAAGGGCTGAATAAAGGAGGAGATGAATAATACAGAATGGTGCATATGGAAAGACAGCACGAATAGTGTACGAGGGAACAGGAGAGAGAGAAGAGAACATTATGTCGGTGAGAGTCTGGGAGGATATGAAAGAATATCCTTTTCTCAGGCGAACATATGCAACACTGAAATTTTGTTTCTGTGTTTTTCTTTGTTTATTTATTAATCAATTTTTAGCTTAACCTCACATTCCCCGATGAGTGGATTCGAAAAAGTACTCCTCTTCCTTCGACTCCCTCTAAAAGTATAATCTTATTATCCTTCTGCTTGCTAATGCCCCTCTCATAAGCTCTGGTACTCAGTCATTCTCTCCAGTTTCATTTCATATAGCTGAAGTCCCGTAGCACCTCACGTTGTTCACGTATTATGTCCCTGACCATTTCACTTGAGTTGTAACTTAGTTCAACATGTCTCACCTTTTTCCCCTGATATTCCTGAACCATCGTTTACGCTTTCGTACTAAACGTTAGCACTGGAACTATAGTATGTGTCCATAACATGTATTATTAGTCACATGCTTTCGTCTACAGTCCTTCCTGTATTTTTTGCCAATACTTTCATTGGCCCTGCCATTTTCCTCCCTAGTGGCACTCTTTCCTTTATACCGTACACATTGTTCACAACGCTATCTAAATGCAACGCAAAATATCCTTTTCTGTATCGGTTAGCCCCTTAGTGGGCGTATCCGCATTCCCAAGAAGATTGTCTCCCAGGGTCGCTCAGTGGTTTCCACTAAGTGACCCTTTCTTTTGTGTATATAGTTCCTCCATTTTAATATTTTTAGTATTTTTTTATGGTTTTCTGTTTGTCCCTCTCCCCTGCCCCTTTTTATTTCCTTAGTTTTAATGGCTAATATTATTCAATGGAACTGCCGTGGTTTACGAGCCAACTGGGAGGAACTCCGTTGGGTTCTGGCTGAGTATTCACCTGTGTGTTTGCCTACAAGAGACAATGGTTGGTGATGCTGCGCCTCCCAGCCCACCTGGTTACCAGGTTTTTTATTCAGATCCTCTTCCTGGACAAGGTCATGGTGGGGGTGTGGCTATTCTAGTACGCAGTGACATACCTTTCACTGCTGTGAATCTTAACACTCCACTGCAGGCTGTTGCTCTCCAGATTTTCCTTCCCCGTCGTTATACTGTGTGCTCTTTGTACCTCCCTCCTAGTGCCACTATTGAGAGGGTTGATCTTGAAAATCTTATTCGTGCACTTCCCTCACCCTATTTCTTGCTGGGTGACATGAACAGTCATCATCCCCTGTGGGGTGGCTCCACAGCTGATGCTAGAGGTACTATGTTAGCTTCCATTGTGGAGGATGTGGACCTGTACATTTTAATTCTGGTGAAGTTACTTACTTCCATAGTCAAACGGGTATTTTTACTTCTATTGATTTGTCTCTGTGCTCTGCAGGGGTAGCCCTGAATTTTACATGGGCTGTGTTACCAGACTTACATGGCAGTGACCACTTCCCTATTTTATTAAGATCGACACAGAGTGCGCCTCGGCGTCGTCTTCCCCGCTGGCGCTTGGATAGGGCGGTCTGGCCGGTTTTGAGGAGCTGTGTTCCCCGAACCAATGTGTGGAGGATTTTGTCAGCACTGATGCTGCTGTTGAGTATTTCACAGACTTACTACACTCGGCGGCACTGCAGAGTATTCCGAGAACAGCTGGTCACTTTCCTTGCCGTCCAGTTCCCTGGTGGACTGATGAGTGTGCTTCTGCTGTTAGGGCTAAACGTGTTGCTTTCTCCCGACTCCGTCGTCACCGAGGTGACCCTGGTTACTTAGCGGCATATAGGAGAGCCCGAGCTCATGCCCGGCGGGTTATGAAGGAGGCTAGGGAGGAAGTCTTGGGCATCATTTGTTTCTTCAATTTCTTCACAGACTCCTCTCACAAAAGTGTGGAAACGGGTGAGGAAGATTTCAGGGAAATTTCCCATTCCCTCTCCTCCTGTTTTATCTCATGCAGGTGTGGTGGTGGCTCATTCTTCGTCTGTTTGCCGAGATATTTGCAGCTCATTTTGCTAATGTCTCTAGGAAGGACACCTCATCCCCGTCGGCATCGCCGCCGACGGCACCTGGAATCTTTGGGCATTAGTTTTCCATCTACTGCGGAGGAGTCGTATAATGTTGCTTTTTCTGCTTCTGAACTTCAGACGGCATTGTCGCAGTGTCGCGACTCGTCTCCAGGCTTGGATGATGTCCCATATGCCTTCTTACACCACTTGCCTGATGCAGCCCTTCATTTTCTGTTGTCACTGTATAACAGAATTTGGTGCACTGGTGGGTTTCCGACCTCATGGGGTGTTGCTGTGGTTCTCCCCATCCCTAAGCCGGGTAAGGATCACTTGCAGGCCACTAATTATCGCCCTATCTCGCTGACATCTTGCCTTTGTAAGGTCCTTGAAAAAGATGGTGAATAGTCGGCTCATGTGGTACTTAGAGAAGGGTGGTTACTTGTCTCCAGTCCAGTGTGGGTTTCGGAAGATGCGGTCGACCACAGATGCTCTCCTTTCTTTAGAATCTTCCATCTGCCAGGCTTTTGCAACTAACCAGCATCATATCACAGTGTTCTTTGATTTGGAGAAGGCGTACGACACTTCCTGGCGTCATGGTATATTGCAATCTCTTTATGAGTTTGGTCTCCGTGGGCAACTCCCCACTTTTATCCGGGAGTTTTTATCTAATCGTTTTATTCGGGTCCGAGTCGGGAGTGAGCTGTCTACTGCACGTCCCCTTGAGGATGGTGTGCCACAAGGGAGCATACTAAGTGTTACCCTTTTCGCAGTGGCAATTAACAGCGTTATTTCTGTGCTCCCTGATGGTGTTCGTGGCTCTCTCTATGTTGACGATTTATCAATCTCTGTCACTGCCTCACGGATGTCAATGGCAGAAAGGAGGATGCAGATGGCTCTCAACCATGTCTCTAGATGGGCTGATGAACGAGGTTTTCGATTTTCCTTCAAGAAGACCGTTGCCATGCATTTTTGTCGCATTCGTGGAGTCCACCCTGACCCAAACCTTTTTTTAGATGGACGTCGTATCTCATGTTTAAAGGAAACCCGGTTTTTAGGGCTGATTTTTGACAGCCGGTTGACTTGGGTCCCTCACTTGAGGTACGTAAAAGCTGAGTGTCTCAGAGCATTGGGT
Source organism: Coenobita brevimanus (assembly GCF_032717465.1). Lineage (NCBI taxonomy): Eukaryota > Metazoa > Arthropoda > Malacostraca > Decapoda > Coenobitidae > Coenobita > Coenobita brevimanus. The sequence continues at coordinate 3,461,706 of NC_137057.1, forward strand.
CTCTTGAAAGTTTTAGCGCACACATACTGGGGAGCTGATCGCAAGACCCTCCTCCTCTTGCATCAGTCTCTGATTTTATCCAAACTTCATTATGGATGTGAAGTTTATTCCTCTGCCTCAGAAGCCCGGCTTCGTATTTTAGATTCCATACATCATGCTGGTGTTCGTCTCGCCACTGGGGCATTCCGATCTTCCCCAATTTCGAGTTTGTTGGCTGATGCTGGTGTCCTTCCTCTAGACTTGCTCCGCTCTTCCCTTTTGATGAGATGTTGGTATCGCTTATCTCGTCTCCCAGACTCCGTGCCCTTTCTCAAGGCCTCTCAAGATTCTCGGTCACCTATTTTTGCCACTCGGCCATCCTTTCCAAAGCCCTTTGGTTTCAGGGTGCAGTCGATTATGCCTAGCTTCTCTGTTCCTTCTGTGCCGATCACTCCCCACCGTGTCCCGAGGGTGGGCTACTGGCTTCTCCCCAGGGTGACATTTTGTCGTTTCTTCTCATCCAGTAAGGCCTCCCTTCCTTCTCAGGTTTTATTTTCTCTGTTTTTAGAGCATGCCTCTTCTCATGGGGACTCCATACCAGTTTATACTGATGGATCTAAGTCTGATGCGGGTGTGGGCTTTGGTGTGGTGTTTCCCACCTTCTGTCGAGGTGGGAGCCTCCCTGTGACTGCTTCTGTTTTTACGGCTGAGCTGACTGCTATTTTATTTGCCCTTCAGATTCTCTTCACTCTCCCCCACACTGCTTTTACTCTTTTTAGTGACTCACGAAGTGCTCTTTCTGCAATGGAGTCTTTTAATCCCTCTCATCCTTTTGTTTTTATCCATTTTAGAGTGGCTTTTCCTTTTAGGGCGTCGTGGACGTCGTGTAGATTTCTGTTGGGTTCCAGCTCATGTAGGAGTGGCAGGGAATGAACGAGCTGATCAGCTGGCCAAGGCGGCAGCGGCTCGTCCCCCTCTTGCACAGTCCCCTCTGTATCGTCTGCCTGCTGCAGATATGCGCTCCTTTATTGCCTTCAGGGTTTGGTGCTGTTGGCAGGAGCATTGGGATGCTGTGGGTGCCAATAAGTTGCGCTCGATTTGCCAGAAGGTGGGCTCATTCAGTTACCAGGGCTTCCCTCGTCAATGGGAGACTGCTTTGTGCCGCCTCCGCATTGGCCACACCCGTTTCTCTCACGGTTTTTTAATGGAGAGGGCTCCTCCTCCATTCTGTGATGACTGTCTGGTTCCCTTGACTGTTCGGCACCTGTTGGTGGAGTGTCCTAGTCTTGAGGATTTGCGGCGTCGGTTCCTCTCTGACCACCAAACGGATGGAGGTGTGTATCATCTTTCCTCCGTGCTTGGGGAGGATGCCTGTGCCTTGGGAGGGGCAACCCTCTCCTTTGTGAAGGAGGCAGGACTTCTTAAAGATATTTAGAATTTCTCCTTTTTTTATTGTGTGGCTTATCCTCTATTTTTAGTTTTTTGCTTTTTACTTCTTTGCTATACGGCGGCATATGACCCTGGCAGTTGCGCCGCCATGTTTATTATGAAAAAAAAAAAAAAAAAAAAAATTCTGTATCGGTTAATCTCAATACGCTTTTCTGTATCATTTCATCTCAAACTGCAATTTGCATCAGTGTTTGACTCAAACGCTATCACCTCACTTCTTCTTACAATGCTCCTTATTCCCGTCGATGACACATTCTCCACTACATTTTTCAGTCAGACTCTCATCTATTCCGTACCTACTATCAGCACCTCAACGTATACTAAGGGATACACAGACAGTTCTCACTCATTTCGCCTCGTTTCTTAGTCACCTCTTACATATTAAGATGTCTTCACCATATACGCACTGACAACCCTGATATATATATATATATATATATATATATATAAATATATATATATAAATATATATATATATATATATATATATATATCCGACTCTGGGTAAAGGGAGTCAGGCCCATTTTTCGGGGACAGTGACCTTTTCCAAGGCCCAGTAGTCCTCCTACACCTCCACATGTCACCACTTCGGGCTAACACCCACCGTCCATATTGAATACATGCTAGGGCTGTCTCGTATAGGACTGGTGTATTGGTATTAGCTGGGGTATTTTTACATGCCGGCGGGTAATCTGGGAGATCAGGAAAGTCTGTATTTAGGAAATTAAAATCCTTAAACTGTTCCCTGCCCCAGCCAGGATTCGATCCTGGGTCCATAAGGACTGCAGGCCGCCTCTCTACCTATTCAGCCACCGCCTCCCCCCTGCTTCCAGGGGGGAGGCGCTGGCTGCTTCCAGGCAGCAAGTAAGCTATCACCCATTGCATCATTCACCCTCACGGCTGATTTTGCACAAAACTGCATATCAGTCCTATGGATGTCACATAGTAACTTTTTACTCACTCCATATACTCCTAATAATTTTCACAACGCCTCCCGATCTGATCTTATACAGGGTGTCCCTGGAGTTAAGTCAAAAACTATGGGAAATGACAGATGAAGGAATTCTAAGCAAAAAATGTTATATGAACATGTGTCCAAATCTGAACCGTTACGGAACTACAATTACTGATGACCTTATGGGCGAAAATGGTCTCCTTCATAATTCACCCATAAGGTCATCAATAACTGTAGCTCCGTAACGGTTGAGATTTGGACACATGTTCATATAACATTTTTTCCTTAGAATTCGCTCCTCTATCATTTCCCAAAGTTTTTGACTTTACTCCCGGGACACCCTGTACAGTATATTCCTTCTCAAGGTTCATTAATGCTACAATCAACATGATTCGACACTCAGAAACTTGTCAGTCATAACTCATAATTCAAATATTTGATAAAAATAATCTCTAGCCTTCCTCTGACCTAATCTGCCCTTTATACTCACACTCTTTTTTTTAGTTATCTTCGTTCTTTTAATCAGTTTTTTGCTCTACCCATTTTCCTTTACACTAACAATCAGACACCTTCCTGGTTCTCACATTGTTTTTTTAACCCTTTCTGTTCGACAAGCTTTCAGGTACACTTCTCTTCCACTCCTCAGTGACATTCTCTTATGCCCGTGCTAATCTACACATGCTAAGTCTTTTGCTCCTCCCATTCTCACAACATTTCTCCATTCATATCATATACTCGGGGAACTTTATCTGTATTCAACATTTTCTCTAATGAAATCATCTCTGTCAGTGGCCACCCCTTCCCATTTCTGCTCTTTCACACATTGGGTCTAGCCCGTTTAAAGTCTATCATAACATTCTAATTGCATATCATATCCATTAAACTGGCAATTATGTTGTTTTCATTCTTCTAGCTGGAGGAACTACCTCGACGTGATAATTAATGACGGTAAATATAACCCACTTCAGCAGACGAAGAATGTATCATCAAACAGTCAGTGGACAGCCACCATCATCAGTGGTTAAGACAGAGTCTTTCACCCACTCTGTCCTGACCAGTGAAGATGGTGACAGTGTCCACACAAACAAATTAGGAACATTCTTCGTTTGTTTGCAGGTGTGGGTTTTCTTTACCTTTACCTCTCTGGCAGGCACTTCAGTCTGTTCCACTAACACTTTACCATCTAATCCTTTCACTATTTTGTTGCTTCCAATCTATTCTCATTTTTTCAAGAACAGTTTATTTTACCTTGCTCTTTCTTTCTTTTCATTTTTTTTTTCTGCCAAATACTTCATATTCTTTAATCTGGCTCCCCCTTGCCAGTCTTTTCGCTTCCTTCCTTATAAACACGTCTTCACAATCCGTCTTTAATACCTATTTATCAATTTGGTACCCTGGCCATTCCTAATATATATTCTTCTTAGCATCCACTGATATGGCTACCTCCTCACTCCTTTAATTTGACCCTCTACCTTCCTACTTTTCCTCTGTAGTTAATGACCTTTCTACATGGTACATACACAGATTCCTGTAGTGTTATATATTAGCCAGAGTCCCCTACTTCTTTAGATTCACTTACGAGGTAAATACCAGATCTCTTTTTGTATCTGATCTACATCTTTTTATCCTATTCACACAATTATC